>NC_069504.1:136898502-137271002 GCF_027579735.1 Bombina bombina | reverse complement strand
ACTTTTTTTTTATCATGCCTATCTAATAGTCCTAATTCCTTACCCTGCGTTGTTATTCACAACAGGTAAGGTAGCTAATATACACCAGCAGTCCCCTATAGTATCACATAACAGAACTTCTTTCTTCAGTATTGGCAATACTCATTTTAGAGTAATTCCCCATTTACTGTTTTTTCATTTAACACCATTTGTGACACACAACCATGAGCCAAATATTATTAGGGGACCACAGGTATATAGTAAAGTAAATATATACTTTCCTAGTGACCTTACAGAAGTAATTCACAAATACAAAGTATTAAAGTTTGTCATAAATGCTATTAGACCACAGAATGTTATTAATTATTAATCATTTTTATGCATGATGATGTTTGGAGCAGTACTGTAAGTCACATTAAAGGCTATTGTCAATTTTTGTCCCAGTTAGGCCACATATTATCCCTACAAGTCTAAATCTCCCTATAAAGGGCTTTGCCAAATTACGGGACTTTAAAATACGGCCTAACTGTTTAACTTCAATATGTGCTTATTTCTAAATGTGAAAATATAGAAACTACAACCAAAGCAAATTATACAATAAGCACTTAGACAGGCATACGCCTTTGTGACTCTATTCAGTACTACACCAACTGAGATTTATATATATATGTTTGAAACATTATGTACAATCAAGCTCTATTTTTAAAACCATTTAATCATTATCTATCTGTTCTTCCCAGTCTTCTGCTGCACAGGATCGATGTAAACACAGTAGTGGGTGACCATTAAACCATACACCTGCTGGTAATTTTCCCACCTGAAGAGTAAAGGACTATACCTGTCCTGATAGGTCACTCACCCCTTTATATGGATCCTGAACAGCAGAGACCGATATCTCTGATGAAGCACATGTGCCCATGCACGAAACGCGTAAGATTGGAGCTTACCTTGCATCCAGAAAGCCTATCTTGCAATTAAACTTTTTCCTGACACCTGGACTCAGCTTTCCTTCTTCCTCATTTCGTTTATAAGAAGATTGCAAAGACCCTGAAACTGAGCTGCAGCACGGTGGGCAAGACCATACAGCAGTTTCACAGGACAGGTTCCACTCAGAACAGGCCTTGCCATGGTTGATCAAAGAAGTTGAGTGCATGTGCTCAGCATCATATCCAGAGGTTGTCTTTGGGAAATAGACGTATGAGTGCTGCCAGCATTGCTTCAGAGGTTAAATTGGTGGGGGGTCAGCCTGTCAGTGCTCAAACCATACGCCGCACACTGCATCAAAATGGTCTGCATGGCTGTCATCCCAGAAAGAAGCTTCTTCTAAAGATGATGCACAAAAAAGCCTGCAAACAGTTTGCTGAAGACAAGCAAATTAAGGACATGGATTACTGGAACCATGTCCTGTGGTCCGATGAGACCAAGATAAACTTATTTGGTTCAGATGGTGTCAAGCATATGTGGCGGAAACCAGGTGAGGAGTACAAAGACAAGTGTGTCTGGCCTACAGTCAAGCATGGTGATGGGAGTGTCATGGGCTGGGCCTGCATGAGTGCTACCAGCACTGGGGAGCTACAGTTCATTGTGGGAACCATGAATAACAACATGTACTGTGACATACTGAAGAAGAGCATGATTCCCTCCCTTTGGAGACTGGGCCGCAGGGCAGTATTCCAATATGATAACGACCCCAAACACACCTCCAAGACGACTACTGCCTTGCTAAAGAAGCTGAGGGTAAAGGTGATGGACTGACCAAGCATGTCTCCAGACCTAAACACTATTGAGCATCTGTGAGGCATCCTCAAACAGAAGGTGGGGGGAGCGCAAGGTCTCTAAAATCCACCAGCTCCATGATGTTGCCATGGAGGAGTGGAAGAGGACTCCAGTGGCAACCTGTAAAGCCCTGATTAACTCCATGCCCAAGAAGGTTAAGGAAGTGCTTGAAAATAATGGCGACCACATAAAATATTGACACTTTGGGCCCAATTTCCAGGGGTGTACTCACTTTTGTTGCCAATGGCAGGGGTATACTCACTTTTGTTGCCAATGGTTTAGACATTAATGGCTGTGTGTTGAGTTATTTTGAGGGGAAAGCAAATTTACACTGTTATACAGGCTGTACATTTACTACTTTACATTGTAGTAAAGTGTAATTTTTTTAGTGTTATCACATAAAAAGATATAATAAAATATTTATAAAAATGTGAGGGGTGTACTCACTTTTGTGAGATACTGTATATATATATATATATAGAGATAGATAGATAGATAGATAGATAGATAGATAGATAGATAGATAGATAGATATAGATATAAAGCAATTAACTAAAGTCTGATAACACTAATGTCTTCTTACTAGATCCCACTAGAAAGGGACATATATACCTTCCTATGTATATATATATATATATATATATATATATATATATATATATATATATATATTATATATATATCATGTCCCCTTGCAGTCAAATACATAGCCATGTACCATATATCTTTGAACCCTTATAAATAAAACTTGTACCATAAACTATCCTCTGCATCACGTGACAGTCATCATTCAATCACAAAATAAATATATGTATATACTGGGAATTCTTGCACATGCTCAGTAGGAACTTTCCCTTCATTAAGTGTTCATATAACAAAAAAATATTGGGTACATTTTGATAATAGAATTGAATTGGAAAATATGTTTAAAATAATGTGCTGTATTTTAATCATGAAAGTTCAAAGTTTACTTTAGAGTTCCTTTAAATAAAAAGATGCATATATGCACATTAAAGAACCAGTAAATACAGTAGATTTGCAAAATCAAAATATGCATGATAGAAAGACACTGCAGGGGTTGATTTAACAAGGGCCGAATGACCACTGCTCCATAACTTGTGTGCTGCCTCTCAGGCTGCGGTGTTCAATGTGCCAGATCCTATACGATCGGGCTGATTGACACCTCCTGCTAGCGGACGATTAGCGGCAAATCTGCAGGGGGCAGCATTGCACAAGCAGTTCTAGTGAACTGCTTTTGTAATGATAAATGCCGACAGTGTATGCTGTCGGCATTCAGCGATGTCTGTCGGACATGATACGCTACAGCGTATCATGTCGGACAGACATTGGTATATCTACCCCTATGTCTGAACTTCAAATGAGTAGTAGATTTGTTTCTGACAAATTTCAAAGTTAGGACTACTCCATTCCCACTGCATCATGTGACAGCCACAAATGTATATGAGTATATTCTGTGAATTCTTGCACATGCTCAGTAGGAGCTGGTGACTCATAAAGTGTAAATATAAAAAGACTGTGCACCTTTTGTTAATGGAAGTAAATTAGAAAGTAGTTTAAAATTGCATGCTCTATCTAAATCATGAAAGCTTAATTTTGACCTGAGTGTCCGTTTAAATTTCCATTGACTGACACAGCCTAATGTTTTCATACTATGCATTATTTACAATCGTCCTACAAACCCACATCCATAAAATAATATAATATGATATAATACTGTATAATATAATATTATAATGTATAATATAATGTAGTATAATAAAATATATTACTGCTGAATACAAGTTTTTGTTATTTACTTACATTTTAAAAGGAATGAAATAAAAATAGAAAATACTTATATTTGCTTGGTTTCTTTTTGTCTTAAACAATCATTTTGTTTTCTAAAATGTATATGCAGATTATATTATATTTGCTTTACTTTCTTAGTGTAAAAAAAAAGGACATTGATTGGCAAAAAATGATGTTAAAGGGACATGAAACCCATCATGTTTCTTTCATGTTTAAGATAGAGCATACCATTTTAAACAACTTTCCAATTTATTTATATTATATAAATTTGCTTAATTATCTTGGTATCCTTTTTTGAAGGAGCATCAATGCATTACTGGGAACTAGTTGGGGGAGCCAATTTTAAAAAGCATATATGTGCAGTCAGCAATCAGCAGCTCCTAAGACTTCCTAGGTATGTTTTTCAAGAAAGGATACTAAAGAAGTAGACAAGTTAAATAATATAAGTCAATTAATTACAAATGTATTTACTATTTAATGCTCTATCTAAATCATGAAAGAAAAAAATTGGATTTCATGTCCATTTAAAGCCAGAGTTTAGGATTTCTCTAAATCTTTTAAATGCAAGGAAATTCCTAACTTAAGCTGCCCCTACTCCCCATAGGAGCTTTGCATGATATTATCAATGACATCACTGATGAAATCACACATTACATCATCAATGACATCATCTTTGACATCACTAGTAAAAATTATGTATATGTGTGTGTTATATTGTATATGTATTCAAGTTTGTGGAGCAATATAAATACAATAAAAAAAACAAAAACACTCAGAGATAACTTTTGTAACAGTATAGGTGATGCCACTAGAAAAATTTGTTAGTGAGGGTTGACAGGGTGAGCAGTAGCTGTATGTGAGGATGAGAGAAGGAGGAGGTTGTGTGCAAGGGAGAGGGTGAATGAGAGGGTGAGTAAGGGCTGGTATGTGAGGTACAGTGAGCTAAGAGGATGAGCAGAGCTGTGTGTAAAGAAGGAGACTTGAGAGAATAAGGATGAGACTGTGTGTAAGAGACAGCAGGGTGAGGAGGGCACTGTGTCTGAGGGAGAGAACAATAAGAGGGTGTAAAGCAGACTGTGAAGAGAAGGCAGTGTGAGATGGTGAGAAGGATAGTGGATACCAAGGAGGTGGGAAGAAAGGTTGAGGAGGCTTTGTTTAATGAGGGAGGGATGAAAAGAAGCTGGTGCATGAGTGTTAGTGGGAGGGAAAGATTGCTGATAGGATGAACAAGAGGGAGTGAGAAATAAAGGAATATTATGTGGGGGAAATGGAGATGAGAGTATGAGAAGGAGATTGCATATGAGGTGGGAGAATGAGAAGGTAGTTGCATTGCAAGGGAGAGTGGGTTTAGATGGTGCAGATTATGAGACAGATATATATATATATACTGTATATATTCCCTCTCACCTTAGGGTGAGGCCACACTAGTTATTGATTTCATGGGTGATGTAACTGATGATGTCATGCTATGCTCGATGGAAAAAATAAACTTAATATTACAAATTAGCAAAATATTGAGACAAACATAGACTGTAAATGCATCAAATACATATATGTATAGTTCCATTCTGCTGTAATATCAATGTTGATATCTTTATTGTTCCTGAGACTGAAACAGGATTTATTTTTTACCTAAAATTTATAATGTTAAATATATAATAGATTGATAACATGAGATTATCTTTAAAACCATATCAAGAGTATTTTTTATTGTTTTCTCACTTAAATCTCACTCACAGAAAGTTAGAAGGCCAGTTCTATTTTGCACCATCACTTTAAGAGGTAACGCAACAGTGAGTATCATGACAGGTGATGGAAAGCTTATTATAATTTCATACCAGCAACAAATTGGCTAAGTAATTTAACATACCTTTCTGAATATATGTCCAACTATAGAAAATAATGTATAGAAGAATAATATATAAATCTTTAGTACTGTAAAGATTTATTGAGAAATTCATTTTTAAGAAATAATACATTTTCATTGTGCTACATAATTGATTGATTTTTTTTTTTTAATTGAATCTCTAAGACACAATTATATATTAATGTTTACTACCTCTCCTGGTAATATTTTATAGATCATATTAAGCAAAGGAATCATACAATTGATGAGACAGGTTAAACCAATTGGATAACATAATCTATCTACCCTTTGACCTTTCTAATTTCTGGGTTTTTATATTATTGTAATATTCACTTTTGTTTATCCTATAAAGTTTAGATTTCAAAAAATGTATTTCTCTCTACTCACCTACTATACTGATACATTTATCCCATGCATCTGTTAACCTTTAAGTAAATAATTATTAATTCACACATCCTATGGGAATTCTATCTTTTGAATTAATTTGATGTGTAACATTTATTTTCATAACAAACATTATGTTTGCATTTTATTAAGAAGTATAATGAAGCTCATTCTGTGAAGTAAAACAATTACAAGAAACCATTCCTAAGATAGAAATTTAAAAGACCAATACATACAGTACAATTGTATAATCAACAAATACATAATAAACAAATACATAATAATAAACAAATATATAATAATAAACAAATACATAATAATAATAAACAAATATATAATAATAAACAAATACACAATAATAACAAATACATAATAATAAACAAATATATAATAATAAACAAATACATAATAATAAACAAATATATAATAATAAACAAATACATAATAATAAACAAATATATAATAATAAACAAATACATAATAATAATAAACAAATATATAATAATAAACAAATACACAATAATAACAAATACATAATAATAAACAAATATATAATAATAAACAAATACATAATAATAAACAAATATATAATAATAAACAAATACATAATAATAATAAACAAATATATAATAATAAACAAATACATAATAATAAACAAATATATAATAATAAACAAATACATAATAATAATAAACAAATATATAATAATAAACAAATACACAATAATAACAAATACATAATAATAAACAAATATATAATAATAAACAAATACATAATAATAAACAAATATATAATAATAAACAAATACATAATAATAACAAATACATAATAATAAACAAATATATAATAATAAACAAATACATAATAATAAACAAATATATAATAATAAACAAATACATAATAATAAACAAATACAATCACGCTTACTTTGAATTTTAAATGAGACCCAGGATGGGCTGGTCTTCAAATATTGCCAGGACCATCACCAAAGTGTGCTGGGCAAAGTACTGTATGATGTAGTACCTACGTCTGTATGGCAGAAGAGGTTAATGGCATCTAGTATTAAACTCTAGTAAGGATTTGCAAACACCCACTTCTTGTGTTCCTCTGTTAAAAGAAATTAAACCCAGAATGTAATTTCCTATAAAGGGCCAGACTACATGTGAGGCGCAAAAACATTCCTGGGCCCAGTCCATATCTCTTGCATTTTGCCCTGACTTTGCAAGTCAATGGACATATACCATATCCCTTTTAAATACATTTTATACATTTCAAAAATAAACTTATTTATATATAAATATATATATATATATATATATATATATATATATATATTTATATATATATATATATATACAGGGAGTGCAGAATTATTAGGCAAATGAGTATTTTGACCACATCATCCTCTTTATGCATGTTGTCTTACTCCAAGCTGTATAGGCTCGAAAGCCTACTACCAATTAAGCATATTAGGTGATGTGCATCTCTGTAATGAGAAGGGGTGTGGTCTAATGACATCAACACCCTATATCAGGTGTGCATAATTATTAGGCAACTTCCTTTCCTTTGGCAAAATGGGTCAAAAGAAGGACTTGACAGGCTCAGAAAAGTAAAAAATAGTGAGATATTTTGCAGAGGGATGCAGCACTCTTAAAATTGCAAAACTTCTGAAGCGTGATCATCGAACAATCAAGCGTTTCATTCAAAATAGTCAACAGGGTCGCAAGAAGCGTGTGGAAAAACCAAGGCGCAAAATAACTGCCCATGAACTGAGAAAAGTCAAGCGTGCAGCTGCCAAGATGCCACTTGCCACCAGTTTGGCCAAATTTCAGAGCTGCAACATCACTGGAGTGCCCAAAAGCACAAGGTGTGCAATACTCAGAGACATGGCCAAGGTAAGAAAGGCTGAAAGACGACCACCACTGAACAAGACACACAAGCTGAAACGTCAAGACTGGGCCAAGACTGATTTTTCTAAGGTTTTATGGACTGATGAAATGAGAGTGAGTCTTGATGGGCCAGATGGATGGGCCCGTGGCTGGATTGGTAAAGGGCAGAGAGCTCCAGTCCGACTCAGACGCCAGCAAGGTGGAGGTGGAATACTGGTTTGGGCTGGTATCATCAAAGATGAGCTTGTGGGGCCTTTTCGGGTTGAGGATGGAGTCAAGCTCAACTCCCAGTCCTACTGCCAGTTTCTGGAAGACACCTTCTTCAAGCAGTGGTACAGGAAGAATTCTGCATCCTTCAAGAAAAACATGATTTTCATGCAGGACAATGCTCCATCACACGCGTCCAAGTACTCCACAGTGTGGCTGGCAAGAAAGGGTATAAAAGAAGAAAATCTAATGACATGGCCTCCTTGTTCACCTGATCTGAACCCCATTGAGAACCTGTGGTCCATCATCAAATGTGAGATTTACAAGGAGGGAAAACAGTACACCTCTCTGAACAGTGTCTGGGAGGCTGTGGTTGCTGCTGCACGCAATGTTGATGGTGAACAGATCAAAACACTGACAGAATCCATGGATGGCAGGCTTTTGAGTGTCCTTGCAAAGAAAGATGGCTATATTGGTCACTGATTTGTTTTTGTTTTGTTTTTGAATGTCAGAAATGTATATTTGTGAATGTTGAGATGTTATATTGGTTTCACTGGTAAAAATAAATAATTGAAATGGGTATATATTTGTTTTTTGTTAAGTTGCCTAATAATTATGCACAGTAATAGTCACCTGCACACACAGATATCCCCCTAAAATAGCTATAACTAAAAACAAACTAAAAACTACTTCCAAAACTATTCAGCTTTGATATTAATGAGTTTTTTGGGTTCAATGAGAACATGGTTGTTGTTCAATAATAAAATTAATCCTCAAAAATACAACTTGCCTAATAATTCTGCACTCCCTGTATATATATATATATAATATATATATATATATATATATATATATATATATATATATATATATATATATATATATATATATACATAAATGTAAACACACACTTTCAATGGATATCGCGACTGTGCTCAGGGCCAGCTTAACCATGGGACCAAGTGGGTCCCATGGACCTAGGTCCACTTGGCAGGGGGCGACACTTCAGTGAGTCTGTCACGAATCCTCCAAGCAAACCGGTGGGTTAACCTCTAGGTGGTGGCAAAGATTTTATTTTTAAAAAAAAGTAGTTTACACCGTATAGACATCAAAAAAGTGTGCACCATAGCGAGCAATCAGTACAAGC
Source organism: Bombina bombina (assembly GCF_027579735.1). Classification (NCBI taxonomy): domain Eukaryota; kingdom Metazoa; phylum Chordata; class Amphibia; order Anura; family Bombinatoridae; genus Bombina; species Bombina bombina. The sequence continues at coordinate 137,261,944 of NC_069504.1, read as the reverse complement.
AGATAGCCTTTAATGTATACTGGTGGAGTATGGGACTCATGCTGCTTAGCCAATGCCTCAACAAGTACTAGCATCCACCATCACACACCAGCAGCTGCACACAGCTAACATAGGTATGGTAGCAACATTTGCATGTATGCAAGTTGCGGGGCTTCTCATCTGTGTGCTGCACTTTGTAAAGGAGTATATTGAGAAAGCAAGCAGCACATAGATGAGCAGCGCTGCAACCTGCATACTTGCAAAAGCAATTCTTTCTGCTCTGATCACTACAAACACAAACTTTACCTTGCCTGCTATCAGAAGGGTAAAGGTTAGCTCCTCCCTTCTACTCTCAATGCTCCTTCACACTAAGGGCTAGATTTATCATAGCTGAGGCATACAGGGGCACGTATACGTGCCCCTGTACGCCTCAGCTCGCCTGTGGCGGGGCGAAATTACCCGTAGGTAATTAACATTGCACACAAGCGCAATTTTGCGCTCGTGTGCAATCCCGCCCCCTGTCCGCGCATAACCAATCACGCGCGGGCAGGAGCTGTCAATCTCCTCGGTCGGACTCGACCGAGGAGATTGAATTTCGCCAGTATAGATGTGGCGAAGAGTTTAGGGAAGCAGCGGTCTGGTGACCGCTGCTTGATAAATCGCGGCGAGCAAGTTCTTGTCAGAACTTGCTGCCGTAGGGGCATAATAAGTCTAGGGTACGGGATTGAATTACTGAACACAAGAGCAACATCAGGTGCAAGGTACTCACTGCACCAGTGGCTTACCATTTTTTAGCCATGGAACACCATATTAGCCAGCTTAGGTTCCAGGTGATCGAACAGATTAAGGTCCCCCGTAGGGGTGGTAATAGGGATGTCCTTTTGAAACAACGTGAATCCTATTGGATTTTCAAGTTGGATACCCTGGAACCTAGGGGGCTTAATAGAGAGATAGACTGGTCTGTGTTTTATTGAGCTGGTGTTGCTCTTGTGTTCATATATTCTGCAGTACTAATCTTAAGTCATGTTGCTTAATGTTCTGAAAATAAATTGTATTGATTAAATTGCAGTGTTTTTGTATGTGTAGATGTGGTTCTGTTATAGGGTCTTCATAGCTATTTTGTTTTTAATTTTTGTACATGGTCTACCTATTTTTCACCAGCAGAGGGTGCTGTTGCATTTATAGCATGTAAATTACAAGATTGTAAGGGTTAAAATCCCAAGGTGAGCTATTTAAACAGGTGTACCTGTACTATCACTTACCACATGATTAAGGGGCATGGCTCCCCGAAACGTTGTGGCTGTTTGACTCTGCACTCTCTCAAATAAAGTATTGAAACTTTGGCATGTTGGAGAGCTTCATTTCACTTTGTTCTACTATTGTTGGGGAGTTTTGTAGTGACTCCTTGAAGCTCTAACCTGTGAGTATCGCTGCTGGATGAATTGCACAATTTGCATAATAAATCTAGCCCTAACAGGGCTTGAGAAGTTTGCTGATTTACAAGGTAAGCAAATTTGAGAGCTCAGATAGGGGAGGATGTGTGAGAGAAAAATTGTATTGTAATTTTGTTCTTAACTGGAAAAAGCTATTTAGAGCACCAAGTATATATTACGTAAATTGCAGAAGGTTTCCCTCCCCATATAAGGAATCTTTATGTTTTATTGTCATACTGCTAAGCATACAGGGAGTGCAGAATTATTAGGCAAATGAGTATTTTGACCACATCATCCTCTTTATGCATGTTGTCTTACTCCAAGCTGTATAGGCTCGAAAGCCTACTACCAATTAAGCATATTAGGTGATGTGCATCTCTGTAATGAGAAGGGGTGTGGTCTAATGACATCAACACTATATATCAGGTGTGCATAATTATTAGACAACTTCCTTTCCTTTGGCAAAATGGGTCAAAAGAAGGACTTGACAGGCTCAGAAAAGTCAAAAATAGTGAGATATCTTGCAGAGGGATGCAGCACTCTTAAAATTGCAAAGCTTCTGAAGCATGATCATCGAACAATCAAGTGTTTCATTCAAAATAGTCAACAGGGTTGCAAGAAGCGTGTGGAAAAACCAAGGCGCAAAATAACTGCCCATGAACTGAGAAAAGTCAAGCGTGCAGCTGCCAAGATGCCACTTGCCACCAGTTTGGCCATATTTCAGAGCTGCAACATCACTGGAGTGCCCAAAAGCACAAGGTGTGCAATACTCAGAGACATGGCCAAGGTAAGAATGGCTGAAAGACGACCACCACTGAACAAGACACACAAGCTGAAACGTCAAGACTGGGCCAAGAAATATCTCAAGACTGATTTTTCTAAGGTTTTATGAACTGATGAAATGAGAGTGAGTCTTGATGGGCCAGATGGATGGGCCCGTGGCTGGATTGGTAAAGGTCAGAGAGCTCCAGTCCGACTCAGACGCCAGCAAGGTGGAGGTGGAGTACTGGTTTGGGCTGGTATCATCAAAGATGAGCTTGTGGGGCCTTTTCGGGTTGAGGATGGAGTCAAGCTCAACTCCCAGTCCTACTGCCAGTTTCTGGAAGACACCTTCTTCAAGCAGTGTTACAGGAAGAAGTCTGCATCCTTCAAGAAAAACATGATTTTCATGCAGGACAATGCTCCATCACACGCGTCCAAGTACTCCACAGCGTGGCTGGCAAGAAAGGGTATAAAAGAAGAAAATCTAATGACATGGCCTCCTTGTTCACCTGATCTGAACCCCATTGAGAACCTGTGGTCCATCATCAAATGTGAGATTTACAAGGAGGGAAAACAGTACACCTCTCTGAACAGTGTCTGGGAGGCTGTGGTTGCTGCTGCACGCAATGTTGATGGTGAACAGATCAAAACACTGACAGAATCCATGGATGGCAGGCTTTTGAGTGTCCTTGCAAAGAAAGGTGGCTATATTGGTCACTGATTTGTTTTTGTTTTGTTTTTGAATGTCAGAAATGTATATTTGTGAATGTTGAGATGTTATATTGGTTTCACTGGTAAAAATAAATAATTGAAATGGGTATATATTTGTTTTTTGTTAAGTTGCCTAATAATTATGCACAGTAATAGTCACCTGCACACACAGATATCCCCCTAAAATAGCTTAAACTAAAAACAAACTAAAAACTACTTCCAAAAATATTCAGCTTTGATATTAATGAGTTTCTTGTGTTCATTGAGAACATGGTTGTTGCTCAATAATAAAATTAATCCTCAAAAATACAACTTGCCTAATAATTCTGCACTCCCTGTATATTCTGCTTGAGTGCTAATAATGTTTATAGGAAGTTTTTATTTTAATTGTTTATAAAACTAACTCCAAAGTGGAAGGGAGAATTGTGAGGGGGAGAGCAGAATATTCTTTTTTTTCTTCTTCTTCAAGATAAAAAACATATCTGTTGTACACTTTTTGTTATTATGACTTTCTGTTTTTATCAATCTACATGAACCCAGTATTAATAAAAAGAAAAACTGGTATGTATTTTGGAGAGGACATGAGACCCTTTTTTAGACAAATTATTTGTTCTGTCTTGCTTTTTTTCTAAAAATAGAGATAATATATTAGTTGTTTAATTACTAAGTAATTTTCATTTATTTTTTATCAATTAAAAATGAAAATTTATGGCATATTATATATAATGTATGCTATAAAAAAAAATAATTTAATATACATTCATATGCACTACATATGCAAGGTAGCAGAGGTGTTTATTTGACCTTCCACTAGGTAGTTACTTATAATAAAAACATGACACCATATCTGGGGTACAAAGGCCGCAGCTTTTTATTTATAATAAACACATTACAAGTGATAAATAACCAAACAGGAGCTTGCCCCCATAGCAGCCACAGTTTTTCAACATCTAAATAATTACCCACCTTCTTCTCTCCCGTTAATCCAGGAGGTACCTATTAAAACTGCTATTCCACCAGCCAAGCACTCCGCCACCTATAGCTGTGACAAACCACTAAACCCGCTATAACTGGGCAGGCGGGAGGGAGATTCTTCTCACACGTACTTCTCACTACTTTTGGCGCTCTTTCTTAACCACCCACACCCAATTTATACTCCTTTCCAGACCACACCTAACACCACCTCCAAAACCCATTCCACCTATCACTATTCACCTAGGCAAGGGTCATACACCCCTCCATTGTAGGGTACATGTCCAGGGCTTACTTGACCCTTCCACTAGGTAGTTACTTATAATAAAAACATGACACCATATCTGGGGTACAAAGGCCGCAGATTTTTATTCATAAAAAAACACATAACAAGTGATAAATAACCAAACACTTAAAACCCAAACAAGAGCTTGCTCCCATAGCAGCCACAGTTTACTAAAATCCAAAATCTAAATAATTACCCACCTACTTCTCTCTCCTTAATCCAGAAGGTACCCATTAAAACTGCTATTCCAGCAGGCAAGCACTCTGCCACATTCAAGGCCTACCGTGAGCCACGCAAACCAACTCCAAGTAAAATTACATAAATGCAGTCCAACATCATTTAAATGGACCCCATCTCGAAGGAAAAAACATCTCCCTGAATCACCCTCGAATTCCATGTGCTGTAATGACAGCCCACCAACCCCCCTTTTATAAAACTACTCGTCATCCTATTCACTTTCCTTTGAGATGCATCCAGTTTCTTGGTATCTCATGCCCCCTCCAAGACACTCTAGACTCAATCTCTGACCACAATATCACCAACTGTGGGAACAGTTCCAAAAACCTCCTAACGTCCCTCTTCATTGCCTCTTCCAAGTCTTTCTGAGATCTAAAACCCAGATCATTCCCCTCAACATGAATTAACAATATATCAGGCGGTCAAAACAGCCTAGCATACTCCAGCATTTTTATTAACAATTGATCCCACCTCATGCCTCTGATTCCAAACCAGCGTTTGCCGACTGCTTCAGGAGAAAACTCCAGTTGTACCCCAAGTTCTTTCACTGCCGCCACCTTCCTAGCCCAGTATTTGTTTGAATGACCCATCAGCCAACACTGAACTGGACCTGCATAAACAAAACACAAACAACAAACTAAATCAATGTTGGCCTAATGTACAACACATATCTATTAGAAACCCACCTCCCAATCTTCTTAATGCCATAAATCCCCACCACTAAAGAATGGACCTCTGTAGCAGCCCCTATCCTAAAAGAATGTGTCCCAAATTCCCCTGGAGCCAACCCCAACAAATTCAAACACTTCTTAAATACAGCCTGAAATTGAAATTGTGACAGTGACGTCCCGTCTTTATGCATAAGCGAATGGGCCCTCAACTGAAGGTCTTTGCCCCACATATTTCTTAGCACCTTCACAGGACACATTGCTCTCAAACTTACTTGAATACCTTTACCCTTTTGGTATGTCTTTGACCTTTTCAACCATATGGATAAATTGTCCCCACATACCACCACATCGGACATTTAAAGTCCCCCCTTATCCGACTTATTTTTTCCAACTAGCTCCAACACTCTAAAGGCCCCAAAAAAGGCTACTACAAAGGCTGCCCTGAATAACACAGAGTCATAAATAGAATTACAAACCTTAGGAAGTTTTCCACAATCCTCTGCAATACTGAAAAAAACAGCCATCTGCCAAAAACTTTCCCCTACACAGACTTCTGGCCGCCAATATGACCATAACATTTTTTGACACATCCTCCCACCCCATTAACTGGAAAAGAAATGCTAAGGCTGCTAACCTCCTTCACACTATTGATTTTAAAATCCCTACTTGCTGCCACTCCTGCATCTAGTCCAACATTGCCCTAGTTCTGTCTTCAGATGAATTAACCTCACACTGCCCTTCCACGTCCCCAGAGCTAACGCTCCCTTTACCATACTCATCCTGCTGAGAATGCCAGCCTCCAGAGATCTTCCGGACACTTCTCCCCAACTGCCTCCACCTCTGGAGCCAGGCAACAAAATTGGTCCCACTGTAAACGGGAAAAAGCATCAGCACTTGCGTTGTCTTTGCCTGGCACATGGACTTCCCTAAATAAAACATTGCATTGCAAAAACACTTCAGGACAAACAAATGCAACAAATGAACCACAGGCAAAGACGAAACAGACAAACGATTAAGTGCCAACACCACACCCATGTTGTCAGAATGAAAGGTTACCCTTTTATCAGATAAATACACCAAATTCTTTGTTAACCCTTTTTCCACCCACACATCAGGCCACTGACCCACACACCATTTTCCCTGTAAGTAAGCCCCAAAACCAACAGCTCCTGCTGCATCTGTAAACAAATGAATGTCAGAGTCCAATACATACACCTCCTGAACCAGTGCCCTCCCATTGAATTCCCAAAAAACTCCTCCACACCTTCAAATCCTCAAATTCAATTTGAGCTCCTTCCTTATTTGAATTTGATGAGATGGCTCTTTTACTCCCGCCGTTGCCAAAGACAGTTTTCTCATGAAAACTCTCCCAACTGGGATGATTTTGCACACAAAGTTGTGCTTGCCGATCAAAAACTGCATGCTTGTACTTACATGACCCATCAAATTGCCCATCATTGAACTGAAAGCATAGCCCTTTCCTGAGTGCCACTGCTACGTTTGCTCCAGCCCCTTCTGGGCTCGTCCCACTAGCCCCTCGAAAGGACTGCCCTCTGTGTGTCATCATTTCCAACCATATACCCATGTCACGGTCATCCCACTTCATGTCCGGCCTCACTACTATATACGAAACTGTTCCTCATACCGTCACTATGCCCCATATGACAGTATGCTGCTGAAATCTCATCAAAATAACAAAATAAAGTGGAGCCCTGCTCCGGGAACTTCTCTGTGGTTACACTGGCTAGTATACAAAAGGCCCTAGACCAGTTACCAAAGGTTTGTGGGAGCTTTCTGTACCTCTTCTTGCGTTACTCTTCTTCTTTCTTACCTTGCTCCCCTTTTGGATCATCCTAGATCTCCACAAACTTTTCCAACAGGAGTAACAAAAAAATCTCCAAAAACTCCTGTTTCAAAATCTTCTCTTGGGTCAGATGAATGCCCAACAGCCCAATTGTGCACAGGCAAGGTCTGCTCAATGCCACCTCTGCCACCTTTATGGTGCCGACCCTGGTTCCCCCTGCCGCAGCCCCTGCTGTCCCAACCCCTGCACCTTGGGGCCCCACCTGCTGAACCCATACCACAGCCACCCCAATCCCTTCCTGTAATCCCCCAGCCCCTTTCCCACATTGCCTCTCCACCTGAGCTACCAGGTCTTTCAAACCTTTTAACAGCACCAAATTCACCCCCACTTACATTCCCAACATAAGTATTCAAAGAGGTACCCAATGCATTCACAGATACCTCACCTGTGCAGTTGGGTGCCGTAGCAGGGCCCGATGTGTTGTCATCTCTGTTCCTGTGCTCTCCCACTTCCGATCCCCTTATTCTCTCTTCCGATCTTCTCGCCGATCTTCCAGTATCTTCCATCCTCTGACCTGGTGATCATGTCCTCGTCTGAGCCCATCACCTTTCTGGCTTGCTTCTTCCCCTGGGTGATCTATCCAATCTTCCCCATGTCGGTTAAGCCGGTGCAGTCCGTCCTCTCCTGCCATCCACTGGGGAGCAGGATCTCCCCTGCCGCCTGTAAACTCCAGTCCCCTCATATCTCTGGGCACCATGTCTGCAGCCGTGATCCTCTCCCACCTGTGAAGAAAGCATACATTCAGGGCCAGTCCCACTAGACTGCCCCATACCTGTCCTGACCCCAGTATCCACAGGCCGCTGCCTCCTCTCAACCACCTGCCCAGGACCCCTCCTCTCCTTTCCACCCCCAGCAGTACCAGGCGACATAATTTGTAACAGTTTCTCCAAAACCCTCATGTCTCCTACCTGTTCTGCTGCCACTGGTCCGGGCTCCTCTGTTCCACTGCGCAGCTCCTCCTCTAACTCATTGTATGAGTCCCCCAAGAATATTGTGTCCATGTCCATATAATTAAAGTCAGGCTCCTGCGGTGGCGTCTCCTGCCTGGCAGGCCCGCCGTTACTGGTCTCTATGGTTTCTTGGGGGGGGGACAATACAACACCACAAAGCCACATTAGCATGAGAATACCACTATACTATACAACCCGTCCCCCTCCCCACAAAACAAGCTTCAAGCCTCCTAAATTCCTCCTACTCATCGTATACATTTTTTTTTTGCGCTAGCTCAAGAAATACCATCATTCCATCCTAACACTACAATGTTTAGTAATGCATTATTATGTATTTATTTGTATTTATATTTTTATAATTATGCCCCCACACAACTAAACTGCAAAAAAGCTCCAAGTTCAAACACCCTACTCCCCTTGCTCCATTCTATAACTCTTCCCCTAATCCGAGAACCATGCCCCAATCACTAAAAAGTACCCCATTCCCAAAGGGGGAATATGCAATGCCTGCCTTTTATTTGCATCTTTATTTATTTTTTGACCCCCCCATTATCATATATATATATATTTTTAAAACTTAACACCCCCACATACTCCTTCCTTCTTATACTGTAGGCCACTGACCCAATTTCCTCAAATCACTCCGCCTGTACCCTACAACCGCTCCCACTCTGCTGTTGCCCAGCTGCCCCTGATAATGCCCACCAATCTAAGGCCACATCTCCCCATCAGGGCCAGCATCTCCTGCGCCCCCGCACCTGTTCACTCTATGATCACACTGCCACACTGCCCCTCGCAACGTCCCCCGGCCCCCATCCACACACCCTTTTTACCTACAACTGCCGCCACACCTGCAGACGGCCTCCGCTACTTCGGCATCTGCCCCTGCCTTCCACCTGATCGTCGGGTGATGACATCACCGGCTCCGCCTCCCATTGTGGCCTCGCTCACTGAAGCCGGCTCTTCTGCCCTTAAAGGCCTTACCGGCGTCAAGGGCCCGTTAGTTTGTGCCACAGGTCCACAGGGGAAACCCTCCTGCCACTCCTCCTCCTCAGACTAGGACCCCTAGCCCTGGATCAGTCACTTAGCTCTGGACGGACTGAGCCGCTCCAGTGGTCTGGCCCTCCTGACCAGTCTGTTACCAGGAGGCCGTAGTGTCCTGCTTCTCCAGGCAGTTTCCTGGGATGCTGAAGGAGCCGCTCCAACCGCCCTCAACTGCTCCAATACTTAGTCTGCACCTCTGGCTTGAGCCAAGGCCGTCACTGCCTCCATCAGGTCCTGGATAGCCGCTATTGCCAAAAAATGTAAATGTGAGGAAAAGCAAGCTTCTTTTGACACGTCCTTCTCACTGCTTTTGGCTCTCTTTTTTAAACACTCCCACCCAATTTATACTCCTTTCCAGACTACACCTAACACCACCTCCAAAACCTATTCCACGTATCACTATTTATCTAGGCAGGGGTCTAATGCCCCTCCCTTGTAGGGTACACGTCCAGGGCTTACTTTGTTAAAGATTTGGGCTCTACAAGAGACACTGCAAAAAGTATTCTAGTCTCTGTAATTTCAATGAGGGCAAAGCTTACCAAAAGGCTCCAACTTACTCACTCAGTGGCTCAAACTATCACTGGCACTCACAGGGTTAAAAAGAACTTGAAAACCGTACGCATTTCACCTCCCTGCAAAAGAGCTATTTTGCGCTCCACTCATAATCTGGCCCTTAATTTGTATATGGGAATAAATTTTCCTTACCTTTATAAAGTATCTGTAATGTTCCACCTTATTCTTTAGCAGGGACCATGATGGGACTAATTATTAGAATACAATATACTAATAAAGTAATATTGTATACGGCAATATATGTTGTTACAGGGCAAGATATAAATAAATAATTTCCAGCATCTGGATTATTATGTTTAAGAATTAATACCCTCTTTTTAGCACAAATGGTTATAAAAAATATATATATTTTACAGAAGCTACTGAAACCTTCTAAAGCTGCTAGTGTTGAACAAACATTCCGTTGTATTGTACTAGCGTACCTGAATATATATTATTAAAGCCCAGCAACATTAGTGTCATAACATAAAATATTTACATAAAAATTGAGTACAGTATATTTTTTCACAAAACATAAATAAAAATTCAGATGTTGGTATTATCACAAATATTTCCAAAATATGTGCTTTGGGATACATTTGCATGAAATACACTACATAATCTACAGCTGCTGTTGTATAGACATGCAAAATACAGGAAATACAATCTATATTATTCAAGAATTGTCACTTTCAACAGTAAATCAGTTATGCCAAAAACAAAAAGCTTCAATGTTCTTATGAATGAATTTTGACATTTTCTCAGTGATTTAGAAAAGTTTTGAAAGTATGGAACAGGATACAGGCTACTTTTTGTCAAACAACTTCTGGGACTAATAACTTAAAGGGGCAGTTTACTTTAAAATTGTTTTTGTTTAAAAAGATATATAATACCTTTTGTTAACCATTGCTTGAAAATATTTATTGTTTAAAAAAGATAGTTAATCCATTTTATTACCCATTGCCTAGTGTTGCATAACCAACACTGTTATATTAATACACGTTTATCTCTATGATTAACTATATCTAAGCCTTTAGAGAAGGCCCTTTAACTCAGTGCTTTTTACAATCTTGCATTTTAGCCATTCAGTGCTGGTTTTTTATAACAATTATCATTCTCCACTAGCACTGTCTGACTGTAGTGCAAGATTTAAAAAACTAATAAAAAACACTCAGATAAGAGGAGGCCTGCAGGGGCTTAGAAACAGGCGAACTTAGAGGTTATTAAGTATATTGATATAACAATGTTGGTTCTGCAAAGCTGCAGAATTGGTAGTAAAGGCCTTATCTATCTTTTTAAACAATACAAAAATAAAGTAGACTGTTCCTTTAAAGAAATGCAGATATGGTATTGCTTATATTATCATTTTAGTTATCTAATTAATTGCATTTGACAATAAACCCAATTAAGTTAAATAGAGTTAGATAACACAGAAAAAACATGGCTAAAATAGTAAGGGATTGATCACAATTGATTATAAATATATTTAAAAAAAACTTATCAAATAATTTATCTAGAAAAATCTCCATAAACTTTAATGGTGTTTTGCTGTTGCAAATCATTTCATAAGCTTTTCTAAAGGATTGGAATCAACTGCTAAATTAGACAAGTAGATAAACTGACAGTTGAAAGGATAGATAGATAGATAGATAGATAGATAGATAGATAGATAGATAGATAGATAGATAGATTGGTGATGATGCATTCCCACCAGGGCTGGACTGGGACCAAAAAAAGGCCTGGGCATTTTAGGGCAAAAAGGCCCACTCCCCCCCCCCCCCCACCACCACCACCATTTACATACATGCCGCCACACAACATACAAATACAGTACTACACAGCATTCACATACATGCAGGCACACAACACACGCAGCATTCACATACATGCAGGCACACAACACACACAGCATTCACATACATGCAGGCACACAACACACGCAGCATTCACATACATGCAGGCACACAACACACAAAGCATTCACATACATGCAGGCACACAACACACGCAGCATTCACATACATGCAGGCACACAACACACGCAGCATTCACATACATGCAGGCACACAAGACACGCACAAAACATGCACATTTAACTTATACACACACATTTATGGGACAGAAAAAAAACCCCAACATAAATACATGTAGATAGACACTAATTATACATGCATAGTATAATATTGGGGATAACATGGACTTAAACATATGGAAAAACATATATACACATACATATAAGTGTGTGTTTGTGTGTGTGTGTGTATCATATGCTTTTAACCTCATGTTAAACCCAATGCACATAAACCTCACAAGCCTACTTTTAAATGTTGTCTATAGCAAAAAAAAAATAAACTTAAATTTTGTCTTGGCTGATAACATTATCATAGGAAAAAAACTAATTTCTACAAACCATCTTGTTTGCAACTGTGTGCAGAATTCATGTACTGTAAATATGTGCATCATTGTATGAATTATGTGCACAGGCATTCAGGAGTTAAAAATCAAGAAAGGGGAAAAAAAAGTGTTTATCACTAACTTGATCAGTTCCTTAGAGATAGGGACTGATTTATAACCTCTAACTGCCTTTTACAGAGCAATTTTCAGTTTTAAAACAAATTAAATATACAGCACAAAAATAGCTCAAATTCATATATATATATATATATATATATATATACACACACACTTTATTTCACAGGGGATCAACTTTTGTATATATATGCTTGCTTTATTTCAGAAGGGAGCAACTTTATTTGAACTTTCATATTTTCTTTTGCTTGGTGGTGCAGTTGGTTGCATCTGATCCCCCCCAAAAACGATCACATCTAGTAAGCCCCACATATTACTCACTATCTCAGGAAGCAGTCTGATAGTAGCAGCAGAGACTCCCTGGCCTGGAGATCCAACATTTTGAGCATTACATGTCACTGTAAGCGTGTCTGACCACTCAGTGCAGGGAGAGGGCCATAAAACCGGCATCCTGAAACAGGGCAATTTGCAAAACAAACTTCTATCGCAGGCTGCCTTCTCTGTGCTGAAAGCCCAACCCCCGCTACTGTTTTCACTGCTGTGTTCGGCAGGGGAGTTAGCTGAGCTAAATCAAACTAAAAAGGCAGTATTTTTTTCCAACACAGTTGTTGGAAAAAATACTGCCTTTTTAGTATTATTTAGCTCAGCTAACTCCCCTGCCGAACACAGCAGTGAAGACAGTAGCGGGGGTTGGGCTTTCAGCACAGAGAAGGCAGCCTGCGATAGAAGTTTGTTTTGCAAATTGCCCTGTTTCAGGATGCCGGTTTTATGGCCCTCTCCCTGCACTGCGTGGTCAGACACAGTGACAGACATAAGTTTTGATCCTAATGCTACTACAGTCCGGTTTGCCTGCAGCCCGCCCCTAAAAATGGCCCTGGTTGGGGGTCTTTAGTACTGCTGCTGCACAGTGCATAATAAGCTCCCAAGTCCCAAGTGTGTTAATCACAATTTTATTATAGAATCTCCTGCTTAAACTTTCACTCACCACTCCTTTACACAGACTCCAGGATGCTGCCACTGTGCATGCAGGCGCTACCGCAAATGTGCCACTGACTTTTGTCGCGCAGAGGGCTCCTCCAGGATGATCAAGGCCCCTTTTGATGCGCTGCCTTGATTGACAGTTGTGTGGGACCAATGAAAGGGTTAGAGGGAACATCAGCAAAGTAGAGAGTGTCAGTGTGGTTTATAATTAAAAGGTGGGCGGGACTAAGGGGACCAGCGGCCCACCAGGCAAATGCCCGCTGTGCCCGATGGCCAGTCCGGGCCTGATTCCCACTTCTATGCTCTACAGATGTAGTATTTCATTTTTTTGTTAAAAATCAATGATCACAAAGTGTCTGATTTAACAATATGAGGGTAATTGATGTTCCCAGCCAGTACCATGGATGAAAGCGTATAGAAAGTGTTTTAGATTCCACCTTAACAGCCGCTATCTCCCAACGGTGAGGCTTAACCCCACCCCTGACGTCACTGGTAAGTAATGGCATATCACGTGGGTTACGTGTAAAATTCCAACGTACGTTTCACCGTATTTTAATGGCTTTTTCTAGGACTGTTTGAGCATATCTCGTAGTGGCTTTTATATCCACTAAGAGGAAATTGGCAAAATCCATTATAAAGGATTGCCATCTTTATTACTGAAAAAATCCCATAGTGTATTCAAAACTTAGGGCAAGTCCTCTGAAACTATGTTCATACATCATCTTAGTTTCTGATAAATTAATTTCATTGTATAGGTAGAACTTGGGGCAAACCATTATTAATGTAGTAAGCCCCCAAAATACATATCACCAATAGAATATCTATATAAAACAATGTCAAGGATAAATCTGTGGATAATTTCAGGGATAGCAATAAAATATATACACACATATATTACATTTTTTTTATAAAATGTAGATGTGTACAATATGTACAGTTCTTTAGTATATGCCTGTACCTTTTTTAATGTATATATGTGTATATATTTTATTGCACAAAGTTTCAAATAAATTATTGGATTATTTTTTGCAGTAATAAAGATGGCGATCCTTTATAATGGATTTTGCCATCTTCCTCTTAGTGAATATAAAAGCCGATACGAGACATGCACACAACATTCCTAGAAAAAAAGCTGCCAGAATATGGGAAATGTATGCCGGAATTTTACACGTAACCCATGTGCTATGCCATTACTTGCCAGTGACTTTAGGTGTAGGGTAAAGCCTCATTGTTTGGAGATAGAGGCTGTTGAGGCACAATCTATACTGCTTTCTATCTGCCTCCATCAATGGTACAGGACAACTCCGGACAGTGTATGTGAACTGTTCCTGATTAGGTCCCTGACATATTGTATTTATATCTGTGTATTTGGTGTTTTTATTGTATTTTTTATGTTTTTAATAAATAATCATGAACCAGCTTATCATGGAATATACTGTTTGCCTACCAGTATAATTGTATGATATACATTTTGTTTCTTTGAGGTATCAAGACCGTTGGAACACTATATTATATGGACATATCCTTTATGGAATTTTGAATGATTTGAAATTTGCATATTGTTTTATTTATCCCATTTCTTTCCCATAGCAGAATATGTTCTTTATAAATAGATATCCTTATATATATATATATATGCATATATCTATACCTTTATATAATCATCTATATATAGGTATACATATATATATTTGTGCAAAAACAACAGCAGATATATGTAGAGATATGTATTTATAAATTAATAGAATATATTCTATGTGAAGAATTGGAATGTGAAATATTTATATTTTCATGTTGGATTAGTACACTTGAGAATATCTGATCGGGTTTGCGTGCAAGTAGAGTGATCATTTTTTTCCCGACTTTTTTTGCTCCATTGATTTCTATAGGGAATAGGTTATCATGCGCGCAAAATTTGAAGTTTGTTGGGTTAGCGCACAAGTGAAAACAGTTTACTTTCAACACGAGCGCAAACAAACGCAAAAAGCATACTTCTAGCAGAGTTAACCCTCAAGCTCCACTTTTAATCTGGCCTTAATTGCTAAAGTGCCCACTCAATTTATGTTTTGAAACAAATACAATGAATACAGTAAAATAAGTGGATTTTTTGCATTCTTCTTTCACTTGTCTAAAACAAAATACACCTCTGAAGACACTTTAAAAAATAATCACAGCACAAAACTATTTATTAAATGGAATGACTTGATTTCCTTCATTTACGATCTACAGTACTTGAGTTCTGAAATTTTGCCTGGTTAGTATATGTCTGGTACCAATATAAAGGAGGAACGGATGCTAGAGGTAATTAAAGGTCAGTGAGCCCAGCATCAGTAGATAATGGAAACTGTTTAAAGAAATAATTGCTGAGTATCTAAAATGCAGCAACATTTAAGATCCCAATCAGTATAGATTTATTATGTGTGTGTGGCATTCAGAGATAAGGTCTATCAAATCTGATTGTTTATTGGGTAAGTAATGTTTGTATCAAGTGCGAAAGTTGTAGTTGAAGTTTATCTATATTTCAACAAGGCCTTGACTTATGTTCCGAAGGATGATAAACAATCTGAATAGATTATACGATGGATGATAAAACATTGAATGGAAGACAAAAACTAATTAGTAAACTATTGAATGCAGATTTAATTCCAAGATATGCTGATGTTATGCAGATAAATCATGTATTATTTCTGAAGGAAACAATGGCACCTTTAAGGAGAGGAAATTATGAGGTTTTTTTTTTCTTTTTTGGTGGATGTTTTTGTTTTTGGAGACTTAAAGGGACCGAAAACTGTTTTTTTTTTTTTAATAAATATTATATTTCAGCAATTGTACAACAACTTTTAAATGCCATTTTCTTAGTAAAAGAAAAAATTGCATTGTTTTGCAATCCATGGAAATACCATTTTAAAAGCCTATTATCCCCTTTGCTAAGGCCAATTAAAAGGAGAAAACAAATTCTTGCATGATTCAGATAGAACATACAAGCTTAAACAAGTTTCCAATTTACTTCTATTATCTAATTTGCTTTGTTCTCTTGGTATACTTTGTTGAACAGAATACCTAGGTAGGCTCCGGAGCTGGGAGCTAGTTGCTGATTGGTGGCTGTAATATATACCTCTTATCATTTGCTTACCTTTGTGTTCAGCTAGCTCACAGTAGCACATTTCTGCTCCTTCAATAAATGCTGAAAATGAAGCAACATTGATAATAGAAGTGAATTGTAAACATGTTTAACCCCTTGACCTAATGTATATAGGTCATGCGGTATGAAGCTCATTGTACTACATAACATGTATATATATATATATATATATATATATATATATACACACATCTGAGCTGCAGGAAGCTCCAGCTGGAGTTCCTGAGCTCCTGGCATTTGTCTGCATATGGAGCCAGAGCACGATCAGTGCTCCAGTTCCATATAAAGGCAAAGCAGGAGGCTGTTGGGCAGCCAAAGGTGGAGGGGGGAGGAATGAGGGGGAAAAATAAATGGAGAGGAAGGTATGGGGAGCTACACTATAGAAAAAAAAAAAAAGGTGGAATGGGGGGTGAAGGGGCATAATTAATGATCGCCATGGGGGTGGGGTGGATCACTACACTAAAGATAAATAAAAAATAATAAATAATAATAATAATAATAAAAATAAAAAAAATAAAAAAAAATAATATAGGTATATATAAGATACTGGCAGACAGCTACAAGAACTAAAGATGACCATCATTAGTGGGAGGGGGAGAATTAGAAAGCTATTTGGGGGGATCAGGGAGGTCGGATGGTTAAGGAGGATCACTACACTGCAAAAAAAGAATAAAAAAAAAAAATATATATATATATATATATATATATATATATAATACAAAAACCAAACTGCATACTGGCAGACTGTCTGCAAGTACCTAAGATGGTGGCGACCAGTGGGGGTGAGGGAGGGAAGAGAGCTGTTTGGGAGGTATCAGATAGGGATCAGGGGATGGGAGGCGTTAGGTGGGAGGGTAATCTCTACACTACAGCTAAAATTAATTTATATATATATATATATATATATATATATATTATCTTTTTACACACACATAAATACATACATACATGGAACATTGCTTTGCAGATAACTTTATTTACTGTAAGAATCACATCTATACTATAATTGAGTTTGTAACGCGTCCGTTGCCGTCGGCAGTTGCGAACGCATCCTCAAAGGAATGTTGGCAGCGCAAGGCAGCCAACAAAATGTTGGCTGCGTGCACAGCAAAATAATTCACCTGCATGCAGGTGGATTCTGAAAATGGAAGGGTGGTGAAAGAATCCACCTGCGGTGGATTCTTTCACCACCCTGCCATTTTTTAAATCCACCGGGATGCAGCGAAGGCAAATGGAGCATTACAACAACAAAAAATGCCCGCAATAAATATTAAAAAAAAAATCTAACCATCCGCAATGAAAAAAAAAACCTAACCTTCTGTGATAAGTAATAAAAAAACCTAACAGCCCGTACGAACTATTAAGAAAAAAATAAACTAACTGCCCGCAAGCTACCTAATACATCTATTAACCCCAAACCCGCCAACCCCCCACAATGCATTAAACTAATTTAATGACTAAGCCCCCTAACCTAACACCCCCTAAATTAACCCCTTAGTTACATAAATACAATTACATTGCATTAATCTAAAATTGCAGAAAATAAAAAAGGCTAACATTACAAAAAATAATAAACAACACTATCCAAAATATTTTTTTTTTACTACCAATAGCCCTTAAAAGTGCTTTTTTGCAGGGCATTGCCCTAAAGAAATCAGCTCTTTTACATTAAAAACAAACAAAGTCCCCCCTAACAGTAAAACTCCCCACCCATCAAACCCCCCAAAATAAAAAAAACCTAACACTAATAAACCTAAACTACCCATTGCTCCTTGTGGGCATTGCTCTTAAAAGGGCATTCATCTCTTTTACTGCCCTTAAAAGGGCATTCAGCTCTTTTGCAATTGCCCAATAAACCCTAATCTAAAAAAACAAATCCCCCCCCTAAAAAAAACCTAACACTTAAACCCCAAGTAGGTACTCACGGTTTCAGAAGTCCGACAGAGAAGGTCTTCTTCCAGGCGGGTCCATCATCTTTATTCACAGCGAAGGCGGCACGGAGCGGAAGTCTGGAGTGGTCTTCCCAGATGTGGCAGTCTTCCCAGACGTGGGCGAAGTGAAGGAGGCATGGAGCGGAGGTCCGGAGGGGTCTTCCCAAATGTGGTGATCCTCGGTGGCGGCGCTCCTCAGCTGCGGTCTTCAGCGAAGGCGTGGAGGTTCCTCTTCATGTGATCATCCGCTGCACACTGAAGAATGAATTCAAGGTACCCCATATTTATTGGGGTACCTTGCATTCCTATTGAATGAAATTTTCAAAATCAGCCAATAGGATGAGAGCTACTGAAATCTTATTGGTTGATTTGAACAGCCAATAGGAATGCAAGGTACCCCAAATTGATTGCGGTACCTTGCATTCAATATTCAGTATACGACGTACATCGAATGAAGACGAGCCTCCATGCCACCAAGGACCGCCGATGCCACCACAGATGACCACTGCCAAGGATCGCCACATCTAGGAAGACCACTCTGGACCTCCGCTCCATGTCGCCTTCGCTGTGGATGAAGATGATGGACCCGTCTGGAAGAAGACCTTCTCCACCGGAATTCTGAAACAGTGAGTACCTATTTGGGGCTTTAGTGTTAGATTTTTTTTTGGGGGGAGGGGGGTTGTTTTATAGATTAGGGTTTATTGGGCAATTTGCAAAAGAGCTGAATGCTCTTTTAAGGGCAATGCCCATACAAATGCCCATTTAGGGGTAATGCGTAGTTTAGGTTTATTAGTGTTAGGTTTTTTTTTATTTTGGGGAGTTTGGTGGGTCCGCCGCACACTGTTTTACTGTTTATTACTTTGTTTATTATTTAATGTAAAAGAGCTGATTTTAAGGGCTATTGGTAGTTTATTCTTAGATTAGGGGGTGTTTTTATTTTGGGGGGCTTTTTTATTTTCATAGTGATTAGGTTTAATTTTTTTTTTATTTTGGATAGTGTTGTTTCTTTTCTGTATTTTTATTTTTTTATTTTTGTATCTTGGGGGGTTACATTTTTCACACATAGACTGCCCTATGTGCAGGCTTATCAACTAGTAAATTATAAACACAATGTAACATGAGATGTGTCAATCACAAACAATTTCAAATAATACAATTATTGTGATTATGAGTTCTAATAATATATAAAATAAAGAATGTAATATATGCAGGATACACTGTCCCAGGATGTTATTCTCTCCTTTATAATTTAAAGTCATTTGAGTTTTTCAAGCACCTCAAAAAGGAAAGAGAAGAAAATAGTGCAATTCCCCCAAACACTCAATACTGGAATTGCTTATGTATTTCTGAGCTTTTAACAAGCTCTATCGTTTATCAGCGTTGTTATGATAGGCCCACAACCAGCCAGACCTTTGGTAAGATGATTACAACAATTTATCATAATGCATAAAACACTCCTTTTAGGTATAGCTGGGTACAAGCGGTGAAAGGTACAAGATAATACATTAGTCTCTAATTTGAGACAATATCAGTACCTATAGTAAACACCTAACGGTCCCATCAATGTACCTAGTTGTTTGTGGATTATAAAGAACAATCAAATATAATAAAACCTCGATTTATTGACAAAAATATAAGGAAGGAGAAATTAATCAGGTAATGGATGAGGTAGGTAAAATGGATAAAGATAATATTTTATATAGTATAAATTAAAAGATGAACAGATAAAGATGAACCCTTTGGGAAAATAATATTAAATAATAGTGCAGAAAGTCTACACATAAAAAAGATAATTGAACAACAGTGGGATATCCTGAAAAGAGACCCAATGTTAAAGTGTATATTGAGAGAAAGGCCATGGATTGTATTTAGCAAATTACCTAATTTGAAGGACATATTTTAAAGGGACACTCAAGTCAAAATAAATGTTTATAATTCAGAAAAAGCATGCACTTTTAAAACACTTTCCAATTTACTTCAGTTATCAAATTTTGCAGTATTTTAGTACTCACGCTTTCTGGGGACCAGATCCTACAGAGCATGTGCACAAGCTTACAGAATATACGTATACTAGTCTGTGATTGGCTGATGTCTGCCACATGGTACAAGGAGCTGGCAAATTGGTGAAAAAATAAATTTGTCTGAAAAAAATCTACTAATTATTTGAAATTCAGAGTAGGTGTTAAGCCATTGGCCTCTATTTATCAAGCTGTCCACTTACCTGCATTCGACGGCCCCAATACGCTCGCCTAAGATCGCCTAACATCGCCTGAATACGTTCGCCAAAGTTATCAAGAAAGCAGTCAAAAAGCCGCGCACCAAGTACAGTGCAATGAGCAGCGGACTGTTTTTAACTAACAGTCATCGATCTCGCTGCTCTTCGGCTTATTCACAGCTTTCTTGCTATACTGTCACTAAGCACCCACACTATACTATACTGTTTACCCCCTAAGCCACCGCTCCCGGACCCCGCCACAACTAAATAAAGTTATTAACCCCTAAACCGCCGCTCCCGGAGCCCCCCGCAACTAAATAAAGTTATTAACCCCTAAACCGCCGCTCCCGGAGCCCCCCGCAACTAAATAAAGTTATTAACCCCTAAACTCCCACTCCCGGACCCTGCCGCAACTAAATAAAGTGTTTAACCTCTAAACCGCCAATCCCGGAGCCCACCGCCACCTACATTATACCTATTAACCCCTAATCTGCCGCCCCCTATACTGCCGCCACCTACATAAAGTTATTAACCCCTATCCTGCTGATCCCGGACCCCGCCACAACTAAATAAATTGTTTAACCCCTAAGCCGCCGCCCCCGGAGCCCACTGCCACCTAGATTATATTTATTAACCCCTAACCTGCCCCCCCTACACCGGAGCCACTATAATAAAGTTATTAAGTCCTAAACCTAAGTCTAACCCTAACACCCACTAACTTAAATATAATTTAAATACATCTAAATAAAATAACTCTAATTAAATAAATAATTCCTATTTAAAACTAAATACTTACTTATAAAATAAACCCTAAGATAGCTACAATATAACTAATAGTTACATTGTAGCTAGTTTAGGGTTTATTTTTATTTTACAGGCAACTTTGTATTTATTTTATCTAGGTACAATAGTAATTAACTATTTAATAACTACCTAGCTAAAATAAATACAAATTGACCTGTAAAATAAAACCTAACCTAAGTTACAATTACACCTAACACTACAATTAAATACATTAAATTAAATAACTACAATTACCTACAATTAAATACAATTAAATAAATAAACTAGTACAAAAAAAACCAAAACACTAAATTACAGAAACTAAAAAATATTACAACAATTTTAAACTAATTACACCTAATCTAAGCCCCCTAATAAAATAAAAAAGCCCCCCAAAATAATAAAATTCCCTACTCTACACTAAATTACAAATAGCCCTTAAAAGTAATCAGCTCTTTTACCTGTAAAAAAAGAAATACAACCCCCCAACATTAAAACCCACCAACTACACACCCAACCCTACTCTAAAACCCACCCAAACCCCCCTTAAAAAACCTAACACTAACCCCCTGAAGATCACCCTACCTCGAGCCATCTTCACCCAGCCGGGCACAAGTGGACCTCCAGAGGGGCAGAAGTCTTCATCCGATCCGAGCAGAAGAGGACCTCCAGATGAGCAGAAGGTTTCATCCAGGCGGCATCTTCTATCTTCATCCATCCGGAGCTGAGCGGGTCCATCTTCATTCCATCCGACGCAGGGCATCCTCTTCCATTGACGTCCTAACGAAGAATGAAGGTTCCTTTAAATGAAGTCATCCAAGATGGCGTCCCTTGAATTCCGATTGGCTGATAGGATTCTATCAGCCAATCGGAATTAAGGTAGGAAAAATCCTATTGGCTGATGCAATCAGCCAATAGGATTGAAGTTCAATCCTATTGGCTGATCCAATCAGCCAATAGGATTGAGCTCACATTCTATTGGCATCCTTAATTCTGATTGGTTGATAGAATCCTATCAGCCAATCGGAATTCAAGGGACGTCATATTGGATGACGTAATTTAAAGGAAGAGGATGCTCCACGTCGGATGGATTGAAGATGGACCCGCTCCGCTCTGGATGGATGAAGATAGAAGATGCCATCTGGATGAAGCCTTCTGCCCGTCTGGAGGTCCTCTTCTGCCCGGATCAGATGAAGACTTCTGCCCCTCTAGAGGTCCACTTGTGCCCGGCTAGGTGAAGACGGCTCAAGGTAGGGTGATCTTTAGGGGGTTAGTGTTAGGTTTTTTTAAGGGGGGTTTGAGTGGGTTTTAGAGTAGGGTTAGGTGTGTGGGTGGTGGGTTTTAATGTTGGGGGGTTGTATTTCTTTTATTACATGCAAAAGAGCTGATTACTTTGGGGCAATGCCCTGCAAAAAGCCCTTTTAAGGGCTATTTGTAATTTAGTGTAGGGTAGGGAATTTTATTATTTTGGTGGGCTTTTTTATTTTATTAGGGGCTTAGATTAGGTGTAATTAGTTTAAAATTCTTGTAATTTTTTTTATTTTCTGTAATTTAATGTTTTTTTTTGTACTTTAGTTTATTTAATTGTATTTAATTGTAGGTAATTGTAGTTAATTAATTTAATTTATTTAATTAAGTGTTAGGTGTAATTGTAACTTAGGTTAGGATTTATTTTACAGGTACTTTTGTATTTATTTTAACTAGGTAGTTAATAAATAGTTAACAACTATTTAATAACTATTGTACCTAATTAAAATAAATACAAAGTTGCCTGTAAAATTAAAAAAAAAACTAAAATAGCTACAATGTAATTATTAATTATATTGTAGCTATCTTAGGGTTTATTTTATAGGTAAGTATTTAGTTTTAAATAGGAATAATTTAGTTAATATTAGTAAATTTATTTAGATTAATTTAAATTATATTTAAGTAAGGGGGGTGTTAGGGTTAGATTTAGGGGTTAATAAAATTAATATAGTGTAGGGGGGCAGATTAGGTGTTAATAAATATAATGTAGGTGGCGGCGGGGTCCGGGAGCGGCGGTTTAGGGGTTAATAACTTTATTTAGTTGCGGCGGAGTCCGGGAGTGGCAGTTTAGGGGTTAATAACTTTTTTTAGTTGTGGCAGGGTCCGGGAGCAGCAGTTTAGGGGTTAATAAGTTTATTAGAGTGGTGGTGGGCTCCGGGAGCAGCGGTTTAGGGGTTAATAAGTATAAAGTAGGTGGCAGCAGTGTAGGGGGGGCAGATTAGGGGTGTTTAGACTCAGGGTACATGTTAGGGTGTTAGGTGTAGACATTTCCCATAGGAATCAATGGGATATCGGGCAGCAGCGAACATAAGCTTTCGCTGCTGTCAGACTCCCATTGATTCCTAAGGCATCCGCCGCCTCCAGAGTGGCGGATTGAAAACCAGGTACGCTGGGCCAGAAAAGTGCCGAGCGTACCTTGTAGGATCTTGATAACTTCCAAAAGTAGTCAGATTGTGCCGAACTTGCATTCGGAACATCTGTAGTGACGCAACCATTGATCTGTGTTGGACTGAGTCCGGCGGATCGTATGTTACGTCACAAAATTCTACTTTTGCCGGTCTCTAGCCTTTGATAACTATGGCGAATCAGGCTCACCACAAATATGCTGCGGAATTCCAGCGTATTTGCGGTTGACAGCTTGATAAATAGAGGCCATTGTCTCTTATTTACTTGTGATGTAATGATGTAATTCTACTGCATTGAGTGCTCCTTTAACTACTAGTTACATTAAAAGGACACTGAACCCAAATGTTTTATTTCATGATACAGATACACCATGCAATTTTAAGTAACTTTCTAATTTACTCCTATTATCCATTTTTCTTCGTTCTCTTGCTATCTTTATTTGAAAAAGAAGGCATCTAAGTTTTTTTTTTTTTTTTTTTTTTTTTTTTTTTTTTTTGGTTCAGTACTCTGGACAGCACTTTTTTTCTGGTGGATGAATTTATACACCAATCAGCAAGAACAACCCAGGTTGTTCACCAAAAATGGGCCGGCATCTAAACTTACATTTTTTTTATTTCAAATAAAGATACCAAGAGAATGAAGAAAATTTGTTAATAGGAGTAAATTAGAAAGTTTCTTAAAATGTCATGCTCTATCTGAATCACAAAAGAAAAAAATTGGGTTCAGTGTCCCTTTAAGGATGAGATCAACAGAGAAACCTGGCTAAGTAATATAAATCTTTAAAGGGACACTGAACCCAATTTTTTTCTTTCCTGATTCAGATAGATAATGCAGTTTTAAGCAACTTTCTATTTCACTCCTATTATACATTTTTCTTCATTCTCTTGCTATCTTTATTTGAAAAGCAAGACTGTAAGTTTAGAAGCCGGCCCATTTTTGGTTCACAACCTAGGTTGTACTTGCTGATTGGTGTATAAATTCATCCACCAATAAAAAAAAGTGCTGTCCAGAGTTCTGAACCAAAAAAACAAACAAATGTTGTCCAGGGTCGGAACCAAAAATTGTCTGGCTCCTTAGCTTAGATGCCTTCTTTTTCAAATAAAGATAGCAAGAGAACAAAGAAAAATTGATAATAGGAGTAAATTGGAAAGTTGCTTAAAATTGCATGCTTTATCTGAATCGCGAAAGAAAAAATGTGGGTTTAGTGTCCCTTTAAGGCTTTTTCAAATGTGGTATGTGCAGTGGATGTAGTTAGGTGTCGAAAAAAATAAAACAGAGAATGGTTCATTCTCATGCTAACCATAAACAACACTGTATTAGACAAATTATCACATGTAATACACAGTGTAGTTAAGTTACCGTTTCAGTGTGGTTTTCAGTATATTGGATGTACCACACGACCTAAGGGTGAGAGTTGCTGACCATATAGAATATATATAAAGGTTTTAAAAAAACATCAACTCCATTTTAAGAAAAAAAACATTATTGTAATTCCAGTGAGTTAGACTTTATAGAAATAGCTAAGGTAGTTCCATCCTGCCGAGTGGAGGATGTATTGAATACACTTCATAAACTGGAGATGAAGTAGATTTTCAAATGAATAGTCTTATCCCCCAATGGTTTAAATAGGGATTTTTAAATTTTCTATTTTGGATAATTAATTTGGATGGTTAAATATAAATAACCAGATCCCCAAAGATATATATTTCCCCTATATGTATATGTGTATATTTATGTGCATGTGTACAGGGAGTGCAGAATTATTAGGCAAGTTGTATTTTTGAGGATTAATTTTATTATTGAACAACAACCATGTTCTCAATGAACCCAAAAAACTCATTAATATCAAAGCTGAATAGTTTTGGAAGTAGTTTTTAGTTTGTTTTTAGTTATAGCTATTTTAGGGGGATATCTGTGTGTGCAGGTGACTATTACTGTGCATAATTATTAGGCAACTTAACAAAAAACATATATATACCCATTTCAATTATTTATTTTTACCAGTGAAACCAATATAACATCTCAACATTCACAAATATACATTTCTGACATTCAAAAACAAAACAAAAACAAATCAGTGACCAATATAGCCATCTTTCTTTGCAAGGACAATCAAAAGCCTGCCATCCATGGATTCTGTCAGTGTTTTGATCTGTTCACCATCAACATTGCGTGCAGCAGCAACCACAGCCTCCCAGACACTGTTCAGAGAGGTGTACTGTTTTCCCTCCTTGTAAATCTCACATTTGATGATGGACCACAGGTTCTCAATGGGGTTCAGATCAGGTGAACAAGGAGGCCATGTCATTAGATTTTCTTCTTTTATACCCTTTCTTGCCAGCCACACTGTGGAGTACTTGGACGCGTGTGATGGAGCATTGTCCTGCATGAAAATCATGTTTTTCTTGAAGGATGCAGACTTCTTCCTGTACCACTGCTTGAAGAAGGTGTCTTCCAGAAACTGGCAGTAGGACTGGGAGTTGAGCTTGACTCCATCCTCAACCCGAAAAGGCCCCACAAGCTCATCTTTGATGATACCAGCCCAAACCAGTACTCCACCTCCACCTTGCTGGCGTCTGAGTCGGACTGGAGCTCTCTGCCCTTTACCAATCCAGCCACGGGCCCATTCATCTGGCCCATCAAGACTCACTCTCATTTCATCAGTCCATAAAACCTTAGAAAAATCAGTCTTGAGATATTTCTTTGCCCAGTCTTGACGTTTCAGCTTGTGTGTCTTGTTCAGTGGTGGTCGTCTTTCAGCCTTTTTACCTTGGCTATGTCTCTGAGTATTGCACACCTTGTGCTTTTGGGCACTCCAGTGATGTTGCAGCTCTGAAATATGGCCAAACTGGTGGCAAGTGGCATCTTGGCAGCTGCACGCTTGACTTTTCTCAGTTCATGGGCAGTTATTTTGCACCTTGGTTTTTCCACACGCTTCTTGCGACCATGTTGACTATTTTGAATGAAACGCTTGATTGTTCGATGATCACGCTTCAGAAGCTTTGCAATTTTAAGAGTGCTGCATCCCTCTGCAAGATATCTCACTATTTTTTACTTTTCTGAGCCTGTCAAGTCCTTCTTTTGACCCATTTTGCCAAAGGAAAGGAAGTTGCCTAATAATTATGCACACCTGATATAGGGTGTTGATGTCATTAGGCCACACCCCTTCTCATTACAGAGATGCACATCACCTAATATGCTTAATTGGTAGTAGGCTTTCGAGCCTATACAGCTTGGAGTAAGACAACATGCATAAAGAGGATGATGTGGTCAAAATACTCATTTGCCTAATAATTCTGCACTCCCTGTATATGTATATATTTTTCTCATTATGTCTATTTTAGATTTTTTTATTGTATGTATATTTCCACTATGTATATATATATATCTTTATTATGGTTAGTACGATAAAAACGTGGTGCATATTTTTTACTGCACAAACAAATGACATACACCTAGATTACAAGTTTTGCGTTGCGGCTTTTAAGGCTGGAAAAAAATGGCAATTTCAGTGTAAAAGCAGTAACGCACTATTGGGAGTCGTGTCGGTATAGTTATACCGCAAGTATTTTAGCCTGTAACGCAACGTCAATCCTGCACTAAAAAAAATGAAATTTTTGCGTGGGATTTCCATAGCCCCGGTTTTACAGGTTGTGTGGTGAGACTAAAATGCTTGTGTTACAGCCTATACCGACATGATCCATACCGCCATCTGAGAGCAGTATTTATGGATTTTGTGTAATAAAAAGGTTTCACAAAACTCATAAGTAAACTGTTACAAAGTACACTAACACCCATAAACTACCTATTAACCCCTAAACCACCACCCTCCCACATCGCAGTCACTAAATTAAGCCTATTAACCCCTAATCTGCCACCCACTCACATCACGACTATTCAATACATTTATTAACCCCTATTCTGCTGCCCGCCCACATTGTCAACACTATTTAAATATATTAACCCCTATTCCGCCGCTCCCCAACATCGCCGCCACTAAATAAAGTTATAAACCCCCTAAACCTCTGGCCTCCCATATCTCCGCCACTAAATAAACCTATTAACCCCTAAACCGCCGGACCCCAACATTACAAATCACTATATTAAACTATTATCCCCTAAACCTAACACCTCCCTAACTTTAAAATAAAATTATAATATAACTATATTTAAATAAATAAAAAATTACCTGTGAAATAAAAATAACCCTAACTTTAAACTATAAATTAACCTAACATAACTATTCTAATAACATTAAAAATACTGCCAATTAAAATATCTAAATTACAAATTTAAAAAAAAAAACCTAACACTACGAAAAAAAATCTAAATTACAAATAAAAAAAACAAATCCTACAAAAAATTTAAAAAATCTAAGTTTACCAAAAATAATTAACACTAAAATCATGAAAAATAAAAACACTAAGATTACAAAAAAATTAAATAATATTATCAAAAATAAAAACAGTTACACCTAATCAATAGCCCTATAAAAATAAAAAAGCCCCACCAAAATAAAAACACCCCCTAGCCTGCAATAAACTACCAACAGTCCTTAAATGGGCCTTTTGTAGGGCATTGCCCTAAAGAAATCCGCTCTTTTACATGTAAAAAAATACTAAGTCCCCCAACAGTAAAACCCACCACCCAACCAACCCCCCAAAATGAAAAACCTAACTCTAAAAAAAACCTAAGCTACCCATTGCCCCTAAAGGGGCATTTGTATGGGCATTGCCCTTAAAAAGGCATTTAGCTCTTTTGCATTGCCCTTTAAAGGGCATTTAGCTATTTTTCAAAGCCCAAAGCCTTAATCTAAACCCCCCCCCAAATAATAAAAAAAAAAAACTAACACTAACCCCAGAAGATGTACTCATGGTTTCTGAAGTCCGGACATCCCTCTCCATTCTGGTGGTGAGGTCTTTATCCAGGTGGTGAGGAAGACTCCTTTTCATATGGTTGCCGCCGTACACTGAAGTTGAATGCAAGGTAGCTGTTTCAAAATGGCGTACCTTGCATTCCTATTGGCTGATTTGATTCTTCAAATTCAAATCAGCCGATAGGATGAGAGCTTCTGAAATCCTATTGGCTGTTAAAAACAGTCAATAGGACGAGAGCTACTGAAATCCTATTGGCTGTTCAAATAGGGTGTTAGGTTTTTTTTCTAACACCTTCTCCCAATTGATGTCTATGGGGTAAAGCGTGCACGAGCACGTCAAAGCAGCACTTGGATTTTGTGCGGTATGGAGCTTAATGCCACCATATCGCACGCACAAGGAGACTTTATAGTAACTCGTAATAGCAGCGCTATGGAGGGTGAAATAACTCAACTTTTGTTGCGTTCGTTTCACATCCTGTCTAGCGCAAAACTTGTAATCTAGGTGAATTTTTTTTGTTGTACCTTAAAGGGACACTGAACCCAAATTTTTTCTTTCGTGATTCAGATAGAGTATGACATTTTAAGCAAC
The DNA here is from genome assembly GCF_027579735.1 of Bombina bombina. Classification (NCBI taxonomy): domain Eukaryota; kingdom Metazoa; phylum Chordata; class Amphibia; order Anura; family Bombinatoridae; genus Bombina; species Bombina bombina. Next base: position 137,233,004 of record NC_069504.1, on the reverse strand, counting down.
TTTCTAATTTACTCCTATTATCATATTTTCTTCATTCTCTTGGTATCTTTATTTGAAATGCAAGAATGTAAGTTTAGATGCCGGCCCATTTCTGGTGAATAACTTGGGTTGTTCTTGCTGATTGGTGGATAAATTCATCCACCAATAAAAAAGTGCTGTCCAGAGTTGAACAAAAAAAAAAAAGCTTAGATGCATTCTTTTTCAAATAAAGATAGCAAGAAAACGAAGAAAAATTGATAATAGGAGTAAATTAAAAAGTTGCTTAAAATATCATGCTCTATCTGAATCACAAAAGAAAAAAATTGGGTTCAGTGTCCCTTTAACATATTTGAAATATCAGCTTTTTTAAATTTTAAACATTGGTTAATATAAATGTTAGTCGAAATCTTTGTGTTAAATTGTTACGGTATAGTTTCATAGTTGCTGTCTTTTGTCCTTAATGTTACTACCTATGGAGAACAAACATAGCATAAATATAGAACTACAAATATGGAAGATCCAACGAAGCCACTAATATGGTGGAGGTGCATCAATCGGAAATTACATAAACGGATACCGGAAGTGACACAGATTTACCATATATGCGTCCAAAATCTGGTTTCATCTAATTGGTCTAAACATATTCTTCATTAGTACCCAGAGATAAGACTTCTATAAAACATATACTTAAAACTAAACAAAATGGTACATTTTAGCTAATATGCTACCTGCATATAACAATTTTAATCTGATATTGATACTTAGATCTTGTATTAGTGTATGCCATCCGGCTAGTAACTGGATGATATATTCTAGACAGTTCTTATTGTCCTTATACGCTTGCCACCCTTATGGCCATTTGTGTGCGAATTCTCAACATTCTCAAGTCTTAGGGTTGGCTTTGCCTCTGGATCCCCGTGTGTAGGGTCTTAATTTCCACTCAATTCCTTTGTTCCTTAGGCTGTTGTGTGATTCCCTCCATTCATCTCAGAATCATATAGTGTCCATATCTGCTATATAGTTCCTTTCATGTTGGCTGCTGTGTGCATAGGTTCAGGAGGGTAATTATATTGGTAACTTGCCCGGTGTGTGTCTTATCCAATGAATGGTGGGAGTCACTTCCATGTCATCCCTCATTCATATCAGCGGAGTATGAAAGAGGATACTACCCCCCATGGGGTCTGTATCCCTATCCCCCCGTGATGTGGAGCACTGTACCTTAGTGGCGTACCCTAGTTTGTATCTCCTACCTATATCAGAGCCTTAAAGTCTGGTGCCGAGTTGAGTCCTCCAGGATGTATCGTTCCTAATCTGTACATCCACTCCGCCACTCTCCTGAGTAGGGCTTTGTTGCGGTCTCCTCCTCTTTCCAGCTGGGGGATGTGATCAATCAGGATGTACCTTATACTGGATACCTGGTGTAGCCTTTGTGCACAGTGTCTGGCTACAGGCTGGTCAGACTCCCCTGTATCAAGTGCCACATGTATTGCCTGCCTATGGTTGGCCATCCTTTCTCGTAATGTGCCACTGGTTTTTCCAATGTAGAACCGGGCACATGGGCAAAACAGTCGATAGATTACATGCGTTGTATTACATGATAAGGAATGCTTGATATGGTACACTCGATTAGTGTGTGGGTGGTGGAATGTTTTGGTGGTTATCAGGCCATTACATGTGGTACAGCCTAGGCACCGATATGAGCCTTTAATGTTGACGTTCACTTTGTTCAAGTAGCATCTTTTGGGGTCCGATTTTACTAAGAGGTCTCTTAGGTTGGTACCCCTTCGGTAGGCAATCATTGGTGTAAGATTGTGTGCGAACCTTAGTTTGGGATCTGATTGGACCACTGGCCAATGTCTTCTCAGTAGCTAGCCTCAGTGGTGTTGGGTGAGAAGGTAGTAGCCATAATGAGCCTATTTGTTGGTTGGGTTATGTCTTCTTTATATATGAGAGTCTCTTGTGTGTACGGTAGTACTTCTTGTAGGATTTCATCTATTATCCTTTTCTTGTACCCCCGCTGTATGAACTTGTCCCTCATGTATTGAAGTTGGGAGACCCCTGTAGGTTTACTGGAATTATTACGTATTACTCGTATCATTTGTGATTTGATAATCCCTTTGAGTAGGGCTGGTGGGTGGCAACTATTTGCACATAGAATGGAGATCCTATCCGTGGGTTTGTGATAGAGCGTGGTACTTAATGTTCCATTTTGAATGTAGACATTAAGGTCCAAAAAATGTATTTCTACTTCACTATATGTGATTTTAAACCTCACCAGTGTGGCTGTGTGATTTATTTGTTCAAACCATTCAAGTAATTTGTGTTGTCCCCCCCGCCAGATAAGAAAGACATCATCTATGTATCTTACATAGAATATTATAGATGATGTGTCTCTATTCCAAAGGAATGTTTTCTCAAAATCAGACATGTAGATATTAGCATACGATGTGGCCATATTAGACCCCATCGCCGTGCCAGATATCTGCAGATAATATTTAGTCTCAAAATGAAAGTAGTTATGAGTGAGACAAAATTCCATCAATGTCATAAGGTATTCAATCGGGGGTCCCTCATATTCTGTGTCCTCAATGAGGTGTTTCCTAACTGTAGCTTGTTCCTTGTCGTGGGGGATGATGGTGTAGAGACTGTTGACATCCAGGGTCACCAGGATGTCCCCAGTCTCCACAGCAACATCCCTCAATTTACGTATGAGATCATTTGTGTCAGCGATATAAGAGGTGATTTTTTTCACTGTTGGTTGCAGCAGAATATCAATGAGTTGTGCCACTGGTTGCGTCATAGACTGTACCGCTGACACAATTGGTCGCCCCGGTGGTCGTTGCATGGTTTTATGAATTTTGGGTGTGGTGTATAGTATGGGGACCTTTGGGTGTTCAGTTACGCAGAATTCGTGCAATTGCTCATTTAGATATCCTTGTTCATACCCTAATTTAAGGGTTTGATCCAATTCTTTTTTATATCTGCCTGTAGGGTCACTAGATAGAATGGTATATGTGTCAGTATCACCTAACTGTTGCAGGATGTCCTCTATATAGTCCAAAAGGACAATGGCTCCGCCCTTATCTGCGGGGCGGTTTTTTGGATCACTGGAGGTACACAGATATTTTGTATTGATGTAATTTACATTTTTTTGACACCACTGTTATGCTGATGACGTTTATTTTTGGAAATAAACTTTATTTTATGTTTTTGAAAGGATTCTTATAGAGTATGAATTTGTAATCAACCATATTTACTCATATTATCCATTTTTCTTCTTTATATGGCTGTCTTTATTTAAAAAATAATATATATAAGCTAAGGAGGCAGACAGTTTTTTTTAATGACCCTGTACAGAACTGTTTTATTGGGGGCTGACATAAAATTGGTGGCTGCCATAGAGCCAACAATCATTAAAAACAACCCATGTTTTAAATTAAAATGGGCCTGCAACAAAACTAAAATTCTTTGATTTTCAAATAAACATATTCACGGAATGAAATAAAATAATAGGATAACATTACAAAGTCAATTAAAATTCAATACTCTATCATGAAATTAAATTATTTTTTTCTGCGTCATTGAAATATACATAATTTATAATTACAATAAACAATATAAGAAGTGATATTTACAGGCTCTAATGAGCGATTGGAAGTTCCGGTATTGCTCGTTATCGTGTCTCTGAAGGTCTGAAAACCTCCGACGTGACCTCCTTATGCCTGACACCCTTCTCATGCACCACATCATCTTATAGATGATGCAGTCCCTATCCTCATAAGCGATGCCTCTCACACCTCCTATATCGGTCCATCCCATACACCAGGATCAACAACTCCCCGTAACTAAAAACTGGAGTTTGCGCCATCTTGAACTCCAAAAATGTATATAACATAATTTTTAAGTGCGACACAACTATACCAATTAGAGAGCAATCTGATTGGTTATTGACAGTGGAAGCAAATTATTAATATCTGATTGGCGGATTAGATTAATCATTTGTTTATGACAATTGCTGTGTAATCCACATTGAAAATGTAAACATATTATACAATATGCGTCACCAATGACTGAGTTATGAAAACTATATCCTAAAACATCTTTTTTTTCGCACTTGCTAATAAATCCTCAATAAAACAAATATGAATGTATATTTACTTACATAAGTGTATTGAATCAATTTTAACGAATTTCATAAAAATTATTGATTATTAGTGATGTCGCGAACATAAAATTTTCGGTTCGCTAACGGCGAACGCAAACTTCCGCAAATGTTCGCAAACTGCCGAACCAGGCGAACCGCCATAGGCTTCAATAGGCAGGGGAATTTTAAAACCCACCGGGACTCTTTCTGGCCACAATAGTGATGGAAAAGTTGTTTCAAGGGGACTAACACCTGGACTGTGGCATGCCGGAGGGGGATCCATGGCAAAACTCCCATGGAAAATTACATAGTTGATGCAGAGTCTGGTTTTAATCCATAAAGGGCATAAATCACCTAACATTCCTAAATTGTTTGGAATAACGTGCTTTAAAACATCAGGTATGATGTTGTATCGATCAGGTAGTGTAAGGGTTACGCCCGCTTCACAGTGACAGACCAAACTCCCGCAGCGGGTACAACATCTAAATAGTTTCTAAATTTTGTCCTGAGTTTAGAAATACCCAATGTTAACATGTTCTTTGCTTTTTTTGCAAGTTATAGGGAAATAAATACAAGAATCACTTTGCTATTTCAAAACCACTTTTTTTCAAAATGAGTGCTAGTTACATTGGAACCCTGATATCTGTCAGGAATACCTGAATATCCCTTGACATGTATATATATTTTTTAGAAGATATCCCAAAGTATTGATCTAGGCCCATTTTGGTATATTTCATGCCACCATTTCACCGCCAAATGCGATCAAATAAAAAAAAAATGTTCACTTTTTCACAAACTTTAGGTTTCTCACAGACATTATTTACAAACAACTTATGCAATTATGGCATAAATGGTTGTAAATGCTTCTCTGGGATCCCCTTTGTTCAGAAATAGCAGAATTATATGGCTTTGGCGTTGCTTTTTGTTAACTAGAAGGCTGCTAATTGCCACTGCGCACCACACGTGTTTTATGCCCAGCAGTGAAGGGGTTAATTAGGGAGCATGTAGGGAGCTTGTAGAGTTAATTTTAGCTTAAGTGTAGTGTAGTAGACAACCCAAAGTATTGATCTAGGCCTATTTTGGTATATTTCATGCCACCATTTCACCGCCAAATTACGTCAAATAAAAAAAAAATGTTCACTTTTTCACAAACCTTTGGTTTCTCACTGAAATTATTTACAAACAGCTTGTGCAATTATGGCACAAATGGTTGTAAATGCTTCTCTGGGATCCCCTTTGTTCAGAAATAGCAGACATATATGACTTTGGCGTTGCTTTCTGGTAATTAGAAGGCCGCTAAATGCTGCTGCGCATCACACATGTATTATGGCTAGCATTGAAGGGGTTAATTAGGTAGTTTGTAGGGAGCTTGCAGGGTTAATTTTAGCTTTAGTGTAGAGATCAGCCTCCCACCTGACACATCAGACCCCCTGATCCCTCCCAAACTGCTCCCTTCCCTCCCCCACCCCACAATTGTCCCGCCATCTTAAGTACTGGCAGAAATTCTGCCAGTACTAAAATAAAAGGTTTTTAAAAAAATAATAATAATTTTTTTAGCATATTTACTTATGCTGTGGTGTAGCATCCCCCCTTAGCCCCAACCTCCCTGATCCCCCCAAAACAGCTCTCTAACCCTCCCCATCTGCCTTATTGGTGGCCATCTTGGGTACTGGCAGCTGTCTGCCAGTACCCAGTTTGCAAAAAAAATAGTTTTTTCTGGTTTTTTTTTTCTGTAGTGTAGCTTTCCCCCCCCCCCACAGACCAACCCCCACCACCTGCCACACCAGATATGAGTGGTGGCACTGGGCAAGTGGGCACAGTATACGCTGTGAGCCTGACACACACGCTGGCAGGCATGCAACTGCAATTAGATTACACAGGAAAAAAAAAAATCAGACTGATGTTCTAGCCCTAAAAAGGGCTTTTTGGGGTGCTGTCCTTACAGCAGAGATCAGATGAGTCCTTCAGGACTGTAGTGGACACTGAATACACTAGCCTAGCTATCAATTTCTCTATTAAATCAGCAGCAGCTACACTGTCCCTCCTCTCACTAAGAATGCAGCTTCCGAATGAATCTAAAATGGCTGCTGTCCAGGAGATGGGAGGGTCTGGGAGGGGGGGTCTGCTGCTGATTGGCTGGAATGTGTCTGCAGACTGTGAGGTACAGGGTCAAAGTTTACTCAATGATGATGAATAGGGGGTGGATCGAACATCGCATATGTTTGCCCGCTGCGGCGAACGCGAACAAGCTATGTTCGGCGGGAACTATTCGCCGGCGAACTATTCGCGACATCACTATTGATTATATAACAATATTGATTAAATTTAACAAACAATTTAATTTTAGAACTAACCTTTAGAACTTACCTGAACATTTAATATTATATTCGTCAATAATGTCGGCATTATTAATAGCATGTACTAAAAGAATTGAATAATGGTCAATGAAGCTAATACTGTAACACTTTTTAGTTGATGATTGTATAATTGTTAACGGCTGATTGTCCACGTATTGACTAACTATAAAAGGGGAATGAAAATGGAGTCTATTAAGTCCTACAAAGCTTTGATGAGAACTGTACGTCTTTTTGTGATTCTGTTTTTTCTTAGTTTTATTGTGACTTTGGTGTATTTTACTGTTGTTCTTTGGAAATGGCATCCGGAAAGACTAAGTCCGGGTGAAATATTTAATTTTCTTTTGAGCAAAATAGAGTTTTAGTTACCCTGGTTTTAGAAAACTATCGCCTAGATTACGAGTTTTGTCAGTAAAGACCCGGGGTGCTAACGAGCATTTTTTTCCAGCGCACCCTTAAGCCAATGCTGGTATTACGAGTTGTCTGAGTGGCTGCGTTAGCCTCAGAAAAGGGAGCGTTGAGCAAATTTAGCTTCCCTTCAACTCTCAATACCAGCGTTGCCTAAGGTAGCGGTAAGCTGGCAAAACGTGCTATTGCACAATTTCCCCATAGGATACAATGGGGCTGAGCTGGCTGAAAAAAAAACTGCTCCAGACACCGCCGCAACCTACATTATAGCTATGAACCTCTAATCTGCTGTCTCTAACATCGCTGACACCTACATTATATTTATTACCCCCTAATCTGCCCCCCCCCATGTCGCCGCCACCTACCAACACTTATTAATCCCTAATCTGCCGACCGGACATCGCCGCCACTATAGTAAATGTATTAACCCCTAAACCGCCGCACTCCCGCCTCGCAAACACTATAATAAATTTTATTAACCCCCTAATCTGCCCTCCATAACATCGCCGTCACCTACCTACAATAATTAACCTCTAATCTCCCGCCCCCAACGTCGCCGCTACTATAATAAAGTTATTAACCCCTAAACCTACGTCTAACCCTGACCTTAACACCCCCCTAAGTTAAATATAATTTAAATATAACAAACTAAAATTACTATCATTAAATAAATAAATCCTATTTAAAAATAAATACTTACCTATAAAATAAACCCTAATATAGCTACAATATAATTAACAATTACATTGTAGCTATTCTAGGGTTTATATTTATTTTACAGGCAACTTTGTATTTATTTTAACTAGGTACAATAGCTATTAAATAGTTAATAACTATTTAATAGCTACCTAGTTAAAATAATTACAAAATTACCTGTAAAATAAATCCTAACCTAAGTTACAAATACACCTAACACTACACTATCAATAAATTAAATAAATTAACTACAATTTTCTAAACTCAAATACAATTAAATAAACTAACCTATAGTTAAAAAAACAAACACTAAATTACAAAAAATAAAAAAAATATTACAATAATTTTAATCTAATTGCACCTAATCTAAGCCTCCAAATAAAATAAAAAAGCCCCCCAAAATAATACAATTTCCCTACCCTATACTAAATTACAAAAGTAATCAGCTCTATTACCAGCCCCTAAAAGGGCTTTTTGCGGGGCATTGCCCAAAAGTAATCAGCTCTTTTACCTGTAAAAAATAATACAATCCCCCCCAACATTACAAACCACCACCCACACACCCCTACTCTAAAACCACCCGATCCCCCCTTAAAAAACCTAACACTACCCCCCCTGAAGATCACCCTACCTTGAGCTGTGTTCAGCCAGCCGGCCACCGATGGAACAGAAGAGGACATCCGGACCGGCAGAAGTCTTCATCCTATCCAGGCAGAAGAGGACATCCGGACCGGCAGACATCTTCATCCAGACGGCATCTTCTATCTTCATCCTTCCGGAGCAGAGCCATCTTCTATCCAGCCGACACGGAGCCATCCTCTTCTTCCGATGGACTAACGACGTATGAAGGGTCCTTTAAATGACGTCATCCAAGATGGCGCCCCTCGAATTCCGATTGGCTGATAGGATTCTATCAGCCAATCGGAATTAAGGTAGTAAGAATCTGATTGGTTGATGATATCAGTAAATCAGATTGAAGTTCAATCCAATTGGCTGATTGGATGAGCCAATAGAATTGACCTTGCATTCTATTGGCTCATCCAATCAGCCAATCGGATTGAATTTCAATCTGATTGGCTGATAGCATTAACCAATCAGATTTTTCGTACCTTAATTCCAATTGGCTGATAGAATCCTATCAGCCAATCGGAATTTGAGGGACGCCATTTTGGATGACGTCATTTAAAGGAACCTTCATTCGTCATTAGTCCGTCGGAAGAAGAGGATGGTTCCGAGGCTGGATAGAAGATGGCTCCACTCCGGGAGGATGAAGATAGAAAATGCCGCCTGGATGAAGATGTCTGCCGGTCCAGATATCCTCTTCTGCCCGGATAGGATGAAGACTTCTGTCGGTCTGGATGTCCTCTTCTGCCCGGATAGGATGAAGACTTCTGCCGGTCTGAATGCCCCGCAAAAAGCTCTTTTAAGGGCTGGTAATAGAGCTGATTACTTTTGTAATTTAGTATAGGGTAGGGAAATTTTATTATTTTGGGGGGCTTTTCTATTTTATTAGGGGTCTTAGATTAGGTGTAATTAGATTAAAATTATTGTAATATTTTTTTTATTTATTGTAATTTAGTGTTTTTTTGTACTATAGGTTAGTTTATTTAATTTTATTTGAGTTTAGAAAATTGTAGTTAATTTATTTAATTAATTTATTGATAGTGCAGGGTTAGGTGTATTTGTAACTTAGGTTAGGATTTATTTTACAGGTAATTTTGTAATTATTTTAATTAGGTAGCTATTAAATAGTTATTAACTATTTAATAGCTATTGTACCTAGTTAAAATAAATACAAAGTTGCCTGTAAAATAAATATAAACCCTAAAATAGCTACAATGTAATTATTAATTATATTGTAGCTATATTAGGGTTTATTTTATAGGTAAGTATTTATTTTTAAATAGGATTTATTTATTTAATGATAGTAATTTTAGTTTGTTATATTTAAATTATATTTAATTTAGGAGGGTGTTAGGGTTAGACTTAGGTTTAGGGGTTAATAACTTTATTATAGTAGCGGCGACATTGGAGTGGGAGATTAGGGGTTAATAATTGTAGGTAGGTTGCGGCGATGTTAGGGAGGGCAGATTAAGGGTTAATAAAATTTATTATAGTGTTTGCAAGGCGGGAGTGCGGCGGTTTAGGGGTTAATACATTTATTATAGTGGCGACGATGTCCGGTCAGCAGATTAGGGGTTAATATAAGTGTAGGTAGGTGGCGGCGACGTTGGGGGGGGCAGATAAGGGGGTAATAAATTTAATATAGGTGTCGGCGATGTTAGGGACAGCAGATTAGGGGTTCATAGGGATAATGTAGGTGGCGGCGATGTCCGGTTGGAAGATTAGGGGTTAAAATTTTTTATTATAGGGTTTGCGATGTGGGGGGGCCTCAGTTTAGGGGTTCATAGGTAGTTTATCGGTGTTAGTGTACTTTTAGCACTGTAGTTAAGAGCTTTATGTTCCGGGGTTAGCCCATAAAATTCTTAACTACTGACTTTTTTTTGCTTTTGGAGTCTTGAAGGTGGAGGCTCTACCGCTCACTTTCTCCAAGACTTGTAATACCAGCGTTAGCCAAATCCCATAGAAAAGATAGGATACCCAATTGACGTAAGGGGATTTGTGGTAGCCTCAAGACGCGGGAAAAAAGTGAGCGGTGAGCCTGTACCTGTCAGACTCCTAATATCAGTGTTAGGTAAAAAGCAGCATTAGGGCCCCCTAACGCTGCTTTTTAAAGCTAACGCAGAACTCGTAATCTAGGCGCATGATTGTATATATGGTTCCAAAGCCCAACAGACCTCGCTGGAGAGCTATAGCTGACAGTGTCTCTGCCGAAGGCACACATGGCAAATCGGTAGAGCACTGTAAGAAGAGATTCTCGGACATCAAGAGAATCTTTTAAGAAAAAGCAACAAGAAAGAGGCGCCAATGGTGCAGATCAATGGAGATTTTTAGTATACCAAAACGTATGTGAACACTAAGTACTCACAATATGAGAAGGCACTCAGTTGTACCGGTAGACACAGGCTGGGTTTTAACAGCAATCCAGCTGGCTGAACAAGGAAGCAGCTCTCTATCAGCATCCAGTAGGAGGAGATCTAAAAAGTATAAGCAGGGATAGAGGCGCATCTATCCCTGCTTATACTATCAAGAGAATCTTGAAGGCCAAGTTGGCCAGGGAGACACAGGCTGCTCGTTCTACAGGGGGTGGCGTGCCATATACAGCTGAGTTGTCTACATACGAGTCTCAGTTGATAGAGAAGCTGGGGTCAAATATGGCGCTCGGCTGGATTTGGTTGGTTATGATACTGAAGAAGTGGCAGGTAATTAAAGTTTAATTACTTGCGCTTTTCATGTTGCAATTATTTTTTAATAATTTTTTTTTTGTTTGCTTTAGTTGACATAAGGGTGTAAAATTATATTTGTATTTATGTTTGTTTATTTTTTTTTTCTAAAGCATCTACCAGTGCTGCTGCTGTAGGTACAGTTGCTGCTGATGCTGCCACTGCTAGGGATGAGACACTCCTATTGTCCGTCAGTATCCATACTGAATCCAGCCACAGTTTCTCCTTGGCCGCTACACATCCTGACATAATGTGCAGCACCCCTGATGAAGCAAGCATTGGCCATTTTACAGTTATGTTTTTTAATGTTATATTTTGTTTGATTAAAATGCTCTTACTCGTATGATTGTAATTTGATTTTTAACTCTGTATATACACATTTATTTTTTTCAGCTGAGGTCATAAGGGCTTTGGGACACCCTCCAACATCTTTGATCTCCTCCTCAGGTAACAAAAACAAGATCAAACATTAATGTTATGTGTACTCACATTAGCGGGACTGTTAATAACAGCATGTTAAAGTTAACTTTGTATTAATGAAGAATATCACATTCTAAACACGAATGTTAAATTCCATTGACGGTTCATAAAAACTGTCATTTTAGAGTATTTATAATAATAGTATAGTCAAACGATGATAGTCCTCATTTACATAGACCATGCATTTAATATATACATATCATTATCTATTTTTGATAAAAAAAAATTAAGGGACAAGAAACACAATCCTTTACTTTGTGGATTCAGATAGAGAATACTATATTAATCAATTTTCAAATTTACTTCGATTATTTAATGTGCTTCATTCTCTTGTCATCCTTTGCTGAAATGTTTATCTTGGCAAGCTCAGGAGTAGCAAAGAACCTAGGTTATAACTGATGATTGGTTGCTGAATATATATACTGATTGTCATTGACTCACCAATGTGTTCAGTCAGCAACCAGTAGTGCATTGCTGCTCATTCAACAAAGCATACCAAGAGAATGAAACAAATTAGATAATAGAAGTAATTTTTTTTTAAAAGAAATAAAAAGGAATTGAACATTTTTGGGTTTCATGTCCATTTAAACTTAGAAGGAATCACAGGTTTGTATCATCAACTGTGTTTTGCCTGATGATTGTTTGCCTACATTTCAATAACAATCATCAAGTTCTACCGATGTGCTTAACAAAACAAAGAACATCTAAGCCTACATTTCAAACAATATTAACAGAGAACAGAGAAAAATGTTAATTGATCTATTTCTAAAGTTCATTCAAATTTCATGCTCTATCACAATCATGACCCTTCTATTTTGAATAGAATATTGCTTTAACCTATACAAACTTTGGCATTATCGCATAGATAGATAGAACCAGAGATAGATAGATATATCTATCTTTCTTTGCTAAAATCTAAATCTAAATTTTATTAATTTATGTTTTAACATGCACATCCATGTGGCTCAGAAAATGATATTCTCTGCGCAACAGCATTGTCAATACTCAAGCTTCTCACATCACCACTCACCAGTGCAGCTTGTCAATGCTTGTGCACGGTGAATACTTAAATAAACTTTTGAAAATGATATAGCTTTTATAATAAGCACTTTTGTTCAAACATTTAAATAGCATCAATTAAATATATTTTCAAAAAAGGTGAGACGCATTCATTTGTATTACAAACTTTGATGGAGTATCCCTTTAAGATAACATTAACTATCAGAATCGTTCATGTTAAAATACAGTTTTTTAAATTCAGAATCACGATAGGAATCATGGAAGCTATCTGTTTACTTTTATATGCCTTTAATCTTTCAGTTTACATTACATGGGATTCTAATATTTTCTTTTATTCCAATTTCTTTAGATATGGAACATGCACATAATGTTTTGTAGGAGATCGACGGTTGTGTTTGTCAGATGAGAGCCATTGTGGAGGAGGAGGAGTTCCTGGGAGAGACCCAATTAACAGAATAACAGGAGCAGGAAATCTCCCAGGGGACATCGGATATAGAGGCTCTCATCTGTGCTACCCCTCCTTACCCAGAAGACCCAGCTGCTCTGGACCCTGGTGCCCCTCCTGCACCTGTTGCTCATGCCCCAGCAGCTCATGGCCGTGCTGATCCTGGCCACGAACTGCCTCCCATCAATGATGATGAGGCTATTTGTCAAATGTTAAATATGGCCAGGCAGTACCAGGATGATCACCATGAGTTGCATGGGGCATTAAGATTATCTGTTAAGCAACAGGGGCAGATATTAGAGAGGGGCATCATAGTAGATGGGGAAAGATTAGATTTAGAGAGGGAAAGGTTGAGAATAGAATAAGGTAGAATAGATTTAGAGAAGGAAAGATTTAAATATGAATGGATGAAGGATAGTGCAAGATTAGAATTAGAGAGGGATAGATTTTTTTACGAAAGGCAGAGGGATAGTGATAGAATACATTTTGAGAGGGAGAGATTAGAGGTAGATAGGGCCAGGGCAGCTGTAGAGCAGGAAGAACTCCAGTGTCGGGAGAGGGCAGACAAAGACAACTGTATTTTTAATAGAGAATTGTTTTTAATGTTTGGGAGAAGGGGAACAAGGGAGAAATTTCCCCCCTGTCTCCATCACCAAAAAGAGTGAAAAAATACGGTTTTTATTGTGCTCATTTATATTATTTCTGTTTTTTTTATTTTTTGTGTGATTATGTATGTATTTTTCTTTTCTAATATTTGGAATTTTGAGTTAATTTCAAATTATGAATAAAAATAATTTGAAGATTAATATATGTGTTTGTTTGATATTACTTTATTCACATAATACAAATGTTCCAAATGATTGATGATCAAATTCAATGCATGTGTAAGATATACTTTTATCCGCTTCTTAAAGGTTGAATATACAACGTATATGTTTTGAATTAATTTTTTTAAATAAAAACTATGTAGTCTTGACTTTGGTCTAAACAAATCACTTCTATTAAAAGTTTAAATGCGTACATAATTTTAATTTAAAGGGACAGTCTAGGCCAAAATAAACTTTCATGATTCAGATAGAGCATGTCATTTTAAACAATTTTCCAATTTACTTTATCACCAATTTTGCTTTGTTCTCTTGGTATTCTTAGTTGAAAGCTTAACCTAGGAGGTTCATATGCTAATTTCTTAGACCTGGAAGCCCACCTCTTTTAGATTGTATTTTAACAGTTTTTCACCACTAGAGGGTGTTAGTTCGTGTATTTCATATAGATAACACTGTGCTCGTGCACAAGAAGTTATCTGGGAGCAGGCACTGATTGGCTAGACTGCAAGTCTGTCAAAAGAACTGAAAAAAAGGGGCAGTTTGCAGAGGCTTAGATACAAGATAATCACAGAGGTTAAAAGTATATTATTATAACTGTGTTAGTTATGCAAAACTGGGAAATGGGTAATAAAGGGATTATCTATCTTTTAAAACAATAAAAAATCTGGTGTAGACTGTCCCTTTAATGAGTCACAATTACCATGTGATAGTCAAGTCATTTAAAATGTATTAAAATCGGGTAAATGTATTCATTATCATATTTCATTTATATATGACCTTTTTAAATAAAGGGACACTGAACACCAACAAATAAATGTAAAACTCCAACATTTAATAGTAATAATGTAAAATATTTACAAATAATGTATATTTAAAAAAATAAAATACGTTTTTTTATTTTAATTAATCAGTTAATCACAGAGGTAAACAGTTAATCACAGAGGTAAACAAGATATCAATATAACATTGTTGGTAATGCTAAACTGGGGAATGTGTAATAAAAAGAATTACACATCTTTTATTGAAACAAAATTGGGTGTTGAATGTCCCTTTAAGCACGGACAGTACTGTGCACAAATACAATATTGAAAATTCATCAAGACATTTTTAAAGTAATACACAGAGCAAGTACATAACTCAATCACAATCTCTCAACTAAGATGAAAATCAATAATTAAAGGGTTAGTTAACACATTTTGAAAAATGGGACAAGCACGGGTACCTCGTCAACGTTCCTTCAAAAACCTGTCCCCCCCTAAAACTGCCAAACAATTTAAGCTTTTAATCCAACAAACTGTGAAGAAGTGAAGGCTGCACAGCTAAATAAACCTTCTATTCTTAGAAATTTATAAAAAATTAAATATTTCAAAAGAGAGAGAGAGTGCAAAAGAGTGAGCGATTACAAGAGAGAGAGAGAGATACAGATGTATTCATTTTGAAATCTGTAGTGCATTGCAGTGCATTTATTTTATAAAATTAATTTTATAAAATAAATATTAATTTTAAAATTCAATTTGTTCTTTTTGTATTCTTAGTTGAAAGCTAAGCCTAGGAAGTTTATATGCAAATTTATTAGACATTGAAGACTTCCTCTATTTAGAAATAATTTAGCGGTCATCAGTTAATGTGTTTCATATAGATAACATTGAGCTCATGCACATTAAGGCCTAGATTTGGAGTTTGGCGGTAGCCGTGAAAACCAGCGTTAGAGGCTCCTAACGCTGGTTTTAGGCTACCTCCGGTATTTGGAGTCATTAAAAAAAGGGTCTAACGCTCACTTTTCAGCCACGACTTTTCCATACCGCAGATCCCCTTACGTAAATTGCGTATCCTATCTTTTCAATGGGATTTTTCTAACTCCGGTATTTAGAGTCGTGTCTGAAGTGAGCGTTAGAATTCTAACGACAAAACTCCAGCAGCAGAAAAAAGTCAGTAGTTAAGAGCTTTCTGGGCTAACGCCGGTTCATAAAGCTCTTAACTACTGTGCTCTAAAGTACACTAACACCCATAAACTACCTATGTACCCCTAAACCGAGGTCCCCCCACATCGCCGCAACTCAATTAAATTTTTTTAACCCCTAATCTGCCGACCGCCACCTACGTTATACTTATGTACCCCTAATCTGCTGCCCCTAACACCGCCGACCCCTATATTATATTTATTAACCCCTAACCTGTCCCCCACAACGTCGCAGCCAGCTACCTACACTTATTAACCCCTAATCTGCCGACCGCAAAGAGCCGCCACCTACATTATAGCTATGTACCCCTAATCTGCTGCCCCTAACACCGGATCGGATCAGCCAATCGGATTGAACTTGATTCTGATTGGCTGATTCCATCAGCCAATCAGAATATTCCTACCTTAATTCCGATTGGCTGATAGAATCCTATCAGCCAATCGGAATTCGAGGGACGCCATCTTGGATGACGTCATTTAAAGGAACCGTCATTCGTCGTTAAGTCGTCGGCCAGGATGGATGTTCCATGTCGGAGGTCTTCAGGATCCTGCCGCTCCGCTCCGGATGGATGACGATAGAAGATCCCGCTTGGATGAAGACTTCAATCGGATGGAAGACCTCTTCTGCCCCGCTTGGATGATGACTTCAGCCGGATCATGGACCTCTTCAGCCCCCCGCTTGGGCTTGGATCAGGACATCGGAGGAGCTCTTCTGGATCGATCGGTGAACCTGGTATGGTGAAGATAAGGTAGGAAGATCTTCAGGGGCTTAGTGTTAGGTTTATTTAAGGGGGGTTTGGGTTAGATTAGGGGTATGTGGGTGGTGGGTTGTAATGTTGGGGGGGGTATTGTATGTTTTTTTTTACAGGCAAAAGAGCTGAACTTCTTGGGGCATGCCCCGCAAAGGGCCCTGTTCAGGGCTGGTAAGGTAAAAGAGCTTTGAACTTTAGTAATTTAGAATAGGGTAGGGCATTTTTTTATTTTGGGGGGCTTTGTTATTTTATTAGGGGGCTTAGAGTAGGTGTAATTAGTTTAAAATTGTTGTAATATTTTTCTTATGTTTGTAAATACTTTTTTATTTTTTGTAACTTAGTTCTTTTTTATTTTTTGTACTTTAGATAGTTTATTTCATTGTAGTTATTTGTAGGTATTGTATTTAATATATTTATTGATAGTGTAGTGTTAGGTTTAATTGTAGATAATTATAGGTATTTTATTTAATTAATTTATTGATTGTGTAGTGTTAGGTTTAATTGTAACTTAGGTTAGGATTTATTTTACAAGTAATTTTGTAATTATTTTAACTATTTTAGCTATTAAATAGTTCTTAACTATTTAATAGCTATTGTACCTGGTTAAAATAAATACAAAGTTACCTGTAAAATAAATATTAATCCTAAAATAGCTATAATATAATTATAATTTATATTGTAGCTATATTAGGATTTATTTTGCAGGTAAGTATTTATATTTAAATAGGAATAATTTATTTAATAAGAGTTAATTAATTTCGTTAGATTAAAATTATATTTAATTTAGGGGGGTGTTAGTGTTAGGGTTAGACTTATCTTTAGGGGTTAATACATTTATTAGAATAGCGGTGAGCTCCAGTCGGCAGATTAGGGGTTAATAATTGAAGTTAGGTGTCGGCGATGTTAGGGAGGGCAGATTAGGGGTTAATACTATTTATTATAGGGTTAGTGAGGCGGGTTAGGGGTTAATAACCTTATTATGATAGCGGTGCGGTCCGCTCAGCAGATTAGGGGTTAATAAGTGTAGGCAGGTGGAGGCGACGTTGTGGGGGGCAGATTAGGGGTTAATAAATATAATATAGGGGTCGGCGGTGTTAGGGGCAGCAGATTAGGGGTACATAGGGATAATGTAAGTAGCGGCGGTTTACGGAGCGGCAGATTAGGGGTTAAAAATAATATACAGGGGTCAGCGATAGCGGGGGCGGCAGATTAGGGGTTAATAAGTGTAAGGTTAGGGGTGTTTAGACTCGGGGTACATGTTAGAGTGTTAGGTGCAGACGTAGGAAGTGTTTCCGCATAGCAAACAATGGGGCTGCGTTAGGAGCTGAACGCGGCTTTTTTGCAGGTGTTAGGTTTTTTTCAGCTCAAACAGCCCCATTGTTTCCTATGGGGGAATCGTGCACGAGCACGTTTTTGAGGCTGGCCGCTTGCGTAAGCAACTCTGGTATCGAGAGTTGAAGTTGCGTTAAATATGCTCTACGCTCCTTTTTTGGAGCCTAACGCAGCCATTCTGTGAACTCTCAATACCAGAGTTATTTTTATGGTGCGGCCAGAAAAAAGCCAGCGTTAGCTTTTCTGGTCGTTACCGACAAAACTCTAAGGCCTAGATTTGGAGTTCGGCGGTAGCCGTCAAAACCAGCGTTAGAGGCTCCTAACGCTGGTTTTGGCCGCCCGCTGGTATTTGGAGTCAGTGATTAAAGGGTCTAACGCTCACTTTTCAGCCGCGACTTTTCCATACCGCAGATCCCCCTACGCCATTTGCGTATCCTATCTTTTCAATGGGATCTTCCTAACGCCGGTATTTAGAGTCGTTTCTGAAGTGAGCGTTAGAGCTCTAACGACAAAACTCCAGCCGCCTGAAAATAGCAGGAGTTAAGAGCTTTCTGGCTAACGCCGGTTCATAAAGCTCTTAACTACTGTACCCTAAAGTACACTAACACCCATAAACTACCTATGTACCCCTAAACCGAGCTCCCCCCACATCGCCGCCACTCGATTAAAATATTTTAACCCCTAATCTGCCGACCGCCACCTACGTTATACTTATGTACCCCTAATCTGCTGCCCCTAACCCCGCCGACCCCTGTATTACATTTATTAACCCCTAACCTGCCCCCCACAACGTCGCCGCCAGCTACTTAAAATAATTAACCCCTAATCTGCCGACCGCAAAGCGCCGCCACCTACGTTATCCCTATGTACCCCTAATCTGCTGCCCCTAACACCGCCGACCCCTATATTATATTTATTAACCCCTAATCTGCCCCCCTCAACGTCGCCTCCCCCTGCCTACACTTATTAACCCCTAATCTGCCGAGCGGACCGCACCGCTACTATAATAAAGTTATTAACCCCTAACCCGCCTCACTAACCCTATCATAAATAGTATTAACCCCTAATCTGCCCTCCCTAACATCGCCGACACCTACCTTCAATTATTAACCCCTAATCTGACGACCGGAGCTCATCGCTACTATAATAAATGGATTAACCCCTAAAGCTAAGTCTAACCCTAACACTAACACCCCCCTAACTTAAATATAATTTACATCTAGCGAAATAAATTAACTCTTATTAAATAAATTATTCCTATTTAAAGCTAAATACTTACCTGTAAAATAAATCCTAATATAGCTACAATATAAATTATAATTATATTATAGCTATTTTAGGATTAATATTTATTTTACAGGCAACTTTGTAATTATTTTAACCAGGTACAATAGCTATTAAATAGTTAAGAACTATTTAATAGTTACCTAGTTAAAATAATAACAAATTTACCTGTAAAATAAATCATAACCTAAGATATAATTAAACCTAACACTACCCTATCAATAAATTAATTAAATAAACTACCTACAATTACCTACAATTAACCTAACACTACACTATCAATAAATTAATTAAACACAATTCCTACAAATAAATACAATTAAATAAACTAGCTAAAGTACAAAAAATAAAAAAGAACTAAGTTACAAAAAATAAAAAAATATTTACAAACATAAGAAAAATATTACAACAATTTTAAACTAATTACACCTACTCTAAGCCCCCTAATAAAATAACAAAGCCCCCCAAAATAAAAAATTCCCTACCCTATTCTAAATTAAAAAAGTTACAAGCTCTTTTACCTTACCAGCCCTGAACAGGGCCCTTTGCGGGGCATGCCCCAAGAATTTCAGCTCTTTTGCCTGTAAAAAAACATACAATACCCCCCCCCCCAACATTACAACCCACCACCCACATACCCCTAATCTAACCCAAACCCCCCTTAAAGAAACCTAACACTAAGCCCCTGAAGATCTTCCTACCTTGTCTTCACCATCCAGGTATCACCGATCCGTCCTGGCTCCAACATCTTCATCCAACCCAAGCGGGGGTTGGCGATCCATCATCCGGTGGCTGAAGAGGTCCAGAAGAGGCTCCAAAGTCTTCCTCCTATCCGGCAAGAAGAGGACATCCGGACCGGCAAACATCTTCTCCAAGCGGCATCTTCGATCTTCTTCCATCCGGTGCGGAGCGGGTCCATCTTGAAGCAGGCGACGCGGATCCATCCTCTTCTTCCGTTGTCTCCCGACTAATGACGGTTCCTTTAAGGGACGTCATCCAAGATGGCGTCCCTCGAATTCCGATTGGCTGATAGGATTCTATCAGCCAATCGGAATTAAGGTAGGAATTTTCTGATTGGCTGATGGAATCAGCCAATCAGAATCAAGTTCAATCCGATTGGCTGATCCAATCAGCCAATCAGATTGAGCTTGCATTCTATTGGCTGATCGGAACAGCCAATAGAATGCGAGCTCAATCTGATTGGCTGATTGGATCAGCCAATCGGATTGAACTTGATTCTGATTGGCTGATTCCATCAGCCAATCAGAAAATTCCTACCTTAATTCCGATTGGCTGATAGAATCCTATCAGCCAATCGGAATTTGAGGGACGCCATCTTGGATGACGTCCCTTAAAGGAACCGTCATTAGTCGGGAGACAACGGAAGAAGAGGATGGATCCGCGTCGCCGGCTTCAAGATGGACCCGCTCCGCACTGGATGGAAGAAGATCGAAGATGCCGCTTGGAGAAGATGTTTGCCGGTCCGGATGTCCTCTTCTTGCCGGATAGGAGGAAGACTTTGGAGCCTCTTCTGGACCTCTTCAGCCACCGGATGATGGATCGCCAACCCCCGCTTGGGTTGGATGAAGATGTTGGAGCCAGGACGGATCGGTGATACCTGGATGGTGAAGACAAGGTAGGAAGATCTTCAGGGGCTTAGTGTTAGGTTTCTTTAAGGGGGGTTTGGGTTAGATTAGGGATATGTGGGTGGTGGGTTGTAATGTTGGGGGGGGGTATTGTATGTTTTTTTTTACAGGCAAAAGAGCTGAAATTCTTGGGGCATGCCCCGCAAAGGGCCCGGTTCAGGGCGGGTAAGGTAAAAGAGCTTGTAACTTTTTAAATTTAGAATAGGGTAGGGAATTTTTTATTTTGGGGGGCTTTGTTATTTTATTAGGGGGCTTAGAGTAGGTGTAATTAGTTTAAAATTGTTGTAATATTTTTCTTATGTTTGTAAATATTTTTTTATTTTTTGTAACTTAGTTCTTTTTTATTTTTTGTACTTTAGCTAGTTTATTTAATTGTATTTATTTGTAGGAATTGTGTTTAATTAATTTATTGATAGTGTAGTGTTAGGTTAATTGTAGGTAATTGTAGGTAGTTTATTTAATTAATTTATTGATAGGGTAGTGTTAGGTTTAATTATATCTTAGGTTAGGATTTATTTTACAGGTAAATTTGTTATTATTTTAACTAGGTAACTATTAAATAGTTCTTAACTATTTAATAGCTATTGTACCTGGTTAAAATAATTACAAAGTTGCCTGTAAAATAAATATTAATCCTAAAATAGCTATAATATAATTATAATTTATATTGTAGCTATATTAGGATTTATTTTACAGGTAAGTATTTAGCTTTAAATAGGAATAAGTTATTTAATAAGAGTTAATTTATTTCGTTAGATGTAAATTATATTTAAGTTAGGGGGGTGTTAGTGTTAGGGTTAGACTTAGCTTTAGGGGTTAATACATTTATTAGAATAGCGGTGAGGTCCGCTCGGCAGATTAGGGGTTAATAATTGAAGGTAGGTGTCGGCGATGTTAGGGAGGGCAGATTAGGGGTTAATACTATTTATGATAGGGTTAGTGAGGCGGATTAGGGGTTAATAACTTTATTATAGTAGCGCTCAGGTCCGCTCGGCAGATTAGGGGTTAATAAGTGTAGGCAGGTGTCGGCGACGTTGAGGGGGGCAGATTAGGGGTTAATAAATATAATATAGGGGTCGGCGATGTTAGGGCAGCAGATTAGGGGTACATAGGGATAACGTAGGTTGCGGCGGTTTACGGAGCGGCAGATTAGGGGTTAAAAAAAATATGCAGGGGTCAGCGATAGCGGGAGCGGCAGATTAGGGGTTAATAAGTGTAAGGGTAGGGGTGTTTAGACTCGGGGTACATGTTAGAGTGTTAGGTGCAGACGTAGGAAGTGTTTCCCCATAGGAAACAATGGGGCTGCGTTAGGAGCTGAACGCTGCTTTTTTGCAGGTGTTAGGTTTTTTTCAGCTCAAACAGTCCCATTGTTTCCTATGGGAGAATCGTGCACGAGCACGTTTTTGAGGCTGGCCGCGTCCGTAAGCAACTCTGGTATCGAGAGTTGCATTTGCGGTAAAAATGCTCTACGCTCCTTTTTTGGAGCCTAACGCAGCATTTGTTTGAACTCTCGATACCAGAGTTAAATTTATGGTGCGGCCAGAAAAAAGCCCGCGGAGCGTTAACAGCCCTTCTACCGCCGAACTCCAAATCTAGGCCTAAATCTAGCCGTAAGTTACCCTGAAGTTAACAGTGAGTGGCTAAAGAAATGAAATAAGGGGGCAGTTTGAAAAAACATTGATAGAAGGTAAACACATATTAAAAATTGTTATTGCTATAACTTTAAAAATAAAAACAGAGTCAAGTGTACAGCCAAAAAATATTTATTTGAATATATTTTATTAAACATCTGTTTTTCATAAACTTTACATTGAGCAATTGCAAAGATTGACAAAATTAACTACTTTTAATCAATGGAAAGACAATGATATAGAATATAATTTTGTCGATATTTAAATGACAAATTTTGCAAAAACATAATCCAAAATATATAATCTTTTGGATTAAAATATATACTGTAAAGTAAATATGAATAAAATAAATACTGTATGTTGCACTGTCAACATTATTGCCCAAAAGCCGCCTGAATATAGTCTGCTTGAGCTTGGAATCCCCTAGCATCATTCTCCTCTAATGGAGCTAGATGTTCCCCATACTCATGGTTATCCAAGCTCTCCAGATCAATCAGGGATTGTTAGGGCAATGTTGTGCAACATACAGCAAATAAAAAAAATTAAGGAGACTTTGGAGAGGGCTATTGAAGAACCCCACCAGAGATGTCCAAGCAACGGAAACGGCTCTTCAATACGCCAAAGGTGCCCTCAGTCACTGATCTGGTGGCGATGTGTGCAGTGTTGTAGCGCACCTCTTCCACTCCATTGGGGTTGTGGACGGGTGTGAACAGCCACGGAAGACACAAATATAAAAAATCACTTGCGTAATAAAATAGATAATTGACATTAGCAATCAGAATGAATAAAATATATCATATACATATGTTGGAGTATATATGAGATATTTACCTATCAGGATTCCCTCTGGCATTTGTCCCTCCTGGAAGTGATGGTAGATGGTTGAATTCCGGAGGTCAAAGGAATCGTGGTTGTAGCCAGGGAGTCCAGAGCGTACTCTCATTATCCTCAACCTGGCATCGCAGATGGCCTGGATATTCAGTGAGTGGTTGTGCTTCCTGCCCCGGTATGGCTCCTCTCTACCCATGGGAGGCTGCACCAATACATGCATGCAATCTATGGCCCCCAATACTCTTGGCAATCCAGCCATATGATAGAACTGGAGCTTGACAGCATGCCACTCCTCAGGGGTATTTGGGAAGTGTACATGATGGAGTAGGCATTTGTGCAAGGCATTCAGGAAAACCTTCAGATGATGTGAGAAGGTTGCCTGGCTCATACCTATGCCTAGACCTGCCACAGCCTGGAATGATCCAGTTGCCAAGAAATAGGAAGACCAATAGTAATTTCACCATCCCAGGGATTGCCCTAGTCCTTGCAGTGAGTGACTCGAGAGAGTTCTTGATTTCGACATAGAGCCTCTCAATAGAGGCCCTATTTAGTTGAAAGCTACGGATCACCTCTCAGTCACTGAGGGCATGGAGACCAACCCTAGGCAGGAACACCCTTTGCACCTGCAGGCGTCTTCTTTGTCGCACAACCGCAGCCATCAACACCCGTCTTTCCCTGCATCTCCTTAAGAACAGGACAAAGTGTAAAGCATTTAGAATGTCCATGCTCAAAAAAATAATGAATTGAAGTGATTGAAAGACCCTTTTATACTGCAAAGTTCTACAGCTGTGAATTATTTCAACAATTGAATAAGAGATGAGCCACACATTACCTAACCAATGACTTGCAGAATTTCATGATTCTTGCATCATTTTATGAGCAAATTGATTGAATAATTTATTCTGATTAACCAAATTTCTGTATTATTGCGTCATTTGATGAGCACAATGTTGTGTCAAAATGAATGTCTAGAATTAGATCATCAAGGTGAGTTCAGCAGCTGTAATAAATGCAGGTGTATTGTTTGTGCAATAAACTAAATAACTTATGCAAAACACATGAGTATTTAACTATGGTTGCAATCATATTTCAGATTTTCTATGTTTGGATGGCAGCATTGTGGAGACTTAAAAGGTCAGTGATTACTGTGTTTTTGAAATAACATTTTAAGAACAATGTGGTGTATTAACATTGCCAAACCTAAGTTAGAAAGAGAATACAATGTCTAACATTATGATATGCCATTTTACATTCATTTCAATGTATTTTTCAAGCACAAAGGAAAACAATGACATGCAAAATACATAGAAATTACTTTAAAATGGCATTCTACTTCCAACAAAGGATAGCAACAGAATGAAAACAGTGCTATTATGTGTTTTGAAGTTAAAATATAATGGCTGATCTTTTAAGCCTCCCCGACGCTGCCCTGCAAACACAGAAAATCAGAGGACAGATTTCATCCCTAAATAAATACTAATGTGTTGTGCATAAGTAATTGATTGAATTGCACAAAGAATACACCTGCATTTATTACACCTGCATTTATTACAGCTGTTGCAAATGTAAAACATAGAATGCCATTTTAAAATCATGTCAATGTATTTTTTAATGGTACTGTTTTCCTTCTCTTGCTATACTTTTGTGTGAATTCGATTATCATTTTCAAATATTGAATTTTTTTGGGGCACTGTTTTCATTCTTTTGCTATCCTTTGTGTGACATTTTTTTTCTTCCAGTTTTCATTCTTTTGATATCCTTTGTTCAATTTTTTTTATTAAGAGTGAATTAAATAATAATGTAGAGTATGACCACTGAAAAACATGACAGAAAGGGAATGCTATTTAATAACTTTGTGTTTGTAATATTTGTATAAGAGTATATGCAACATTAAACATGGTGCAAATAGATTTAAAAAATAAAACAAAAAATATTACAATTTTAAAAATTATCTCTATATAGTGCACCAAATGTTAAATATAGTTAGATTTTGGAAGTGTATACATATTTAATAGTTTGTAATTGACTTTTATTAGGTGATATGCTTCCTTCTCTTGCTATCCTTTGTGGGAATTGAATTATTATTTTCAAATATTGTATTTTTTTGGGGCAGTGTTTTCAATCTCTTGCTATTTTTTGTGTGTTTTTTTAATCTTTTCATTCTCTTGCTATCCTTTAGTCAAAAATTTATTGGAAGAGGGAATTAAAGAATAATGTAGAGTATGACAATTGAAAAACATGACAGAAGGGAATGCTATTTAATAACTTTGTATTTGTAACATTTGTATAAGCATATATACAACACTAAACATGGTGCAAATAGAATGTAAAAATAAGCATCTCTATTTTTAAATGTAAAAATGTACCTCTATATAGTGCACAAAAATGTTGCAGCAATAATATTGTTCAATTTTTGAATTTAATAGTTTGTAAATGACTTTTATTAGGTGATATGCTTCATTCTCTTGCAGCATCAAATATAGGATTTCTGTTTTCCAACTCCCATTGAGTTCTATGGCATCCGCAACCTCAAGCGTGACGGATTGAAAACTAGGTACGCTGCGTAGGAAAAGACGCGAGTGTAAATGTTGAATTTTTTAAAACTTTTTAAAAGCTTCGAATAGTGTCGAATAGGAGGGCGAATGAACATAATTCTGCTAGAATTCAACGGGGTTTCAACTTGCATCGATATGCATCGGATTGAGACAGTGGGATCATATGTTACGTCACAAAATTCAACTTTTTTCGATCTTGAGGCTTTGATAACTAGGTTGGATCCATCTCGCAACAATTACAACGTGGAATTCAAGCGTATTTTCGGTTGACGCTTTGATAAATATCCCCCATAGTGTAATGACTGTCAACATGTAATGTTATACAAACATC
This sequence comes from Bombina bombina, assembly GCF_027579735.1. Taxonomy (NCBI): domain Eukaryota; kingdom Metazoa; phylum Chordata; class Amphibia; order Anura; family Bombinatoridae; genus Bombina; species Bombina bombina. The sequence continues at coordinate 137,206,988 of NC_069504.1, read as the reverse complement.
ACTACATCCTGTTAGCAACCTTAAAGGTGTATGCAATCTTAAGTCATGCCTCCAAAGAATCTCTCAGTTAAACTTGTACAACAAAATCTAGTTTTTTTAAAAAGAAAATTGCTACAAAAAATATACATAGCAATATGTCAGCCAATTGCCCATTTTAAACTATTTTCTGTACAATGAAGAAGTGTTGCAAATAAACAAAAACCTTATCATGTATCATCTTTGTCAGTGTTCTAAAAATTCTACTGAAGAAGATGGTTGGGCCCAGATTCACCACCAAAGAAAATGAGGCACTGTTGTCAACACTGGAGCCCAATTACTCCTGTCTGTTTGGTGAGGGGAAAACATCTGGGAGTTTGTCACTGCAGCTGTTAATGTGGTGACAGGTAACCCAAGGACCTTCTTGCAGTTCAATAAGAGACTGTAAGATAAGTTAAGGATCCAGCATAAAGTTACTCTCATGGGTGAGTGGTCTGGTGACAGTGGGAGGGCTCGTGGGTGAAGAAGAGGGCAAGCTCAGGCATCATGACCCACCACACCTCAAACCTTGTGAGATGACTTTATGCAGGTTGCTGGGTCTGACTATCCCTTCTTCACCTGCAACAAGGTCACCTCCTACAGAACTGCCTCCTGTATATTCTGGGTCACAAAACAGAGAAGGGGCACCCACAAGCTCCAGAAATGAAGCTATTGCTTTGCTGGGGGGTGAACTGGGGTCGCAACTGACAGAGGCTGGACAAAGTAATTAATGCTCATATTTTTATTTTTTTTAAATGCTTTATTTACATTATATGTTTATTTTTTAAAATTATATTTTTGTAGAAGTTTTTTTTTGTTTTAGTCTTAGATATAATACAAATCTCACATTTTAAAATATGATTTAGAAAAATATATGTATATTAAAAATGATTACTTATAATATTATTGTCCATTCAGAAGTCTTACATGAATGCAGTACGTGATTAAAATGAAGCACTTTCATTTAATTTGATAAAAATCAAGCAGTTTAATTTCTAAATCTTTTTTTTGAAGAATCGTACATTTAATATCCATTAGAATCATTATAATCAGAAATATATTATTAATAAAGTTTAATACATTTGTAATCTACTTTGCTCCTCTCAGGAAAGACTGAAATTTCTCCTTCTACTCTTAGCCCCTATACCTGACACTTATCTCTTTTTAGTTCCTCTCTGCAGCTCCCCCCTCCCTCACCAAAATTCAAGGAGGGATAATTAATTAGGAGGCTAAGGGGTCGATTTATCAAGGGCCGAATGGCCCCTGATGAAACCCAAAGGTTTTCTTTCATGATTGAGATAAAGCAATTTTAAGCAACTTTCTAATTTACTCATCTTATCAATTATTCTTCGTTCTCTTGTTATCTTTATTTGAAAAAGAAGGCATCTAAGCTTTTTTATTAGTTCAGAACTCTGGACAGAACTTTTTTATTGGTGGATGAATTCATCCACCAATCAACAAGAATAACCCAGGTTGTTCACCAAAAATGGGCCGGCATCTAAACTTACATTCTTGCATTTCTAATAAAGATAACAAGAGAATGAAGAAAATTTGATAATAGGAGTAAATTAGAAAGTTGCTTAAAATTTCATACTCTATCTGAATCACGAAAGAAAAATTTTGGGTTCAGTGTACTTTTAAGTCTATTGAAATCGGCATTAGTGTTGGGTGTTTGCCAAGAGGAGTAGCTCAGAAGCAACAGACTGGGCATAATCAGGACTCTTCAAATGAAAATCAGGAAATGGAGATGATGACCGAGAAACATACATTCTGATTTTTTATGTTTAATTTAAGTGTATCTTATGTTGTTACACTTATTTTATGAATACATTTCACTTGAATCGGAGTTGCACTTTTGCTCTTGTTTCAGGTGTGTAAATAAAGTGTAAATAAAGTGAATTAATGCCTTCAGTTACATTTGATGTAGCTTGAATCTACACCGGTGTTCAATAGTTTGGGGTCACTTAGACATTTCCTTGTTTTCAAAAGAAAAGCACATTTTTCACCCTTAAAAAAACTTCAAATTGATCAGAAATACAGTGTAGACATTGCTAATATTCACCTAGATTATGAGTTTTGAGCGCTATAGGGAAAGTAAGGAACGCCACAAAAGTGGCGTTATTTAATTCCCTATAGCGCTGCTATTACAAGTTTAAAAAAACACTGCTTGTGCGGGTGATATGGAGATTTTAAGTTCCATACCTCTCCCAAAACAAGCGCTGTGTTTGACGTGCTCCATAGACATCAATGGGGAGAGCCGGCAAAAAAAAACTCTAACACCTGCAATCGCGGAAACAAAAGCTCCGTAACGCAGCCCCATTGATATCTATGGAGAAAAAGAAACTACAGTTTAAACCCTAACATAAACCCTACATCTAAATACCCCTAATCTGCTGTTCCCAACATCCCCAACACCTACTTACAGTTATTAACCCCTAATCTGCCGCTCCCGATATCGCCAACACCTAACTAAAATTATTAACCCTTAATCTGTCGCTCCCTATATCACCGCCACTATACTAAATTTATGAATCTCTATTCCGCAGCACCCCAACACCCCTGTAACGATATTAAAGTTATTAACCTCTATTGTGCTGCTCACGATATCGTCACCACCTAAATTAAGCTATCAACCCCTAAACCTCTGGCCTCCCACATCACTACCACTAAATAAACCTATTAAACCCTAAACCATCAGCCACCCCCATATCGCAACAACCTAAATTAAACTATTAATCCCTATACGTAATGTAACTCTAACCCTAACATAACCACACCCCCTAACACTATGCAAACCCCCACCCCCCAAACTACCAAGGACCCTTAAAAGGGCCTTTTGTAGGGCATCGCCCTGAGATAAACAGTTCTTTTGCTCCAAAAAAATACAAACACCCCCTAACACTATACAAGCCCCAACCCCCAAACTACCAAGTGCCCTTAAAAGGGCCTTTTGTAGGGTATTGCCCTAAGTTAAACAGCTCTTTTGCTACAAAAAAATAACCCCCCCCCTAAAAATATACATTACACAAAATAAAAAATCCACTTACAGTTGTTGATCCATCCAGCCGGCAAAGTCATCATCCATGCGGAAGAAGTCTTCATCCAGGCGGCCTCTTCGATCTTTATCCAGCTGGTGCAGAGCGGGTCCATCTTGAGGACATCCAGCGCGAAGCATCCTCTTCATACGGTCGCCGCTGTATACTGATTCTTCAATGCAAGTGACACAATCCAAGGTGGCATCCCTTGCATTCTTATTAGCTGAAAGATTTCAACCAGCCAATAGGAATTAGAGCTGCTAAAATCCTATTGGCTGTTCCAATCAGCCCAAAAAATTGAGCTCTCATCCTATTGGCTGTTCCAATCAACCAATAGGATTGAGTTCTCATTTTATTGGCTGTTCCAATCAGCCAATAGAATGAGAGCTCAGTCCTATTGGCTGATTGGAACAGCCAATGGGATTTTAGCAGCTCTAATTCCTATTGGCTGATTGAAATCTTTTCAGTGCAATGGGTAGCTTAGGTTATTTTAGATAGTTTTTTTATTTAGGGGGGTTGTTTGGGTGGTGGTTTTTACTGTTGGGGGGGGGGTGTTTGTATTTTTTTACAGGTAAAAGAGCTGATATCTTTGGGGCAATGTCCCACAAAAGGCCCTTTTAAGAGCCATTGGTAGTTTTTTGTAGGCTAGGTTTTTTTTTTTTGGGGGGGGGGGGCTTTTTATTTTGATAGGGCTGTTAGATAACGTGTAATTCTTTTTTCTTTTTGATAATTTGTTTGTTATTTTTTTTTATTTAGTGTTTGTTTATTTTGTAATTTAGTTGTTTTTTGTAATTAGATACTTTTTGTAATTTTTAGAGTAGTGTTTGGATTTTTTAATGTGTAGTTTAGTTTTAATTAATTGGTAGTTTGTAATTTTAGTTTAATAATTATAATAGTTTAATTGTTAGTTTAAAATTAGATTTTTTAATTTGACAGGTAAGTTTTAATTTAATTTAAAGGGACAGTCAACACCAGAATTTTTGTTATTTTAAAAGATAGATAATTCCTTAATTACAAATTCCCCAGTTTTGCATAACCAACACAGTTATAATTATACACGTTTAACCTCTGTAATTACCTTTTTTCTAAGTCTCAGCAGACTGCCCCCTTATTTCAGTTCTTTTGACAGACTTGCATTTTAGCCAATCAGAGCTGTCTCCATGGTAAATTCACGTGCATAAGCGCAATGTTATCTATATGAAACACATGAACTAATGTCCTCTAGTGGTGAAAAATGATCAAAATGCATTTAGATTAGAGGCGGCCTTCAAAGTCTGAGAAATTAGCATATGAACCTCCTAGGTTTAGCTTTCAACTAAGAATACCAAGAGAACACAGCAATATTGGTGATAAAAGTAAATTGGAAAGTTTTTTAAAATGACATGCCCTATTTGAAACATGAAAGTTTCGCGTGAGTTGGGAGGAGTGATGTACACTAGATACATAGATGACTTGTTTTTTATTTGGCGTGGCAGTGAACAGGATTTGATACTATGGGTAGAACACCTGAATCAGATCAAAGGCCCTATTAGGTTCAAAATGGAATGTGATCATGAACAAATACACTTTTGGGATTTAAATATTTTTAAAGTCAGAAATGAACAACACATTAGATTTGGTACATCTTTATACACTAAGAGCACTGACAGAAAGTCGCTGCTGCTGGCATCTAGCTATCACCCACGACACCAAAAGTTAGGCATTATCTCCTCCCAACTCACGCGAGTAATCAGGAATAATTCCGAACCAGAAATCTGCAGTGAACAATTGGATGCTATGTGTAAGAAATTGTAGGAAAGGCTATATGACATTAAGGATATTAATATGGCGAGACAGAAACTCCACAGGTGTAACCAAGATTCGCTTCTAAAACATAAAGAAAGAAAAAACACGACTGACGAGAAGTTAAACTTCATCACCACATTCTCTCCATCACATAAGGCCATAAGGGATTCCATTTACAATAGATGGGACTTACTTGAGACCGACAAGAGCCTGGCATCCTGGAAAACTAACACTCCAAGACTGGTTTACAGACGGGCGAGGAGTATCAGGGACCTATTGGTAAAAAATGATCCCAAAAGTACCCATCAAGGTGATACGTGGTTAAAATTTCGAAAAAGTGGGTGCTACAAATGCGGTGATTGTGTTAACTGCAATTCCATGCAAGTTGGAGATTCTTTTCAACATCCACACAAGAATAAAAGATATACCATACGTTACCGTCTGAATTGTAACAGCTCATATGTCATATATATCCAAATTTGCCCCTGTTCTCTGGTCTATGTGGGGAAAACGATCACCCCTTTCAAAGATAGAATGGCGAATCACAGATGCTCAATTAGGGAGGCACTGAAGAATGGAACATCTGATCTCCCAGTTGCCCGACACTTTGCTACACAGAAACATAGCATCTCCAGTCTACGCTGCATGATTATTGATCATCTACCTATTCCAAAAAGGGGGGGGGGAGACCGCAACAATATGTTACTTAGACTAGAGTCCAGATGGATCTACATGTTGGACACCGTCTCTCCTAAAGGATTAAACATTAAATTGGACTTTGGGCCGTTCATTGGATAAAAAATATCCACTAATGTATGAATACAAATGAATTAAATGTTTCTATCATTGGATTACAAAATGGACACTTTTTGAATTTGCTCATTGTTCCAGCTTCTACTATGTTTTTATGGGGTTTTTTTTGTTTTTTTTTTGTTTTTTTCTTCTCTACATTTTTTCTCTTCCTTTGCTACTTGGCTAATGTGTTATTAGATGTGATTTATTTAACATCACCACCCCCCACATGTTGCTGGATTGTGTGCTCTATCAAGCATTTTCTGCTAATCTTACATGGGAGCTTCATATTAACCAATGGGGATGTACCCGCTACAAGTGGGGCATTTGTGTTGTCTGATTTGAATGGATCAAATGTGTATTACACCCCATCGATATTTCCTGATATTCCTGCATTAGCTGTTGCTTTATGAATAAATGTGAGGGTGTACCCGCTATAGGTGGGACATTTGATCTCCTCACTACAACTTTTGAATGTATATTACATCCCAGTACAATGTTTAGTACATCATGCGCCAAGGTGAACATGCAGCTTCTACGTTGATTGACAAAGGTGACCCCTCACCAACCTGTGTGAAACATACGGCATCGTTGTGCCAGAAGCAGTTCATAAGTCGCAGGCTAATATCCCTTTGTTTGGGGAAGTTTCGCTCACAGCAGAGACAAGTGGGCGTGTATGATGACACCTGAAAACATCGCAAGATCATTGGACACTACTCCGGTGCAGATCACTCCCACATATGCAAATTAGCCATGCAGTTGCTCAACTAACAGCACAATGAAGTATAAAGCTTGTGCGTGGGAACGGAACCAGCTGGTCAGATTTGCAAGTGATTATCCACAGCTGAACACAGCCTCGATGTCAGCTATGACTTGTATAAATATAGCACATTTAGCCAGTAGTTTCATGCTCTCATGGGGAACACCACATAGCTGGTGTGACCACTTTGGATTTACCTTTTGGGACATTTGAAAAAGATGCCAGTTAGGCATCGAAACATCATGTTTTCCCAAGATTTTAACTTTTTGTATCATTAAAAGCTAAATTTTACTTACAAATGACCAGTAAGTGCTGCCTTTTTTGCATAGTACATACTGTTTTGACATTGCACCCTGGCAGCTGCTACTAAATATATGGTGTGCATTCCTACACAGGACTTTGCTTTATATATATATATATATATATATATATATATATATATATATATATATATATATATATATATATGTATATATATATATATATACACACAACACATAGAAACACCCAGCACTCACCAGCTAACTCAACAACATCCAGCCCTGGGTGCTAAATAGCACTCCAAAAAAGCTGTGATGTCACCAGAGCCACAGGCAGTTAACCCTAGTCTGGAATGGGTGCAAGAAACAAGGGGGATTACAAACAAAAAGTAATACAACACATAGAAACACCCAGCACTCACCAGCTAGCTCACAGCTAAGATAAAATCACAACTTGAAAGGTTAGTTACAGCATCTGGCCAAATGGGAAAGCCCAGGCACCACGTCAAGGTCCTTTCCACTGCCTGAGTCCCTAGTTGGCCAGATGCGGTAACTAACCTTTCCAGTTGTGATTTTATCTTAGCTGTGAGCTAGCTGGTGAGTGCTGGGTGTTTCTATGTGTTGTATTACTTTTTGTTTGTAATCCCCCTTGTTTCTTGCACCCATTCCGGACTAGGGTTAACTGCCTGTGGCTCTGGTGACAACACAGCTTTTTTGGAGTGCTATTTAGCACCCAGGGCTGGATGTTGCTGAGTCACAGGGTGTGTACCTAGTCCGGTCTTGGAGTGCAGTTCCCTTCCATGTTTTGTATTTTCTCTGGGTGATTACATCCACTTGTGCACCCCTTTTTTGTTCTCAGTCTGTTTGGCTTTGTGAGCTTGCATGATGGTGTGGCTGTGTTAGGGACTCAGGCAGTGGAAAGGACCTTGATGTGGTGCCTGAGCTTTCCCATTTGGCCAGATGCGGTAACTAACCTTTCCAGTTGTGATTTTATCTTAGCTGTGAGCTAGCTGGTGAGTGCTGGGTGTTTCTATGTGTTGTATTACTTTTTGTTTGTAATCCCCCTTGTTTCTTGCACCCATTCCGGACTAGGGTTAACTGCCTGTGGCTCTGGTGACATCACTGCTTTTTTGGAGTGCTATTTAGCACCCAGGGCTGGATGTTGCTGAGTCACAGGGTGTGTACCTGGTCCGTTCTTGGAGTGCAGTTCCCTTCCATGTTTTATATATATATATATATATATATATATATATATATATAAATATCCATTTAGAAATACTTAAAACATATTCTGCTTCTTAACATAGAAGAAAAAAGGTCCATCCAGAAAATAAAAGTAATAAACTATTCTTTATTATGATATAGAGTTAAAAGGTCATATAATAGCTGGAGGGTCAGCTAAAAAAGCGAATTGAACTAACGCGTTTCAGCTACAGAGGCTGATAGGCCCCTCATCTTCTTAATATGTCTGCAAGCTTAGAAATTATGGATGTCATACAACCCAAAGTTATTCATCCAGGATGACTAACAAGCCCTGCTCTCATGCAATGGTTTGTACAAGAGCAATGGGCAGGGTTGCACAAGTAATTGTTTGTGCATTTTTAAATTATGGCAGCCAATGTTGCTCTGTGGGGCCTGAAGGTGTGGGGACAAATCCTCTTTGTAAGAACTTTGCCTTCATGCAGTATAATAAATGAGGGCTTAAAACATCTTACAAGATGTAATTAGTGTAATATTAATTTACACGGAAAGATCAATATGACATATTTTGGAAATACTAGATTTGTTTAAAATTTTGTTTTTCTTGTAACGAAGAATGGTAATTTTAGTTGTTGTTTTTTTGGATATCAGGGAAATACAACCAGACAAAAAGGTTTGCACAGCTGTGATGGTTTTATTGTTTTCTAGATATATATTTATATATCAAGATTTTACTTAGTTACAGAAGGAAATAAGTATATTGCTGCAGCAATCGTTTTGTGATGAATGTGAATTTGTAACAAAAACATGGCTATTTGCTTTGTGTTCACGCAAAACAAATATCCAAACCAATGAACTAAATAATTTAAAGAAAATTGACAAATTCGGAAAAAATTAATCAATTTTCATTGGTTCTTTTAAATTAGCTTTAAAGGGTTAAATACTTTCCTCTAATGTACTGGAGAGTCATGCTAATCCTGACCCTTCTTCACAGAGCCCTGGGCCTCGCCTTTTACTCTGTTGTAAAGGAATGGAAAATCATACACAAATAATTAATAAAACAGTTAAGGCATTAGCATAGCAGTTAATATTAAAATGTTGCTTTTTAGACAATATATATATATATATATATATATATATATATATATATATATATATATATATATATATACACATGATACAGCATCTGCCTGTGTACAACTGAATGATGGCTCTCAGCTCTGTAGCATGCTATTAACACCTTATCCAAAACCTGAAGATCAGTAATGATTTTGTAGTTTAATCATTGCCTTACTTTATAAGCTGGTAACTGATTTATGTTTTTGATTTACTCTGTTATTATTCTACAGTATTCTAGAATGTTTCCCTTTTTCAATACTATTGTGAGACCTAGTTTGCACTTTTCCCATCGCTAGGACATAACATCTGTGAAGAAGGGTCAGGGTTAGCGAGGCTCTCCAGCGCTAGAGGGTAAGCATAAGTCTACAGGGGAACTTTTTCACCTTTAGCAAAAGAACATTTACATTCAGTTAACAAAACAAATGTAAATATTCCCCAAATATTCAGAATTAATTTTGTTTTAAACTAAATAAATGCTGAATAGAGCCGCAGACAAATATTCAGAAAATCTAATTTTTCAGAATATGTGTTCCAAAAGATTTGTACAGACCAAATTTTTCTATGCACATGTATTATTTTAAGATTTTTTTTTAACATTAAACATGTGTTCATTTTAAAAGCATTGTACTATACAAGCTTTTTTTTTTTTACACACTTTTTTTCTGCTCAGAAATGCCCAAACTTCTATTATATACCAATAGTGGTCTTTGTCTTTTGGAAGTATAAAGTTTATTCCACTTTAAAGTAAGTCATCCCCTACTATACTATGTTGTGTTTTTCTTCTTACAGATATTAATCTTTTTGTTAGCATAATTTGCAGGATTTTGCAAATAAGAAGCAGTCCAGAGATATACCCAGTGGTGTCACCAGTGGCCCCCTACCTGTGATCGGCCCTCATTTACCCACATGGGAAATTCTCCTCAGTATTTGCTACTTTAATTGAGGCTAATGATAAATATGTTTTATGAAAAAAGCAGTGCAATAATAAAATTCTCTAACACATTACAACATTTTATTTTTGCACTGTAATATCCATTTAATTACTGTTGATTGTTTGATAATAGTATACTAATTATTTAGAGGATACAAAATATACAACATTTTTATACTTTGAAGAATTGTTCATAATAAAAAATCTTGTTAAATTCAATGTAAAAGAGTACATTGCTTTGTTTTGTAGAACTGTTTAGTCAACAAATATATAAAATCCCATAGAGAGTATAATGATTTTGTTAGTGTTTTCAGAATGTAATATAAATTTAAAAAACTTTAATAAATTTAACTGGTAATAAAATGTTATAGTATACAAACAAGTTATAATGGTTTGAAGACACATACAAGGTTCCTTAAGAGCTTTCAAGGACTAAGCAAGGCCATTAAAGTATAAAGTCCAGATATTATTTCTTAATGTCCTCAGGGCATTTTATCACTTTACGCGGCTCACAAAGGTTCTTTGTGTGTCGCAAGTGATCGCTTCTCTGCTCAACACAAAGAACAGTCTTGTCTCTCTATTCATCTCTACACTTCGGGGATATAGAAAAAGAAAAAAGTAAATACCCTATTTACTGTACATTTTTCTAGATCAAATAATTGAACTTTTCCAGTCGTGCAGAACAACTTGGTTAATTGATTGACACAATATACTATTGTAAGGCAATGTTTAACATAAAAATCAATCTTTGAAATGAGCTGTCAGGACAGTGTAAGATACTGTCATAATCTTTGTCAATTGTCAGCAAATCTTTTATTCCTCTGCTTAATAAGAATTGCAATTAAAAAACTGTTGCCATTGTGGCAACACTTTAAATATTTATGACCATATTAAAAATGTTGATGGATATTGTTTCTCTATATTGTACAAAATAAATACTTTAAAAGTATTAAAAATAGACACAAATTTTCATCCTGTTGTTTTTTTTTTAATTAGAATAAGTAGTAAGAGAATAAGGATTTCAACAGAAACTAATATAGTACTGAAGATTATCTTTATTAGAGACAGTAAATACGTTGAGATTTTAATATAAAGTATTTAGAGCTATATTACAAGTGGAGTGCTATATATTGCTCTCATGAAAGTGATATTAGTGTGTCACTTTGTAATACCAGCGCAAGAAAATATATATTATGCGCTGGTATTACAATTTAGCCGCAATGCAAATGCGACCTCGCTTTCGCATTGCACTCACAAGAGCATGCTTACATAGGCTCCTATGGGAGCATTGCTCTGATGCCATTATATTAATGCACAAAGTGTATTAAAGGGACACTGAACCCAAATTTTTTCTTTCATGATTCAAATAGAGCATGCAATTTTAAGCAACTTTCTAATTTACTCCTATTATCAATTTTTCTTTGTTCTCTTGCTATCTTTATTTGCAAAAGAATGCATCTAAGCTATTTTTGGTTCAGCACTCTGGACAGCACTTTTTATTGTGGATGAATTTATCCACCAATCACCAAGAACAACCCAGGTAGTTAACCAAAAATGGGCCGGCATATAAACTTACATTCTTGCTTTTCAAATAAAGATAGCAAGAGAATGAAGACAATTTGATAATAGGAGTAAATTAGAAAGTTGCTTAAAATTTCATGCTCTATCTGAATCATGAAATAATTTTTTTGGGTTCAGTGTCCCTTTAATATAACAGTGTTGGTTATGCAAAACTGGGAAATTAATAAAAAGGGATTATCTATCTTTTTTAACAATAAAAATTCTAGAGTAGACTGTCTCTTTAAGTGATTATGCAAGACCAATAAAGTTTTGGGCTGCAACAGCTATGGAACAGTTAATCAAAAAAATGTCTAATTATAATAATTTAAATATGACCCTTTACTATGGATGTTGGTTGATCTTCAATTTATTGTACTGGTGTCGGAGCTAAACATAATTTAGTAATAAAAATAAGAGAAGTTTATGGTTATGCAACTATAAATATCAATAATCCACTTAATTTAATTAAGTAAAATTCTTCAAACTAAATTTTGTATTAAAAAGCATTATATTTCAATTGCTGCTTCAACAGACTTACACGTTTCATGGTCCTTATTTAACATTCTGTTTAAGATATAAGTTGTTGTAATCTTAGTGCACATAATTAATCAAATAGATAGTTTAATTAATTTAAATAAAATCCAAGTGTACCACTGGTGAGTTTACTTGTGCGATGCTAGAATAAAACATGCTATTCTATAGGTAGTTAGAGAGTAAAGATTTTAGTAATTACATGTATTAATGTGTTGCCTTATGAAATGTATTATCAAGCAAGGCACAAATCCCTTGATTAAATATAGTTTCCAAGGACGCAGATATTTAGATCAGGTAGGGAATAATGGTCCCCAATATAAATGAATCTATAGGTTTAGCATAGTGCCTATGAGTGGAGTAGATTGTGAGCCTGTTGTGGTCAAGGTATTTTTATAATCATTTGAATAGTATTTGGTTGTTTTTTTAAATAAACCATCATTATATTTTAATTTTCTGTACATTAAATTAATATAATTGATAATTGTTTCTAGAATTATTAAATTGTTGATGTTTGAAATAACTGAATAGACTAGAAAACATTTGTAATACTGAGGAAACAACCATTGAAATGTGTTTGTTTTTCTATAAAATTTTAGGTGAAAAATTATATTTTTCTTGGATAGTGTTCAATTTGCCTAGGAAGGAATCAATATGTATATGTAAGTATAACTGCTAGTTAAATTGTAAGAAAGCTATTAGCAATAGTGCAGGAGATGTGCTGCAGTCTGGACCAGTTGGTATACCATGATGATACCAAATAGCTGGAACTGGTAGACTGTCACAGCAGAATAGTCAGAGCACATGCCAAGGCCAGGAGCCAGGTAAGAAAAAAAAATCAGACATCTAAACCAAGGTAAAAATTAAACAATTGGATAGTCCAATAACAGGTCCAGGAGTTGATAGCTAGGTAATCATTCCGAGACATGCAACAAGACAGATGGACAGGCAGGTAGCAAAGTATGGTTATTAAAACGAGGTTGAACCAGGATAGAAACAAAAATGCTTTGGACTGCATATAAGAATAAAGTTCAAACACCCCATAAAGAGGAGACCCCGGTTGCACCTGCCGCCTTTGATACACACAATTCCGTACTGTGTACATGTATTTCCAAACTTGAGCCGTTCATGGCGTCCCTTTGGATCCACTATACCATATTGATGTGGTATGACACCACTTACCCCCGCTTCACGGCCCACTTCTATTCAGCCTTTAGGGAGACCCCTCTCCTAGGCTCTGATTGGCTATGAGGCTCCTGTGATTTCCTGTGCTTACAGCCGTATTACTCTCACCAGCCTAACACACTCACGGATCCGTCGCGGCTCGTCCGCTGTAGTTACTCCACAAGCCTCCACTCCAGGTGATGACGTGACTTGACGTGGCCAAATTACTGGGAGTAAGGTAGTGAATTGATGCCCGTTTGGCTCCGGTCTGAGTGTGTTCTTCTAGATAGTTGATTCAAAGTGTATGCAGCTTACTGGAATTAGTGCTGCTCTCTATCCATTCGGGCCAATGATTAATCACAAAAGAACAATTCTGGAGATGCAGCAACTTGATAAAAACAGTCTTTTATTTGCTTCTTAAAACAGGAACATAAAAATAGCAATAGCAATGCCCTTTAGCTGGAAATAAAGCTTACACGTTTTGGCTTTGATGTCGTACTCATTACTCTCTCTGAGCTCTGATATTTCAAAAAAATATTTAAAAGTCTGGTTAATCTATGTATATACATCTTTGTATGAAATAATAAGTCATCTTAAGGTACCAAAATAATAAATAATCTAAATGTTTCAAATTAGGGTTGGTTGCCAGAGATGAATCACATAAACCATGAATGCAGAATAACTGTAGAGATGGATGCACTTGTGCAACATCCCAAGGATTATAAAAAGTAGTTCCTATCATCAATGTTATTGCAACTTGCTATATGTGCTTAAAGAGATTATTACAAGCCCTGTGAACAAGACATGACATTTTAAGGGCAAAAGCAGAAGTACTCTTCATCTAACCTACAAGTATCTCTGCATAAATTGACTTATATGAATATTCATAAATGTATCTTCAGAATTTTGAAATAACTGAATATGGTTCCTGATTGACAAGTACATAAAGCCTTTATGAAAATAAGAAATCTAATAGTATATTAAAGAAAAGTCTTAGAATCACACTTACAATAAGCATATAAGAAGAAATATGAATACAAGAAATATAAAAATAAATAAATATAATAAAATATATAAAAGTCATTGATATGATGTGTTTATTAGAGAAAATATGTTTTATTATTAAACAGCATTTTGTTTAAGAGTGCCTTATTATGGATCTTTATGATGTTACCCAGGTAATCTATAATAAAATCACTTTAAGATTCACTAAGTCCTAGTGATTTGTAGGTTTAATTTGTATTTTCAGCCTTACTATATTGTGCTGCACAGAGTGGGGACCAGTGTTCCCTTTAAGGCCAGCTTTGTGAGTGGCCCAGCATTAAAACAGTTAATTAGAGCAATTAGCAAACACGCCATAATGCAGACTGCAAGGAGTGGCTCCTTTATTAACTGTTTCACTACTGCACCACTCACAAATCTGGCCTTAGAGGGAACACTGGTGGTGACACACTTTTTTTTAACTGGCTATTAGCTAATGTGGCAGCCAGTACCAGTGCTATCCTCTTTCACTCCCACTGTAATGTCCCGGCACACAGTGTTTGAGAAGCAGTAGAACTTAGATTACGAGTGACGCACTAACTGTTGCGTTCAAGTGATGAGGGGTTTATCATGAAAGTAAACTTGTTCCCTTGAGCACAATTAAATTTAACATGTGTCAGTATAGTGCAACTTCAAAGCTCTGGATAACTGTTACAAAAAAGTTGCACAAACCATATCAGAATTACATTTAAAAGTACATTAACACTCATAATACTATCTAATAAAAATTATTAAAAAAAATTGCATAAAAAAGTTATAAGGTCTCAAAGTTATGAGGTCTCAGGTGTGATATATGCATATATATATTCACATAAATATATAAATACATATGTACACACATATAAACATATATATATATATTAACTTCAGATATCCCAACAGGATACGGAGAGCCCACAAGAGCTAGGAGTAGTAGTTAACCTCTCTAATTATGTGGTTATAAAGGTTTAAGTTTAGCACCAGTCACAAATTTTGATCCACTTAACACTATATTAGACGTTAATAATTTTATACATTAGATTGTTTTGAAAAAACACTTTCACAATGCACCACACTTACACACGGTTCCTTCATCACAACCACTGGCTACAGGGATATTCCCATCAGTTGGATTACAATATACCCAACTTAAAGATTTAACACAACTTATTATAACACTATCATCACAGTCTAGTACACATACACAATCCACACTAGATACTAGATTTAATTTCATATCATATTTTTATCCGATACACAGACGAGATCACATTATAGATATGTACCAAAGAGTGCTAGAAAAAGAACTCACAATGTTGAATAAACAAATTCAAACAGAATTTGGGGGGGGGGGGGCAGTAGTTATACTTAACAAAGAAGACTACCATAATGAAGGTATGTCACAACTAAATAATGTAGACCTCTATAGCCAAAAGTGCTCCCTCGATGGAGACATTCCTAGAACAGATCTCTCAGAGAAAAATAGATCTCCAACAAATTGGCTAAACCCAATCAACGTTTTTTTTAATAAATGTGGACACACTCCTTGTAAGAGTTGTACATATACCCAAAAGAATAAATCCTTTATGTCTACTGTCACAGGAAAAACATATAATATTAGGAGCAGAATTGAGTGTACTACTTAGTATGTCATATATTTAATTACATGTCAGTGTTGTTCTCTACAATATATTGGGATCACTACAAGACCCCTAAAAGAGAGAATAAAACAACACCTCCTATCTTTAGAAGAAAGGGAGGCAAAAACACCAAAGGCAAAACATTTTAGACATCATGGAATGGGTACTAAATATACCAAAAACCTCTAGAGGATGGAATAGACTTAGAGGCCTATTTAGCATAGGTCTTGTGGACCTGATCTGACAGTGCGGATCAGCTCCGCAAGACCTCACTGAATGTGGAGAGCAATACGATCTCCGTATTCAGCATTGCACCAGCAGCTCACAAGAGCTGCTGGTGCCACATCGCCCCCTGCAGACTCAAGGCCAATCGGCCACCAGCAGGGGGGTGTCAATCAACCCGATCGTACTCGGTCGGGTTGATTTCCAGTGATTCCTGTCCACCTCATCAGAGCAGGCGCACAGGGTTATGGAGCAGCGGTCTTTAGACATATACAATTCACTTGTTCTTTAACCCTCATTCCTTATATTTATACACTCCTTTCACTGCCATATAAAGTCACAGTATACTAATGTTAACTATATTAAATGGAGGATTAGCATAAATAAATGAAATTTTAAGAGATTACTTTTAGTATAGCACTGACATTATATTACTAAAATTTGTATACTTATTTGTTTTTCCTTTCTGTATTTGATATTTATATATTTTATTATGCTGTGTATAATGCATGCATTTATATACATGTACATTGTCCCATGTTAATCCATTGTTTTAGATTTTTTAATTTTGATGAAATTTAGATCCTATAATACTGAAGCTAGCAATTTATTAAAGCTTAACATACTGTACAAGGAGAGTTACTGTAGATTAAATATTATATATAATGCATAATTATTTATCATTTTTGGCAAATTCATATGGTAATATGTACTAACTACAGCTCCTCTATATGCATTCTGGTTAAGATTATTTATATTTACTTTTTATTTATTTTTTATCCTTATTTATTATTATATATATTTTTAATTTCATTTATATATATTATGTATTTCTTTCTTTTAGATTTTTTATTATATCTCTGTTTTGAATTTATATATTAATTATGGATCTATGATGGATTCATTTATTCCCTCTCAGCTGTGCCTTTGTTATACATGGCCCCAATATAAGGCCACCTAAGGGTTAAGAGATGAATAGAGGGAGTAAATCCATCCTCTACTTCTTTTTGGTCCACACAGCCTATAAATTGTTATAAAGAGGGGGAGTTTAAGAGGTGGCACCTACGACTCTCTGTTTTAAATAATATGTGACCAAATTTAGTGTCTAACAGACTATCAAAAAAGTTATAATAATAAAAAATAATAATAATATATATATATAAGAAATAAAAATAAAGGTAAAAATAAAAAAGTAATACACCGATGTATAGCAGTTGTGGAAATTATATATATATTCCTTTAAAATACGATATTAAAATTTGGAAAAGTATATCATTTGACACAAAAAGGCTCTTAAAAAAGACTGCAGCAAAAAAATTATTTTAAACAAAAAAAGGGGATGTCAACAAATAAAATAGTTGTTGCTTAAAAAATTTTTGCGGCATGAAAAATATATGTGATGTTAGTAGTATCAATTAAAATATAACATTGTGTATATTCCACGTTTTTATATGATATTAATAGGTTGCAGATAATCTCTTGTTCTGATCAGCCAATAGAATGCAAGCTCAATCGGATTGGCTGATTGGATCAGCCAATCCGATTGAACTTGAATCTTATTGGCTGATTCAATCAGCCAATCAGATTTTTCCTACCTTAATTCCGATTGACTGATAGAATCCTATCAGCCAATCGGAATTCGAGGGACACCATCTTGGATGACGTCATTTAAAGGAACCTTCATTCGGACTTAGGACGTCGTTAGAAGAGGATGGATCCGCACCAGCTGCTTCAAGATGGACCCGCTCCGCTCCGGAAGGAAGAAGATAGAAGATGCCGCCTGGATGAAGACTTCCGAGCCTCTGGAGGACCTCTTCTGGCCGGATAGGATGAAGACTTCGGACCTTCTGGAGGACCTCTTCTGGATGGATCGGTGATACCCGGCTGGGTGAATACAAGGTAGGGAGATCTTCAGGGGCTTAGTGTTAGGTTTTTTAAGGGGGGTTTGGGTGGGTTAGATTAGGGATATATGGGTGGTGGGTTGTAATGTTAGGGGGGTATTGTATGTTTTTTTTACAGGCAAAAGAGCTGATTTCTTTGGGGCATGCCCCGCAAAAAGCCCTTTTAAGGGCTGGTAAGGTAATAGAGCTGTTAACTTTTTATTTTAGAATAGGGTAGGACATTTTTTTATTTTGGGGGGCTTTGTTATTTTTTTAGGGGGCTTAGAGTAGGTGTAATTAGTTTAAAATTCTTGTAATCTTTTTTTTTTTGTAATTTAGTGGGGGTTTTTTTTGTAATTTAGTTTAGTTGATTTAATTGTAGGTAATTGTAGGTAGTTTAGTTAATTAATTTATTGATAGTGTAGTGTTAGGTTTAATTGTAACTTAGGTTAGGATTTATTTTACAGGTAATTTTGTTATTATTTTAACTAGGTAGCTATTAAATAGTTAATAACTGTTTAATAGCTATTGTACCTAGTTAAAATAAATACAAAGTTGCCTGTAAAATAAATATAAATCCTAAAATAGCTACAATATAATTATTCGTTATATTGTAGCTATATTAGGATTTATTTTACAGGTAAGTATTTAGCTTTAAATAGGAATAATTTATTTAATAAGATTTAATTTATTTTGTTAGATAAAAATTATATTTAACTTAGGAGGGTGTTAGTGTTAGGGTTAGACTTAGCTTTAGGGGTTAATACATTTATTAGAGTAGCAGCGAGGTCCGGTCGGCAAATTAGGGGTTAATACTTGAAGTTAGGTGTCAAAGATGTTAGGGAGGGCAGATTAGGGGTTAATACTATTTATTATAGGGTTTTTGAGGCGGGAGTGCAGCGGTTTAGGGGTTAATACATTTATTATAGTTGCGGCGAGGTCCGGTCGGCAGATTAGGGGTTAATAAGTGTAGGTAAGGTAGAGGCGACGTTGGGGGGTCAGATTAGGGGTTAATAAATATTATGTAGGTGTCTGCGATGTTAGGGGCAGCAGATTAGGGGTACATAGGGATAATGTATGTGGCGGCGGTGTGCGGTCGGCAGGTTAGGGGTTAAATTTTTTTATTAGAGTAGCGGCGATGTGGGGGGGCCTCGGTTTAGGGGTACATAGGTAGTTTATGGGTGTTAGTGTACTTTAGAGCACAGTAGTTAAGAGCTTTATAAACCGGCGTTAGCCCATAAAGCTTTAAACTCCTGACTTTTTTATGCGGCTGGAGTTTTGTCGTTAGAGTTCTAACGCTCACTTCAGCCAAGACTCTAAATACCGGCGTTAGGAAGATCCCATTGAAAAGATAGGATACACAATAGGCGTAAGGGGATCTGCGGTATGGAAAAGTTGCGGCTGGAAAGTGAGTGTTAGACCCTTTCCTGACTGACTCTAAATACCAGCGGACGGTAAAAAGCAGCATTAGAACCCCTTAATGCTGCTTTTGACGGCTAACGCAGAACTCTAAATCTAGGCATAAGACTTTAGACCATTTTCTAGTATCAATTAAATGTTTGCACTAAGATAGTTAAAACATTACTTAATTATATTTTATAAAGTTTGTTGATTGTTTTCTATATCCCTTCATTCTTGATCCTTGTGGACTGGACTATTATATATATTAATCAACTTATTTTTAGTTTATAACAAATTCCCAATTGTGGGATGCTAGTCTTAAGACCACTCTTTTAGGGATACAATGATTTCCATAATACTTCAAACAGTTATATCTATTAAACTAAATACAAAAGTATGTGCATATATACACACAAACTGATGGTTTGATCTTTAGTGACTATTGGGAAATATATTTTCTTTGGTCTTCTCTCTAATGTATATCCCAAAGATATTATATATATATAAAATTGTAATGCCTTTAGATCTAAGATTCAAAATAAGACAAAAAGTTATTTTTAAATTATGTTAATTAATTGGTAAAGGGAATATATGGTCCAGATTGGACTAAGGAATGGAGAGTGGGAACAGGAATCTTAGAATATTTATATGAGTATTAATCTCTCAAGATGGTAATCATAGAAAATTGAGGTCTAATTCGCTGTTGAGGCCATTTGAGGAGAGGGTACCAAAATTATAGATAAATTCTGCATCTTGTTTCTATTTTTCATTCAGTCGCATTATTACATGGTCTTGTAAAGTGATGCCAACAAAGTGCACAGTGTTACATTCTGAATAGTAACCACAAATCAAGGCACATATTGCGACTTTATAAACATTATCTGCAACCTATTAATATCATATAAAACATGGAATATACACAATGTAATATTTTAATTGATACTACTAGCATCACATATATTTTTCATGCCGCAAGAATTTTTTAAGCAACAACTATTTTATTTGTTGACATCTCATTTTTTTGTTTCAAATAATTTTTTTGCACAGCCTTTTTTCAAAGCCTTTTTGTGTCAAATGATATACTTTTCCAAATTTTAAGATCGTATTTTAAAGGAATATATATATTACTTCCACGACTGCTATACACCGGTGTATTACTTTTTTATTTTTATCTTTATTTCTTATATATTTTTTTTTTCTCTATCATATGATATATTTATATATGCATTTCCAATCAGATATCTGATAATTATCAGTGATCAGCGTATAAAAGATTGCTGTGTTTAATAAATGAAACTTTATTTTTCTACCATATGGAATATCACAAATTCTTTGTGAACATCTAGATTTTAACAAGTTTCCATCTATTTTATTATTTTTTATCATTATAACTTTTTTGATAGTCTGTTAGACACTAAATTTGGTCACATATTATGTGAAACAGAGAACCGTAGGCGCCATCTCTTAAACTCCCCCTCTTTGTCCAATACCTGTTGCATATCTGTGAGAATTAGCAACTATTGAGGTTGGCAATTCTGTTTTTAGTAAACAGTTTGATATACACCCCCCCCCCCCTTTCTGTCTATAAATTGTTATACACTACTCTGAATTATTCACCTCTGATTTTGCGCAGGTACGCCTGCGCGAGACATGTCAGGGGTTCCAGTCTGTAATGGCCCTCTGACTGTGGTTGAATAAATTGATACCTGATTTACAGAACTTTAGTTGTCTGGCAGCAGTTTTCCTTTCTGCTTTTTGATAATATATGTTTATATGTGTATACATATGTATTTATATATTTATGTGAATATATATGTATTTACAGACATATTTACACATATAAACACTTAAATGCACATGTATACATATATAGACATAAATATAAATTCATTGGAGCACTTTGCAGTCAAGTAGCTGAAAACATGTAAAGGCATATTTATGCAATATTCATATTTAATAGTATGTTTAACTGCGTATTTAATTTAAATATTTGACATTCCTATGTTCTTCAATTTTGTTCTTATAAATATCTATATTTTTCCATACTTATATATATTTTCACATGAGTAATGGAGTTAGTTTTTTCCACTTTTCTATAGGGGAATACGTTAACGCGGTTGCGCTATTCAAAGCTTGCGCGTCGGTTTAGCACTTGTGTAAAAACGCTTGCAAAAAGCTTCCCTCTAGCGAAGTTAAAGTTCAAGCATGAGCGATAAATTGTGCTCAACTCATAATCTAGCCCTTAGACAGGTGAAACCAAGTAGCAGACAACAGCTAACAGTTATTAATTTACATTACAGTATTATTAGATCACAGAGCACCAGATACACTCTTTTAATATGTAAAATTAGTATAAAAGGATTATAAAGAATTTCATTATTTAAACTATACATTTATACAAATTTTGTCATTAAAAAT
Organism: Bombina bombina; assembly: GCF_027579735.1. Classification (NCBI taxonomy): domain Eukaryota; kingdom Metazoa; phylum Chordata; class Amphibia; order Anura; family Bombinatoridae; genus Bombina; species Bombina bombina. Next base: position 137,185,255 of record NC_069504.1, on the reverse strand, counting down.
AAATACATGTTAATGAAAATGAATTAATCTCTTAAAATAAATTTAAAAATGTCTAAGATTTATTAAAGCGGCATACAAGTAGAAGAAGAAAATCTAACGTTTGAGGGCATTTTATTATTTTACAATTGCATGCATGTGACTAAAACTTGTCCTGTATGTACCAGTCCTGTTCTGCTCACACCATTTAGATAGAGGTGACATGATAGAAACTTTCACATACATGAAGGGACTTAAAAGGACACTAAACCCGATTTTTGTTCATTCATGATTCAGAGAATACAATTTTAAACAACATTCCAATTTGTTTCTATTATTTACCATAATTTGCTTCATTCTTTAGATATCCTTTTTGGAAGAAATAGCAATGCACATGGGTGAGCCAATCACACCAGGCATCTATGTGCAGCCACCAATCAGTAGTTACTGAGCCTATCTAAATATACTTTTCAGCAAAGGATATTAAGAGAATAAAGCAAATTACATAATAGAAGTAAATTAGAAAGTTGTTTAAATTGAATGTTCTTTCTAAATCATGAAAGAAAAAAAATTGGGATTCATTTCCCTTTAATAAAGAAGAAGCTGAAAGATTTTTCCACAACAAAAAGTCAAAACAAGGGGTCACAATCTAACGTTAGAGGGTAGCAGATTCAGGAGACATGCAAGGAAGCATTTTTTTTTACAGAAAGGGTGGTGGATTCATAGAATAAACTTCCAATTGAGGTGTTAAACATAAAGACTGTAAAGGAATTCAAAAATGCCTGAGTCATGCATAAGACAATCCTAAGAAAAAAGTAACATGTAATATGGGCCTTTTTGGTTCGTATCTATTGTCAAATTCTATCGGCTAGATTTAGAGTTTTGCGGCCAAAGGGGTGCGTTAGCTACGCATGCTTTTTTCCCCCCGCACCTTTTAAATACCGCTGGTATTTAGAGTTCACAGAATGACTGGGTTTTCAGTGCGTTAGGCTCCAAAAAGGGAGCGTAGAGCATAATTTAACGCCACTGCAACTCTGGATACCAGCGGTGCTTACGGACGCGGCCAGTTTCAAAAACGTGCTCGTGCACGATTCGCCCATAGAAAACAATGGGGCTGTTTGAGCTGAAAAAAAACCTAACACCTGCAAAAAAGCTGCGTTCAGCTCCTAACGCAGCCCCATTGTTTCCTGTGGGGAAACACTTCCAACGTCTGCACCTAACACTCTAACATGTACCCCGAGTCTAAACACCCCTAACCTTACACTTATTAACCCCTAATCTGCCGCTCCCGCTATCGCTGACCCCTGCATATTATTTTTAACCCCTAATCTGCCGCTCCGTACACCCCCGCCACCTACATTGTCCCTATGTACCCCAAATCTGCTCCCCTAACATCGCCGACTCCTATATTATATTTATTAACCCCTAATCTGCCGCCCCCAACGTCGCCTCCACCTAACTACACTTATTAACCCCTAATCTGCCGACCGGACCTGAGCGCTACTATAATAAATGTATTAACCCCTAATCCGCCTCACTCCCACCTCAATAACCCTATAATAAATAGTATTAACCCCTAATCTGCCCTCCCTAACATTGCCGACACCTAACTTCAAGTATTAACCCCTAATCTGCCGACAGGATCTCACCGCTACTCTAATAAATTTATTAACCCCTAAAGCTAAGTCTAACTTTAACCCTAACACCCCCCTAAATTAAATATAATTTAAATCTAACGAAATAAATTAACTCTTATTAAATAAATTATTCCTATTTAAAGCTAAATACTTACCTGTAAAATAAACCCTAATATAGCTACAATATAAATTATAATTATATTGTAGCTATTTTAGGATTAATATTTATTTTACAGGCAACTTTGTAATTATTTTAAACAGGTACAATAGCTATTAAATAGTTAATAACTATTTAATAGTTACCTAGTTAAAATAATTACAAAATTACCTGTAAAATAAATCCTAACCTAAGCCACAATTAAACCTAACACTACACTATCAATAAATTAATTAAATAAAATACCTACAATTATCTACAATTAAACCTAACACTACACTATCAATAAATAAATTAAATACAATTCCTACAAATAAATACAATTAAATAAACTAACTAAAGTACAAAAAATAAAAAAGAAAAAAGTTACAAAAAATAAAAAAATATTTACAAACATTAGAAAAAAATTACAACAATTTTAAACTAATTACACCAACTCTAAGCCCGCTAATAAAATAACAAAGACCACCAAAATAAAGAAATGCCCTACCCTATTCTAAATTACAAAAGTTCAAAGCTCTTTTACCTTACCAGCCCTTAAAAGGGCCCTTTGCGGGGCATGCCCCAAAGAATTCAGCTCTTTTGCCTGTAAAAAAAAAACATACAATACCCTCCCCAACATTACAACCCACCACCCACATACCCCTAATCTAACCCAAACCCCCCTTAAATAAACCTAACACTAAGCCCCTGAAGATCTTCCTACCTTGTCTTCACCATGCCAGGTATCACCGATCGTTCCAGGCTCCGAAATCTTCATCCAAGCCCAAGCGGGGGCTAGACATCCATCATCCGGCTGAAATCTTCTATCAAGCGATGGCTGAAGAGGTCCAGAAGAGGCTCCAAAGTCTTCATCCTATCCGGGCAGAAGAGTAGATCCGGACCGGCAACCATCTTCTTCCAAGCGGCATCTTCTATCTTCATCCGATGACGACCAGCTCCATCTTGAAGACCTCCACCGCGGATCCATCCTCTTCTTCCGATCAGCCAATCAGATTGAGCTCGCATTCTATTGGCTGTTCCGATCAGCCAATAGAATGCGAGCTCAATCTGATTGGCTGATCGGATCAGCCAATCGGATTGAACTTGATTGTGATTGGCTGATTCCATCAGCCAATCAGAATTTTCCTACCTTAATTCCGATTGGCTGATAGAATCCTATCTGCTAATCAGAATTCGAGGGATGCCATCTTGGATGACGTCCCTTAAAGGAACCTTCATTCTTCAGTTGGACGTCGGAAGAAGAGGATAGGTCCGCGCTGGAGGTCTTCAAGATGGAGCCGTTTCTCATCGGATGAAGATAGAAGATGCCGCTTGGATCAAGATGGTTGCGGTCCGGATGTCCTCTTCTGCCCGGATAGGATGAAGATTTCTTCCTGAAGATGGACTTCTTCATTTGCCGGTTGGATCCAGACTTCAGCCGGAGGATGGACCTCACTCTTCAGCCCCCGCTTGGGCTTGGAGGAAGATTTCGGAGGCTCTTCTGGACAGATCAGGACCCGGTGTGGTGAAGACAAGGTAGGTAGATCTGCAGGGGCTTAGTGTTAGGTTTATTTAAGGGGGGGTTTGGGTTAGATTAGGGGTATGAGGGTGATGGGTTGTAATGTTGGGGGGGGGTATTGTATGTTTTTTTTTACAGGCAAAAGAGCTGAATTATTTGGGGCATGCCCCGAAAAGGGCCCTTTTCAGGGCTATTAAGGTAAAAGAGCTTTTCTATTTTTATTTTAGAATAGGGTAGGGCATTTTTTTATTTTGGGGGGCTTTGTTATTTTATTAGGGGGCTTAGAGTAGGTGTAATTCGTTTAAAATTGTTGTAATATTTTTCTAATGTTTGTAAATATTTTTTTATTTTTTGTAACTTAGTTCTTTTTTATTTTTTGTACTTTAGTTAGTTTATTTCATTGTATTTATTTGTAGGTATTGTATTTAATTAATTTATGGATAGTGTAGTGTTAGGTTTAATTGTAGGTAATTGTAGGTATTGTATTTAATTAATTTATTGATAGTGTAGTGTTAGGTTTAATTGTAGATAATTGTAGGTATTTTATTTAATTAATTTGTTGATAGTGTAGTGTTAGGTTTAATTGTAACTTAGGTTAGGATTTATTTTACAGGTAATTTTGTAATTATTTTAACTATTTTAGCTATTAAATAGTTATTAACTATTTAATAGCTATTGTACCTGTTTAAAATAATTACAAAGTTGCCTGTAAAATAAATATTAATCCTAAAATATTTACAATATAATTATAATTTATATTGTAGCTATATTAGGATTTATTTTACAGGTAAGTATTTAACTTTAAATAGGAGCAATTTATATAATAAGAGTTAATTTATTTCGTTAGATTTAAATTATATTTAATTTAGGGGGTGTTAGTGTTAGGGTTAGACTTAACTTTAGGGGTTAATCCATTTATTAGAGTAGCGGTGAGCTCCGGTCAGCAGATTAGGGGTTAATACTTGAAGTTAGCTGTCGCCGATGTTAGGGAGGGCAGATTAGGGGTTAATACTATTTATTATAGGGTTATTGAGGCGGGAGTGAGGCGGATTAGGGGTTAATACATTTATTATACTAGCGGTGAGCTCCGGTCAGCAGATTAGGGGTTAATTATTGTAGGTAGCTGGCGGCGACGTTGTGGGGGGCAGATTAGGGGTTAATAAATATAATATAGGGGTCGGCGGTGTTAGGGGCAGTAGATTAGGGGTACATAGGGATAACGTAAGTGGCGGCGGTGTACGGAGCGGCAGATTAGGAGTTAAATAATTTAAATATAGTGGCAGCAATGTGGGGGGACCTCGGTTTAGGGGTGCATAGGTAGTTTATGGGTGTTAGTGTACTTTAGAGCACAGTAGTCGTTAGCCCATAAAGCTCTTAACTACTGACTTTTTTCTGCAGCTGGAGTTTTGTCGTTAGAGTCCTAACGCTCACTTCAGCCAAGACTCTAAATACCAGCGTTAGAAAGATCCCATTGAAAAGATAGGATACGCAATTGACGTAAGGGGATCTGCGGTATGGAAAAGTCGCGGCTGGAAAGTGAGTGTTAGACCCTTTAATGACTGGCTCCAAATACCAGAGGGCGGTAAAAACCAGCGTTAGGAGCCTCTAACGCTGGTTTTGACGGCTACCGCCCAACTCTAAATCTAGCCGTTAGTTTCTATCTTTCAATATTTAATAACACATGTTCATGTCCATTTTACTTATAGAATTGCACATCTGAAAAGGAGTTGACGTACCCCAGATGATACTTTTCAACTTACCAAGTACTACAAATAGTTTTTTTAACATGGGCAAGAAACACTGAAATTATGACAACTTCACTAAATAGATACACAAATGCTACCGTCTCAATAAATTTACATTAAAAAAGGATAATAAACACTTTTACACTATTAAAATTAGCCACATTGATAGCCCAACAAACACACATGCCTACTTTATTGATATCACCCCTGCTCAAATACATTATAAAGGCATATCTCTAAGAGTTTGGAATTAATTGCACACCTATTAGCATTACTACACACTATTAAAAGGGATGTATCAACATAAATGGGCTTTAACCTGTAATGTAATCACTAAACCTGAAAAACAAAAACAAAAATGCTGCTTTTCTTTTCGTTGATCCTACTCATTAGGATTTTGGATTATGAAATTATGAAAGATATTTCCAGCCTCATTGGTATTGACAGGAGAAGCATTTTAGGATTATGATCACTGGAAAAACACATTATCAATACTGGTCAAAGTTCAGAAATTGTTATCTACAGAAAACAAGGGCTAGATTGGTATAAGCTCCTCAGTTTGATAACTGAAGTAAACTGAATGTCTCTTAAAACTATGTAAACCATTAAAGTGTAATGTTAACTTTCTTGTCCCATTAGTTATTTGTGATAGCAATAAAAAAACTATATATACTATATATAATACTTTTTAAAACATATAAACACTAAAATACACATGTATACACTTATTAAGACATATGTACAGTATCTCACAAAAGTGAGTATACCCCTCACATTTTTGTAAATATTTTATCATATCTTTTCATGTGACAACACTGAAGAAATTACAGTTTGCTACTATGTAAAGTAGTGAGTGTACAGCCTGTATAACAGTGTAAATTTGCTGTCCCTTCAAAATACCTCAACACACAGCCATTAATGTCCAAACCGTTGGCAACAAAAGTGAGTACACCCCTAAGTGGATATGTCCAAATTGGGCCCAAAGTGTCAATATTTTGTTTGGCCACCATTATTTTCCAGTACTGCCATAACCCTCTTGGACATGGAGTTCACCAGAGCTTCACAGGTTGCCACTGGTGTCCTCTTTCAATCCTCCATGACGACATCACTGAGCTGATGGATGTTAAAGACCTTGCACTGCCCAACCTTTCATTTGAGGATGCCCCACAAATGCTCAATAGGGTTTAGGTCTGGAGAAATGCTTGGCTAGTTCATCACCTTTACCCTCAGCTTCTTTAGCAAGGCAGTGGTCATCTTGGAGGTGTGTTTGGGGTACTTATTATGTTGGAATACTGCCCTGCGGCCTAGTGTCCAAAGGGAGGGGATCATGCTCTGCTTCAGTATGTCACAGTACATGTTGGCATTCATGGTTCCCTCAATGAACTGTAGCTTCCCAGTGCCAGCAGCACTCATGCAGGCCCAGATCATGACACTCCCATCACCATGCTTGACTGTAGGCAAGACACACTTGTCTTTGTACTCCTCACCTGGTTGCCACCACACACGATTGACACCACCTGAACCAGATAAGTTTATCTTGGTCTCATCAAACCACAGGACATGGTTCCAGTAATCCATGTCCTTAGTCTGCTTGTCTTCAGCAAACTGTTTGTAGGCTATCTTATGCATCATCTTTAGAAGAGGCTTCCTTCTGGGACGACAGCCATGCAGACCAATTTGATGCAGTGTGCGGCGTATAGTCTGAGCACTGACAGACTGAACCCCCACCCTTACAACCTCTGCAGCAATATTTTATGTAATATTGTTAGAGACTCTATTCCTATCTTATATTCAGATCCTATTATAAAAGAAATTATAAAAAATGGCTGCAGTTTTATACCTAAAAGAGGAAAGACTCTTTCTAACCATTTATCCCCATCTGATCTTAAGACTATGTCAAATAATAGCTGGCTTCAGAGAAGTAAAGACTTCTTCAAGTGTAGGATGCCTCTCTGTAGAACATGTAGTTTTGTTACTGAGGGAGATATGGTGACCTTGTCTGTAACTCATAATCAGCATAAAATCAATTTCTCAATAAATTGCTCAACTACACATGTAGTATATCTCCTTACATGCAAACTTTGTTCCAAACAATATACTGGTAAAACCAAAAGACCTATCACAGAGAGATTTCTAGAGCACCTCCATAGTATAGAGGATGAAGAATCAAATACCCCTGTAGCCAGACATTTCAGGGATCTCCATAATTCAGATGTCAGTGCACTTACGGTGCAAGGTATAGATGTTGTTCCTGTATGGAGAAGAGTAGGTAATAGGGAAATGAGCCTAGACAAGAGAGAAATCTTTTGGATTTTTACCCTACAAACTAGTTACCCTTTAGGCATAAATAAAAGGAGAGATCTTGACCTGTTTGTGTAACATCTTATTGTTAAGCTTGTAAAAATAAGCCTCATTTTAGGTTTAACAAAATTTAAGAAGATATTCTATATATTTATGAATATTAATAGCTTTTATAATTCATAATGTGTTCTATCATTATTATACTGTTTCATAATGTTATATATTAACCAAATAGACTTTGTTATAAAGGTATGATAAAAGTACCAGTTATCACTAAAAATGTTTCCAGGTTGTAAATGTGAACAATATCACTTTAAGAGATTTACTGATTAAAAGGCAGGTCTGTGCAGGTGCACAGGTAAGCAGTGAACAAGTGCTGTTGGAGCATGAAACATGTCTGCTCTGTGCACCTGCATCACAACCTGGATTTTATGATGTCCATGTCAGGACTATTTACTTGTTTTTAACATGTTCCAATAAACTATTTTATCTTTTACATGCTGTGGGCTAAGAGCGCTTTTTCTTTATGAATTTTTATATATATATAAATATATATATATGTATATATATATATATATATATATATATATATATATATATATATATATATATATATATATATATATACAGGGAGTGCAGAATTATTAGGCAAATGAGTATTTTGACCACATCATCCTCTTTATGCATGTTGTCTTACTCCAAGCTGTATAGGCTCGAAAGCCTACTACCAATTAAGCATATTAGGTGATGTGCATCTCTGTAATGAGAAGGGGTGTGGTCTAATGACATCAACACCCTATATCAGGTGTGCATAATTATTAGGCAACTTCCTTTCCTTTGGCAAAATGGGTCAAAAGAAGGACTTGACAGGCTCAGAAAAGTAAAAAATAGTGAGATATCTTGCAGAGGGATGCAGCACTCTTAAAATTGCAAAGCTTCTGAAGCGTGATCATCGAACAATCAAGCGTTTCATTCAAAATAGTCAACAGGGTCGCAAGAAGCGTGTGGAAAAACCAAGGCGCAAAATAACTGCCCATGAACTGAGAAAAGTCAAGCGTGCAGCTGCCAAGATGCCACTTGCCACCAGTTTGGCCATATTTCAGAGCTGCAACATCACTGGAGTGCCCAAAAGCACAAGGTGTGCAATACTCAGAGACATGGCCAAGGTAAGAAAGGCTGAAAGACGACCACCACTGAACAAGACACACAAGCTGAAACGTCAAGACTGGGCCAAGAAATATCTCAAGACTGATTTTTCTAAGGTTTTATGGACTGATGAAATGAGAGTGAGTCTTGATGGGCCAGATGGATGGGCCCGTGGCTGGATTGGTAAAGGGCAGAGAGCTCCAGTCCGACTCAGACACCAGCAAGGTGGAGGTGGAGTACTGGTTTGGGCTGGTATCATCAAAGATGAGCTTATGGGGCCTTTTCGGGTTGAGGATGGAGTCAAGCTCAACTCCCAGTCCTACTGCCAGTTTCTGGAAGACACCTTCTTCAAGCAGTGGTACAGGAAGAAGTCTGCATCCTTCAAGAAAAACATGATTTTCATGCAGGACAATGCTCCATCACACGCGTCCAAGTACTCCACAGCGTGGCTGGCAAGAAAGGGTATAAAAGAAGTAAATCTAATGACATGGCCTCCTTGTTCACCTGATCTGAACCCCATTGAGAACCTGTGGTCCATCATCAAATATGAGATTTACAAGGAGGGAAAACAGTACACCTCTCTGAACAGTGTCTGGGAGGCTGTGGTTGCTGCTGCACGCAATGTTGATGGTGAACAGATCAAAACACTGACAGAATCCATGGATGGCAGGCTTTTGAGTGTCCTTGCAAAGAAAGGTGGCTATATTGGTCACTGATTTGTTTTTGTTTTGTTTTTGAATGTCAGAAATGTATATTTGTGAATGTTGAGATGTTATATTGGTTTCACTGGTAAAAATAAATAATTGAAATGGGTATATATTTGTTTTTTGTTAAGTTGCCTAATAATTATGCACAGTAATAGTCACCTGCACACACAGATATCCCCCTAAAATAGCTATAACTAAAAACAAACTAAAAACTACTTCCAAAACTATTCAGGTTTGATATTAATGATATTTTTGGGTTCATTGAGAACATGGTTGTTGTTCAATAATAAAATGAATCCTCAAAAATACAACTTGCCTAATAATTCTGCACTCCCTGTATATATACTATATATATATATATATATATATATATATATATATATATATATATATATATATATATATATATATATAAGACAAAAGCATTTAAGGTAAGGTATGGCTGTATCTAGTCACTTAGCTTGGGAGACCAGACGCCGCCGTTCACACAGCGTAAAGCAGGCTGCTCATCCGGGGATTCAGCACTCAGCATGGAGGAGGTCGGGTCAGATAGTCCGCTGTAAACAAATATATCAGAGGAGGACGGACTCCCACAAAGCATAAGCATAAACTCAGGATTCTTGAGTACAGCACGTAGCAATTGATACAGGCTAATTCAAAACACTATGCAGAAAGCACTTTGGTAAAACACTTGTTTAACATTTATTTGATATGCATTAAAAGTTCGCACAGAAACTGTGCACAAACACACTCACTCACGGATTACTGAAAGACAGGGATGCGGGTGACGTCATCTGACGCGTTTCACGCCGGTTGGCGCTTTCTCAAAGATAGTTTGAGGAGTGTTCTAAGTGAGACTAAGTTACACCCACAAACTAATTGACGTATCGGTACAGTTGTACAAGATGCGGTAATGTTAAAGTTACATTTGTTATTCCACAAATCAGACTTAAAACATTGCATTAACACAGCCTAAAGCTAAACAAAACTTGAGACATGACTGCAAGCAACAACTTAAACTAAGGGATAGGGGAAAGACACACTAAGCTAACTCTTATATCGTACATATCTTACTTACAAATTAGAATGGGACAGCATTATAATTTAAAGTCACAAACATATGCATGAACATATTCCTATATATATACTAAAATGAAATAGACACAGTGAAATTAGGAGCGTATATAGAACCTACATCCTCCTTTAGATCGTATCACAGTATCATATATTCCTCAGAAATCTTTTATCATTTACAGAAAGGATTGATATTAACCCAGTTATAAGGGCTTATTGTTATTGCATATATTATTCACTTCCAAAAAGACCAACACATTAATCCCATTCCATGTAGACATGTTGGTATTAAAAGAGTAGCTTTGGAAAACTATTCCAGTCATCAAATAAAATATTGATAGATACAGATCAAGCATAATGAAAGAAAAAGAAAAACAACACATTCATATAAAGAAAGACTTATGTCAAAAAAACATATTCGATACATCTTTAGGAGAGGACATTTGCTATTTTTCAAACATGCCACTGTCTGTTATAGACAAAACCAGAGGATTTAAACAGTTGTTCTGATTTCTGTTGTATACACGGTTTGCTATAGACAAAACATGATTATTTAACCACTTATTCTGATTTCTATTACATATCTATACATCAATGCACAGTAGGCAAAGGTGCTATTTTGTTACAACCTATAAATACCTAAATTGCCTATTTCTGAGGTAGAAGTGTAAGATACTATTTCAGGATAAAAATAGTTCTTGATCTTGTAGAATTACATCGACAAATAAAAACCACAGATCATAGACATAAATTCAAACAGAGATCTAATATTACATACAAACAAAAAGAAGCCTTAAAATCCTTAGAAAATAACAAAATATCACAATTACTCCAGCTGACAAAGGAGGGTCGATAGTAATTCATAATACTGTAAATTATTATCAGGAAGCAAGCAGACAACTTAATGATACAACTACATACAAAAAACTTCTAAAAATCCACTACATACTTTCCAATTAGACCTGAAAAATTTATTGGACTGGGGCAAACATTTAGGCATACTAGATAAAAAACTTTGTGAATAATTATATGCCGAACAACCTGTCACAGCCAATTTTTGGTTAGTACCTAAAATTAACAAAAACTTGGAGTCCCCACAAGGACGTTCAATTGTATCAGGAGTTGGGGCTATGAGTGAACATCTTGGAGAGTGGCTGGATAATATACTCCAGCCATTTGTTCAAACAATCCCCAGCTATGTAAAAGACACTACTCATGTAATAAATAAGATGGACAAACAACTCTGGGATCCATCTTTTAGCTGGCTAACTATAGATGTGTCTTCACTTTACTCTTGCATTCCCCATGATTTGGGTATTAAAGAAGTTAAATACCATCTCCAGCTAAAAAAGTGATTTCCCAGAGGAACTAATTGAATTCCTTTTAGAAGTTTTGAGATTCCTGCTCACACATAATTTTTTCATGTTTGACTCGTGCTTCTACCTACAGATTTGCGGCACAACAATGGGGGCAAAATTTGCCCCCTCATACGCAAATCTGTTCCTAGGGTGGTATGAGTCAATATATATTTATGGAGAATATAACACCTTCAGTGATCTTATTATAATGTATCTTAGATACATTGATGATTTGTTAATTATATGGTCAGGAAAAGAAGAGCAAGCCAATAACTGTGTCTGTTATCTAAACAACAATACTTCTAATCTAAAGTTTACTTATCAGCTTAATAAACACTCTATAGATTACCTTGACATTCAGTTAAAAGGGGAAGAAAGAAAGATATCCACAGAATTGTACAGAAAAAAATTGCAGGAAACACAGTTTTAAGAGCAGACTCCTGTCATTCTAAACATCTAAAAATAGGCATCCCTAAGGGACAACTGATTAGAATAAGGAGAATATGCACTGATATACAGAATTATGATAAACATTCTCTGGATCTAATCAATAGATTGGAAGAAAGAGGTTACAATAAAGAATCCCTGAATCAACTTACACAAAAAGTCAGAGATATGGATAGAAATAAACTTTTACTAAATCAAAAGAACAAAAGAAACAATAAGTCAATATCAACAGATGACATAAAATGTATCACACAGTTCAGTAATCAATTTGGTAACATCAAGAGCATAATAAACAGAAATCTTGAAATTTTGACTCTTGACCAAGATTGCAAGGCAATTTTAGACAAGGGCATAAAGTTTATCTCATCCACTATTGGCAGTCGCCTGATTAACTATGTATACAATTCTGAATCTAAAACTAAAGAGACATGGCTAGCCAGGAAATAATTATTTCGCTGTGGTAGACACTGTAATGTATGTGTACACTGCAAAACAGGAGAGACCTTTGTATTGACAGCAAATAACTCTACACATAATATAAAATATATATTGGATTGCTGTTCCAAGTATGTTATCTATGTAATTACATGTGAGGTCTGTGGAAAGCAATACACAGGCTCTACCAGTAGAAATTTGAAAGACAGGATACGTGAACACCTTACATCTATCGAAAAGGACCCCCCTAAAACTCCAATAGCCAAACATTTTAACTTACACACAGAGAATAAAAAAGCTTTAAGTTTCCAAGCTATTAACTATATCCCTCTAAGTAAAAGAGGTGGTAATAGATAACATAATTTATGTAAGAACTTACCTGATAAATTCATTTCTTTCATATTGGCAAGAGTCCATGAGCTAGTGACATATGGGATATACATTCCTACCAGGAGGGGCAAAGTTTCCCAAACCTCAAAATGCCTATAAATACACCCCTCACCACACCCTCAATTCAGTTTAACGAATAGCCAAGCAGTGGGGTGATAAAGAAAGGAGTAGAAAGCATCAGCAAAGGAAATTTGGAAATAATTGTGCTTTATACAAAAAATCATAACTACCATAAAAAGGGTGGGCCTCATGGACTCTTGCCAATATGAAAGAAATGAATTTATCAGGTAAGTTCTTGCATACATTATGTTTTCTTTCATGTAATTGGCAAGAGTCCATGAGCTAGTGACATATGGGATATCAATACCCAAGATGTGGAGTCTTCCACTCAAGAGTCACTAGAGAGGGAGGGAATAAAAAATAAAAACAGCCATATTTTGATGAAAAAATTAATCCACAACCCAAAAAAATAAGTTTATTTTCATTTTTGAAAGAAAAAAACTTAAATCAAAAAGCAGAAGAATCAAACTGAAACAGCTGCCTGAAGAATTTTTCTACCAAAAATTGCTTCCGAAGAAGCAAATACATCAAAACGGTAGAATTTAGTAAATGTATGCAAAGAGGACCAAGTCGCCGCTTTGCAAATCTGATCAACTGAAGCTTCATTCTTAAAAGCCCATGAAGTGGAGACTGATCTAGTATAATGAGCTGTAATTCTCTGAGGCGTGGGCCTGACCCGACTCCAAATAAGCTTGATGAATCAAAAGTTTCAACCAAGAAGCCAAGGACATAGCAGAAGCCTTCTGACCTTTCCTAGGACCAGAAAATAAAACAAATAAACTGGAAGTCTTCCTGAAATCTTTAGTAGCTTCCACATAATATTTCAAAGCTCTTACCACATCCAAAGAATGTAAGGATCTCTCCAAAGAATTCTTAGGATTAGGACATAAGGAAGGGACAACAATTTCTCTACTAATGTTGATAGAATTCACAACCTTAGGTAAAAACTGAAAAGAAGTCCGCAAAACTGTAAAATTCTAGGAATTCTAAAAGAATGCCAGGAGAATTTATGAGAAGAACACCATTAAATGTAAGTCTTCCAAACTCTATAATAAATCTTTCTAGAGACAGATTTACGAGCTTGTAACATAGTATTAATCACTGAGTCAGAGAAACCTCTATGACTTAGAACTAAGCGTTCAATTTCCATACCTTAAAATTTAATGATTTTATATCCTTATGGAAAAACGGACCTTGAGATAGTAGGTCCGGCGTAACGGAAGTGGCCAAGGCGGGCAACTGGACATCCGAACCAGATCTGCATACCAAAACCTGTGTGGCCATGCTGGAGCCACCAGCAACACAAAAGACTGTTCCATGATGATTTTGGAGATCACTCTTGGAAGGAGAACTAGAGGCGGGAAGATGTAAGCAGGATGATAACACCAAGGAAGTGTCAGCGCATCCACTGCTTCCGCCTGAACATCCCTGGACCTGGACAGGTATCTGTGAAGTTTCTTGTTTAGATGAGAGGCCATAAGATCTATCTCTGGAAGACCCCACATCTGAACAATCTGAGAAAACACATCTGGATGGAGAGACCACTCCCCTGGATGTAAAGTCTGGCGACTGAGATAATCCGCCTCCCAATTGTCTACACCTGGGATATGCACCGCAGAGATTAGACAGGAGCTGGATTCCACGCAAGCAAGTATCCGAGATACTTCTTTCATAGCTTGGGGACTGTGAGTCCCACCCTGATGATTGACATAAGCCACAGTTGTGATATTGTCTGTCTGAAAACAAATGAACGGTTCTCTCTTTAGCAGAGGCCAGAACCGAAGAGCCCTGAGAATTGCACAGAGTTCTAAAATATTTATTGGTAATCTCGCCTCTTGAGATTTCCAAACCCCTTGTGCGCCTCTTGAGATTTCCAAACCCCTATAGCAGGTCTGAGAAGATGACCTGAATATAAATAGGCCTTCCTTAGATAAGATTCAAGCTTCCTATCTAAAGGATCCTTAAAGGAAGTACTATCTCCCATAGGAATAGTGGAACGTTTAGCAAGAGTAGAAATAGCCCCATCAACTTTGGGGATTTTTTCCCAAAACTCTATAGATTTTTCTGGTAAAGGATACAATTTTTTAAACCTTGAAGAAGGAAGAAAAGAAGTATCTGGCTTATTCCATTCCCTAGAAATCATATCATAAATAGCCTCAGGAATAGGAAAAACCCCTGGAGAAACCACAGGTGGTTTAAAAACAGCATTTAAACGTTTATTAGACTGAACGTCAATAGGACTGGTTAACTCAATATCCAAAGTAATTAACACTTCTTTTAATAAAGAACGCATATACTCTATTTTAAATAAATAAGTAGATTTGTCAGTGTCAATGTCTGAGGAAGGATCTTCTGTTTGAGATAGATCCTCATCAGAAGAGGATGAATTATTATGTTGTTGGTCATTTGAAATTTCATCAGCTAAATGAGAAGTTTTAAAAGACCTTTTACGTTTATTAGAAGGTGGAAATGCAGACAAAGCCTTCATATTAGAAACAAAATCTTTAAAATTTACAGGTATATCATGCCCATTAGAAGTTGAAGGAATTGCAACTGGCAATGTACTATTACTGATGGAAACACTATCTGCATGTAAAAGTTTATCATGATAACTATTACAAATGACATTCGGTGGAATAATTTCTACAATTTTACAACAAATGCACTTAGCTTTGGTAGAACCGATGTCAGGCAGCAATGTTCCAGCAGAAACTTCTGAGACAGGATCAGATTGGGACATCTTGCACAATGCAAGAGAAAAAACAACATATAAAGCAAAATGATCTATTTCCTTATATGACAGTTTCAGGAATGGGAAAAAATGCAATAGCATAGGCCTCTGAAAGCAAAAAGTAAAAGGCAAACAAACAAGGGGTATTGAAATAATGAAAAAAGTTTGGCGCCAAGTATGACGCACAACGTCAATTCTTTTTTTGGCGCCAAAAATGAACAGAAATGACGCACTTGTGTCACTAATGACGCCGTCGTGTGAAAGGTCTCGGTGTCATGTATGATGCTGGAAGTGATGAAGTTGCATCATAAAAGTACTTTTTCGCGCCAAATAATTTTTCGCGTCAAGAATGACGCAATAAAGTTTAGCATTTGACGCACCCGCGGGCCTAATACCCGCAATTGCAAGAAGTAGTCAATTGAAAAAAGACTAAACCTTAGGTAAGAAATACATTTCTTAAAAATGTTTACATTCCCAAATATGAAACTGACAGTCTGCAGAAGGAAATACATGAACTTGCCTCATGGCAAATATAAGTACAAAACATATATTTAGAACTTTATATAAATGCATAAAGTGCCAAACCATAGCTGAGAGTGTCTTAAGTAATTAAAACATACTTACCAAAAGACACCCATCCACATATAGCAGATAACCAAACCAGTACTAAAACAGTTATTAGTAGAGGTAATGGTAAATTGAAAGTATATCGTCGATCTGAAAAGGGAGGTAGGAGATGAATCTCTACGACCGATAACAGAGAACCTATGAAATAGACCCCCGTTAGGGAAATCATTGTATTCAAATAAGTGATACTCCCTTCACGTCCCTCTGACATTCGCTGTACTCTGAGAGGAATCGGGCTTCAACAATGCTGAGAAGCGCATATCAACGTAGAAATCTTAGCACAAACTTACTTCACCACCTCCATAGGAGGCAAAGTTTGTAAAAACTGAATTGTGGGAGTGGTGAGGGGTCTATTTATAGGCATTTTGAGGTTTGGGAAACTTTGCCCCTCTTGGTAGGATTGTATATCCCATATGTCACTAGCTCATGGACTCTTGACAATTACATGAAAGAAATAAAAAACTGTAAGATGTTGAAGTACAGTGGATATTTAAGTTAGAAACTAAAGAACTAAAGGGTATTAATCTGATGGGACATAGATTTCTATCAGGGAATATAGATGATGACAATTTATAATGTTATATCTACCTTTAAGGTTTTTCATATAAATATTAGTGACAATTTCTATTGCCATATGACATAGCACACACTGTCTATTTTTCCCTTTACTGTGTTATTTATACATGTACTGATTAGAATATCTAGTTAAATAGCTTTATCCTGAAATAGTATCTTACATTTCTACCTCAGAAATAGGCAATTTAGGTATTTATAGGTTGTAACAAAATAGCACAAAAATCCGAATAAGTGGTTAAATACTCTGGTTTTGTCTATAACAAACAGTGTATACAATAGAAATCAGAACAACTGTTTAAATCCTCTGGTTTTGTCTATAACAGACAGTGGCATGTTTGAAAAATAGCAAATGTCCTCTCCTAAAGATGTATTGAATATGTTTTTTTGACATAAGTCTCTCTTTATATGAATGTGTTGTTTTTCTTTTTCTTTCTTCTTTCATTATGCTTGATCTGTATCTATCAATATTTTATTTGATGACTGGAATAGTTTTCAAAAGCTACCCTTTTAATACCAACATGTCTACATAGAATGGGATTAATGTGTTTTGGAAGTGAATAATGTTAATATCAATCCTTTCTGTAAATGATAAAAGATTTCTGAGGAATATATGATACTGTGATACGATCTAAAGGAGGATGTAGGTTCTATATACGATCCTAATTTCACTGTGTCTATTTCATTTTAGTATATATATAGGAATATGTTCATGCATATGTTTGTGACTTTGAATTATAATGCTGTCCCATTCAAATTTGTAAGCAAGATATGTACAATATAAGAGTTAGCTTAGTGTGTCTTTCCCCTATCCCTTAGTTTAAGTTGTTGCTTGCAGTCATGTCTCAAGTTTAGTTTAGCTTTAGGCTGTGTTAATGCAATGTTTTAAGTCTGATTTGTGGAATAACAAATGTAACTTTAACATTACCGCATCTTGTACAACTGTAACGATACGTCAGTTAGTTTGTGGGTGTGACTGTATCAAGTGGTGGCTACTTAGTCTCACTTAGAACACTCCCCAAACTATCTTTGAGAAAGCGCCAACCAGCGTGAAACGCGTCAGTGAAGTCACCCGCATCCCTGTCTTTCAGTAATCCGTGAGTGAGTGTGTTTGTACACAGTTTCTGTGCGAACTTTTAATGCATATCAAATACATTTTCAACAAGTGTTTTACCAAAGTGCTTTGTGCATAGTGTTTTAAATTAGCCTGTATCAATTGCTACGTGCTGCTACTTAAGAATACTGAGTTTATGCTTATGCTTTGTGGGAGTCTGTTATCCTCTGATATATATATATATATACATTGGAGACTTTTCTTGTCAAATACAGTGCCATATCACTTTTAACCCTTTTTAAAATATTTTAATAATATTTATATGACATATTTCTATTAAAAAGTGTATATATGTGTGTAATACTTTATTTCAATGCATTTTAGATGTGTTTTGTGGAAAAGATGTTTTAAACCTTACAGTTTATTTCATGTCTGAAGACTTGTTAAATATTTTAGCACAGTTTTTGCTTTCACATTTGTAATATCAGCACAAATTAGTGTGGTCACGATATCCATTATAAGTATAGGTTGCGCTCTAGCTAATAGTAATAAGGTGGGCACAGCATGAGTACTGCAGCAGCAGGTGTGCACGATTCCCAGGTTCTGCCAAACCTCAAATCCAGAGAAAATCTAAAAATGGGAACAGCACCACAATGATAATGCTATAAAGTTGCTTTATTGGGACATCAAAAAAACACAGCACAACATTTCGGTCCTAATAGACCTTAATCATGTGACTCTTAATCATGTGCGCTCTAGCTAAGTCAACCATGCTAAACCTTCTCTGGTTAACGCACTTACCATGGGCTTGTAATATCAAAATTGTGTATTAATAGTAGCATGGTCCAGTGATATTGGTTATCAATCCCACACTATCAGAAGCCTGCCACTTGGAATCTGGCCCTATGTAGATATGCTTTTAACAAAGGATACTAAGGGCCCGATTTAGAGGTGTAACTAGAAATCTAAGGGCCTAGGTGCAAGAATCTAAGAAGGGTAAATAAAGTAAATTAATAAATACAAAACATCTGTAATGGAGAGATACTAGAATGAAAGTCTGCTTTTATTTTCTTGTAGTTAAAACCTACAGTACTGATACTCACAGGCAATGTCACAATTGTAGTATGGAGTTGGACCATTCATGATGAAAGTTAACAAAGTTACGGGCACGTACAATGGGTAAAACCAAAACACTATCCCTTGTAGTCAGAGACAGAGACAGTAGTAAAGCATCATGTCATACTCACATGATATCAGTGCAGGCAGCAGCAGGTTAACATTTTTTATTGAAGAAAAAAAACATATTTTTTTTGCTGAAGCTGCCCCCCCCTGGGGGCCCGGTCACAGTTGCGACCTCTGCACCCTCCATAGTTCTGCCCCTGGCCCGATTCTAAAAAAATCTCTGTGCTGGTGAGATTGTATAAAAATGTTTGCCATTCCTTCTATTTCCCTGGAAATATTTATAACCATTTTTTATCCTGAAAACAGGGTGTGTTGCTAAGCAGGGTATACTGCATTTTTGTATGGGAAGGAGATACATACATTACAAAAGTACAGAATGAAAATTGTAATTTAAAAATCATACAAAACAAATAGTTTAACCATTCACACAAAAATCCACAGGGAAAATTTTTACTGTTATGGTGCATCAAAAATCATAACAAAATGTTCACCAAAATAGTATTTTATCAAAAACCTACAATTTGTAGGTAAATTACGCAAGAACAAAAGTACAAAATTAAAAGCATAATTGTTGCTTTTTCATAAAATGGGCTGAACAAGTGTGTTCCATGGGCATACATGAAATTTTCTTTCAAATCCCAGCATAATTCTATAAACATTTTTGCACTTTAATTCTCACAGTTTTTTCTTGACAGTTAAAAAGTGGCCATTTTTCAAAAAAAATACTCAAAACTCTAATTATTCTGAAAGGAAAACCTGAGCATATGAAAATAACGAATTTAACGTACAGTGCACTGAAAACAGCATAATATGATTTGTATTAAGCGTAATATTCCAATTTTAAAACACGCCGGTTTCCCAAACTCTGTAATTTGCCATCCATTGCAAATTTTTACCTAGCAGAGAGCTCTCTTTATTTAAGTCTCAATCAAATTTTCAAAAATCTGTACATTTTAGAACTTTAATCCTATTACTCTGTCTGTTTATTGCTGACATCGATTACATAACTGGTGACATGTTGCAATACATTACATACAGAGGCAAAACTAGAAACCAACACAGAAAAAAAAAATGTGAATCAGATTACATGTCTGCAAAAGGAGGTACCCTGTGCCCACAGTTTGTGAGATGCTTTGACCCACTATTGCTGTACATAATGACACTGTTTAACCCACCAGTACTGTATATAGTGAGTTAGTGACACAGTCTGTAATCTGCCGGTGAGATGGCTGGCCTGACCCTACCCGCCCCAGTACTTTATAAAGTGACCACAGTAGTCTGTGACATGGTCCAACCCCCCCCCCCCCGTACTGTATATAGTGGTACTGTATAGTGACACTGTTTACCCCCCGCCCCCCCCCCATGCTGTAGTAACAAGGTCTGTAATTTGCTGGTTCCACAAACATACAGACACACAGATACATGCATGAATACACACACAGTCACATACATACATACATACACACATACACATAAACACCAATGGGTAAAACAGAAACACTAACCCCTGTAGTCAGAGACACTAATGAAGCACAATGTCATGCTCACATGATATCAGTGCAGGCAGTGGCAGGTCAATGTTTTTTTAAGCTGGGCCCCCACCCTCAGGGGCCCAGTTGCAGTTGCGAACTCTGCACCCCCTGTAGTTCCTGATTACATATGGCCTCTCTAATAATTTGGCGTGTCAGTTCTATGACTGATGACATCAACCATTCAATGGCTTGCAAGAGTTTTGCTGTGCAGTTCCTCTGGAGCTTCACTAAAAAAACCTGATAAATGATTCAGTATTACGCATTACTAATGTTTTATATATATATATATATATAATAACTCGTATGTGCAATAGATACTTTCACACATATTTGGAAAATGTTACGATTAACATTTTAAAATATCCAAGCACTTTACCGCAATAGTAAAGAAACAGTATCATGTACGTACTTAGTTCCATACTAGTTTAATTGTTTAAGCTTTTGGCCACAAATTACAAACTGATGGATGAGCAGGCAGTTATCATTGCAAAACTATTTCCTTGTAAAGAAGCACCTCGTGCCCTCATACGATGAATCTCAGAGCACTTTAATCACCCAGAATAAAAGAGTGTGGGGTGATTTATCTCTGCCACCTCAGAGATGGCAGATTGGTTGTATGACAGCTGCTTCTTAACTTACCGATACTGCTTAGTAAATAAAGCAGACCTCCCAACTCTACGTATTTGAGCGGGACAGTCCCTAATTCGGAGCTCTGTCTCGCTGTCCTTCTGAGACAGTTATAAGTCCCTATTTGTAGAATTTCCCTTAGTCCCACCTATAGACCACCCAAATACACACACTTATCACCCAGACATGGCCATACAGCCACCTATTGTCCACCTATTGACGCAGCCTCAACAAAAAAAGGGCAACCGTAGGATAAAGATGATTGAATTAAACTATTTGATTAAAGTTTTAATAAGCCAGTAAACAACCATGATTAATAAATTTATAAATAAAAAAATGAAATAAGCATGCAAAGGTCACCCCCATCCTCAAAAAACCCTCCCTCAACCCCAATTCTCCTGCAAACTACCGCCACATATCACTACTTCCGCTAGCTTCTAAAGTCCTGGAAAAACTAGTTTTTGATCACCTAACACACTTCCTATCCTCCAACTCATTGCTTGACCCCCTACAATCTGTCTTCCGTCCCCAACACTCAACTGAGACTGCCCTCACCAAGGTTATTAACGATCTTCTTTCTGCTAAAAACAATGGCCACTATTCTATACTTATCTTTCTTGACCTGTCTGCTGCCTTTGACACTGTTGACCATCCCCTCCTCTTACGGACTCTCAGCTCACTAGGCCTCTGTGACATTGCCCTCTCCTTGAACCACTCTTATCTCTCTAATAGGTCCTTTTCTGTCTCATTTGCTGGTGACTCATCCTCTCCACTGCCTCTGTCTGTTGGAGTACCTCAAGGCTCTGTTCTAGGCCCTCTACTCTTCTCTATTTATACTTCCTCTCTGGGTAAACTTATTAGTAGCTATGGCTTCAACTATCTCCTCTATGCTGATGATACTCAGATCTACCTATCCACCCCTGCACTCTCTCCGTCTGTCCTTTCCCACATCAACGGCTGCTTATCTGGCATTTCTTCCTGGATGGCCTCTCACCACCTAAAAATCAATATGTCCAAGACTAAGCTTCTTCTAATCCCCCCAACTAATTCTACTCCAGTTTCTAACTTTACTATCACTGTCGGTGACACCACTATCTCCCCATCACCCCAAGTCTGCTGCCTTGGAGTTACACTCGACTCCAATCTGTCCTTCATACCCCACATCCAATCGCTCTCTTCATCCTGTCGCAGGAATATGCATGTGTATTTAGCACTTTACGGTGGCAATGTTTTTAACAATGTTTTTATCAAAAATACTAAAGAAAAGAGCACACCCCAAAGTCCTATGAGCCAACCTAGATTTAATATTCAACAAAGGATACCAAGAGCATGAAACAAATTTGATAACAGAAGTAAATTTGAAAGTTGATTAAAATTGAATCTGAATTCTGAAAACATAAATTTCACTTTACTGTCCCTTTTAAGCTTCATAGCCATACATATTTGAAAACAATTGCATAAATATACTTAATAAAAAAAATGCCTAACAGTCGGCTAGATTACGAGTTTTGCGGTATGAGTGCAAAAGCAGCGTTAAGGCTCTTTTTCACTACCGCTGGTATTACGAGTCTTGCAGGTTTAGGTGTACCGCACACTTTTTTGGTCATAACGCAACGTAACTACCGCAGCTTTCCAAAAGTCCTTATTCAATGGGACTTCCTTTGCGCCGGTATTACGAGTCTGCCTGGGAGGCCAAAAAGTGAGCGGTACATCCTATACCATCAAAATCCATACTGTAAACTGAAAGTCAGTAGTTATGGGTTTTATGTTACAACTAAAGTGCTAAAAAGTACACTAACACCCATAAACTACCTATTAACCCCTAAACCGAGGTCCTCACGCATCGCAATCAAACACTAAAATAAAATTATTAACCCCTAATCTGCTGCTGGACATTGCCGCCACTATAATAAACATATTAACCCCTAAACCACCGTACTCCCGCATCGCAAACACTAGTTAAATATTATTAACCCCTAATCTGCTGTCCCTAACATTGCCGCAACCTACATTACTGTTATTAACCCCTAATCTGCTGCCCCTAAACCTAACCCTAAGCCTAACCCTAACACTAACTTTAATGTAATTAAAATAAATCTAAACAAAACCTACTATTAATAAATAAATAATTCCTATTTAAAACTAAATACTTACCTGCAAAATAAAACCTAAGCTAGCTACAATATAACTAATAGTTATATTGTAGCTGGCTTAGGTTTTATTTTTATTTCACAGGTAAATTTGTATTTATTTTAACTAGGTAGACTAGTTAATAAATAGTTATTAACGATTTACTAGCTAACTAGCTAAAATAAATACAAATTTACCTGTAAAATAAAACCTAACTTGAGTTACACTAACACCTTACCTTACACTACACTTAAATAAATTAAATTAATTAAATACAATTAACTAAATTACAAAAAAAACAAACAGTAAATTACACAAAATAAAAAAGAAATGATCAAATATTTAAACTAATTACACCTAATCTAATAGCCCTATCAAAATAAAAAGCCCCCCAAAAATAAACCCCCCCTAGCCTAAACTAAACTGCCAATAGCCCCTAAAAGGGCCTATTGCTCTTTTACCTGTAAAAAAAAATACAAACAACTCCCCAACAGTAAACAGTAAAACCCACCACCCACACAACCAAAACCCCCAAATAAAAAAAAAATCTAAAAAACCTAAGCTCCCCATTTCCCTGAAAAGGGCATTTGGATGGGCATTGCCCTTAAAAGGGCATTTAGCTCTTTTTCAGCCCAAACCCTAATCTAAAAATAAAACCCACCCAATAAACCCTTAAAAAAACCTAACACTAACCCCCAAGATCCACTTACAGTTTTTGAAGACCGGACATCCATCCTCAACGAAGCGGCAGAAGTCTTCATCCAAGTGGCAAGAAGTCCTCAACGAAGCCGGGAGAAGTCTTCATCCAAGCGGGCCGAAGTCTTCATCCAAGCCGGCTGAAGTCTTCATCCAAGCCGGCTGAAGTCTTCATCAGATGGCATTTTCTATCTTCAGCCATCCGGCGTGGAGCGGCTCCATCTTCAAGGTTTCTTTAAGGGACGTCATCCAAGATGGCGTCCCTTGAATTCTGCTTGGCTGATAGAATTCTATCAGCCAATCAGAATTAAAGGTGAAAAAATCCTATTGGCAGATGCAATCTATTGGCTGATTGGAACAACAGGTTGGTACTCACCATTCCTGAAGTCCGGTGGAGAAGGTCCTGTTCCAGACGCTTAAGTCTTCTTCCAAGCGGCGACCTATTCTTTCTTCTTCCAGGAACATCCGGAACGGAGCTGAAGATCGATGATTGCGGAGCTGAAGACCGGCAATCCTGGAGCTGAAGACCGGTGACCCGGAAACTGAAGACCGGCGACTGCAGATTCATGGAACGTTGAGGATCCTCTTCGCATGATCGTCACTGTACACTGAATAGTGAATTCAAGGTACCCGATTAAAGATGACGTCCCTTGAATTCCTATTGGCTGATTTGATTCTACAAATTCAAATCAGCCAATAGGATGAGAGCTACTCAAATCTTATTTGCTGTTCAAATCAGCCAATAGGATGAGAGCTACTGAAATTCTATTGGCTGATTTGAATAGCCAATAGAATTTCAGATTAGGGATGGGCAGTAAAAGAGCTTAATGCCCTTTTAAGGGCAATGCCCAAACAAATGCCCTTTTCAGAGCAATGGGTAGTTTAGGTTTTTTAGTGTTAGGTTCTTTTATTTTGGGGGGGTTACAGTTAGGGGGACTTTTTCTGTAAAAGAGCTGTTTATTTAAACTTAGGTTTAATTTTAAAATTAAAAGTCAGACTTAGGCTTTTTTTTTTTTAGATTAGGGATGGGCATCAAAAGAGCTAAATGCCCATACAAATGCCCTTTTCAGGGTAATGGATAGTTTAGGTTTTTTAGTGTTAGGTTTATTTATTTTGGGGGGTGGTGGGTTTTACTGTTAGGGTTTTTTTTTGGTAACTGCAAAAGAGCTGTTTAACTTAGGGCAATTTCCCTGCAAAAAGCCCTTTTAAGGGCTATTGGTAGTTTAGCATTAGCTTAGGGGGTGTTTTTATTTTGGGGGGGCTTTTTATTTTCATAGTGATTAGGTTTTATTTATTTATTTTTGATAATTTGTTTATTTTTTTTCTGTAGTTTTTTTTTTTTTAAATTTAACAACACATAGTTAGACTGAGAGGGGAGAGAGAGCAAAAGGGAAGGGAGAGAGAGCAAAAGAGAGGGGGAGAGATCAAAAGAGAAGGGGGAGAGAGCAAAAGAGAGGGGAGAGAGAGCGCAAAAGAGAAGGGAGAGAGATAGCAAAAGAGGGGGGATAGAGAGAGCAAAAGAGAGCGGGAGAGAGAGCAAATGTGAGGGGAGAGAGAGCAAATGAGATGGGAGAGAGAGCAAAAGAGAGGGGGGAGAGAGAGCAAAAGAGAGGGGGGAGAGATCAAATGAGAAGGGGGAGAGAGAGCAAAAGAGAGGGGGAGAGAGAGCAAAAGAGAAGGGGGAGAGAGAGCAAAAGAGAGGGGGAGAGAGTGCAAAAGAGAGGGGGGAGAGAGAGCAAAAGAGAGGGGGGAGAGAGAGCAAAAGAGAGGGGGGAGAGAGAGCAAAAGCGGTGGTGAAAGAATCCACCTGGATGGCAGGGTGATGAAGGAATCCACCTGGATGCAGCATAAGCTGCATCCAGGTGGATTCTTTCACCACCCTACCATTTTTGGAATCCACTTGGATGCAGCGTAAGCTGCATCCAGGTGAATTCCAAAAATGGCAGGATGGTTCCGTCACCACAATAGACTGCCCTTCTGAAAATGGCAGGGTGGTACGGTGGTTCTGTCACCACAATAGACTGCCCTCTGGGTAGACTTTCCCACTAGTTTATACAATAAAGGAGATAATGCATTTTGGGCTAGATTACATGTGGAGCAGTATATATTTTTTGCGATTGTGAAAGCTCCCATGTAGTTAAGCTTTTTTTATGCTAGTCAGGTTGTGCTCGTATTACAAGTTAAAAAAAAACTTATTTTGAGCTAACGGTAACCCAAATCGCACTGAAAGTTGAAATTAGAAAATCACAATTGTGTTTTCGCATTCAATGGAGAAAAAAAGTAAAAAAAAATGAATATTTTATATTCCAATGTTCTTTAACATGTTTTTTGTAATATGTGCATACCTGATCGCATACTGTAATATGCGCAAGCATGATCCCATACTGTAATATGCACATACCCAACATGAAAAATATGTATATATATATATATATATATATATATATATATATATATGTATATATATATATATATATATATATATATATATAAATAAATGTATTTATATGTGTATATACATATATACACATAATACATTAATACATATGCATACATACTGTATATATATATATATATATACACACACAGATACATATACTTCTTTAGACATGTATACGTATGTATCTCAATGTTTAAGCCCTTTTTTTTTTTTTCCTAACACCCGAGATCTCATATCTTTGAGCCTTTATAACTTTTTAATGCAATATTTTTTTTAATTTTTTTTTTTAATTAAACATATGGCTAGATTACGAGTTTTGCATTATGAGGGGTGCGGTATTAACTTGCACGTTATTCTCACCGCTCACTTACCTACAGCACTGGTATTACAGGTTTTCAGAAACCCGGCGTTAAAAGGCAAGAAGTGAGCATAGAGCAAAATTTTGCTCCATACCGCACTCCAATACCAGCGCAGCTTAAGTCAGCAGTGAGCTGGTTGTACATGCTCATGCACGATTTCCCCATAGACATCAATGGGAGAGCCGGCTGAAAAAAAGCCTAACACCTGCAAAAAAGCAGCGTAAAGCTCAGTAACGCAGCCCCATTGATTCCTATGGGGAAACTAAAGTTATGTTTACACCTAACACCCTAACATGAAACCTGAGTCTAAACACCCCTAATTTTACACTTATTAACCCATAATATGCCACCCCCAATATCGCCGCCGACCCCTACATTATACTTATGAACCCCTAATTTGCTGCCCCCATTATCGCTGACACCTACATTATATTTATTAACCCCTAATCTGCTGCCCACAACATCGCCGACACCTACATAATGTTATTAACCCCTAATCTGCCGCCCCCAATGTCGCCGCCACTATAATAAACATATTAACCCCTAAACTGCTGTACTCCCACTTAGCAAACACTAGTTAAATATTATTAACCCCTAATCTGCCACCCCTAACATCGCCACCACCTACCTACATTTATTAACCTCTAATCTGCCGCTCCCAACGTCGCCACCACTATATTATATTTATTAACTCCTAAATCTAAGTCTAATCCTAACCCTAACACCCCCTAACTTAAATATAATTAAAATAAATATAAATAAAACCTACAATTATTACCTAAATTATTCCTATTTAAAACGAAATACTTACCTGTAAAATAAACCCTAAGCTTGCTACAATATAACGAATAGTTACATTGTAGCTAGCTTAGGGTTTATTTTTATTTTACAGGAAAGTTTGTATTTATTTTAACTAGGTAGAATAGTTACTAAATAGTTATTAACGTTTTAATAACTACCTATCTAAAATAAATACAATTTGACCTGTAAAATAAAACCTAACCTAACCTTACACTGACACCTAACCCTACAATTAAATAAATTCCCTAAATTAAATAAAATGAACTAAATTCAAAACAATTAGCTAAATTAAAAAAAAAACAACTAAAGTACAGAAAATGAAAAAAATGACAAGATCTTTAAACTAATTACACCTAATCTAATAGCCCTATCAAAATAAAAAAAGCCCACCCAAAATAAAAAAAAACCCTAGCCTAAACTAAACTACCAATAGCCCTTAAAAGGGCCTTTTGCGGGGCATTGCCCCAAAGAAATCAGCTCTTTTACCTGTAAAGAAAAATGCAAACAACCCCCCCAACAGTAAAACCCACCACCCACACAACCAACCCCCCAAATAAAACCCTAACTAAAAAAACCTAAGCTCCCCATTGCCCTGAAAAGGGCATTTGGATGGGCATAGCCCTTAAAAGGGCATTTAGCTCTATTGCGGCCCAAAGCCCTAACCTAAAAATAAAACCCACCCAATACGCCCTTAAAAAAATCCTAACACTAACCCTCGAAGATCCACTTACCGGGAGAAGTCATCATTCAAGCAGCAAGATGTCCTCAACGAAGCCGGCAGAAGTGGTCCTCCAGATGGGCAGAAGTGGTTCTCCAGACGGGCAGAAGTAGTCCTTCAGACAGGCAGAAGTCTTCATCCAAACGGCATCTTCTATCTTCATCCATCCAGCGCGGAGCGGGTCCATCTTCAAGACATCCGGCGTGGGGCATCCTGTTCCAACGACTACCCGACGAATGAAGGAACCTTTAAATGACGTCATCCAAGATGGCGTCCCTTAGATTCCGATTGGCCGATAGAATTCTATCAGCCAATCGGAATTAAGGTTGAAAAAATCCTATTGGCTGATGCAATCAGCCAATAGGATTGAACTTCAATCATATTGGCTGATCCAATCAGCCAATAGGATTGAGCTTGCATTCTATTGGCTGTTCCAATCAGCCAATCAGAATCTAAGGGGCGCCATCTTGGATGACATCACTTAAAGATACCTTCATTCGTCAGGTAGTCGTCGTTGGAAGAGGATGCTGCACGCCGGATATCTTGAAGATGGACCCGCTCCGCGCCGGATGAATGAAGATAGAAGATGCCGTCTGGATGAAGACCCGTCTGGAGGACCACTTCTGCCCGTCTGGAGGACCACTTCTGCCGGCTTTGTTGAGGACATCTTGCCGCTTGGATGAAGACTTCTCCCGGTAAGTGGATCTTTGGGGGTTAGTGTTAGGATTTTTTAAGGGTGTATTGGGTGGGTTTTATTTTTAGGTTAGGGCTTTGGGCTGCAATAGAGCTAAATGCCCTTTTAACGGCAATGCCCATCCAAATTCCCTTTTCCGGGCAATGGGGAGCTTAGTTTTTTTTAGCTAGGGTTTTATTTTGGGGGTTGGTTGTGTAAGTGGTGAGTTTTACTGTTGGAGGGGTTGTTTGTATTTTTTTTATACAGGTAAAAGAGCTGATTTCTTTGGGGCAATGCCCCTGCAAAGGCCCTTTTAAGGGCTATTGGTAGTTTTGTTTAGGCTAGGGTTTTTTTTTTATTTTGGGTGGGCTTTTTTTATTTTGATAGGGCTATTAGATTAGGTGTAATTAGTTTAAAGATCTTGTAATCTGTTTTTTATTTTCTGTAATTTAGTGTTTGTTTTTTTGTAATTTAGCTAATTGTTTTGAATTTAGTTAATTGTATTTAATTTAGGGAATTTATTTAATTGTAGGGTTAGGTTAGGTGTTAGTGTAAGACAGGTTAGGTTTTATTTTACAGGTCAATTTGTATTTATTTTAGCTAGGTAGTTATTAAATAGTTAATAGCTATTTAGTAACTATTCTACATAGTTTAAATAAATACAAACTTGCCTCTAAAATAAAAATAAACCCTAAGATAGATACAATGTAACTATTAGTTATATTGTAGCAAGCTTAGGGTTTATTTTACAGGTAAGTATTTCGTTTTAAATAGGAATAATTTAGGTAATAATTGTAGGTTTTATTTATATTTATTTTATTGTAGCTAGCTTAGGGTTTATTTTACAGGTATTTAGTTTTACATAGGAATTATTTAGTTATTAATAGTAAGTTTTATTTAGATTTATTTAAATTATATTTAAGTTAGGGGTTGTTAGGGTTAGACTTAGATTTAGGGGTTAATTAATTTAATATAGTGGCGGCGACATTGGGGGCGGCAGATTAGGGGTTAATAAATGTAGGTAGGTGGCGGCAATGTTAGGGACAGCAGATTAGGGGTTGGCGACGATGTCCAGAGGGGCAGATTAGGGGTTAATAATTTAATTTTAGTGTTTGTGATGCGGGAGGGCCTCAGTTTAGGGGTTAATAGGTAGTTTATAGGTGTTAGTGTACTTTTTAGCATTTTAGTTATGAGTTTTATGCTACGGCTTTGTAGTGTAAAACTCATAACTACTGACTTTAATATTGCGGTACAAATCTTGACAGGATAGGCTGTACCTCCCAGGACAAGCTCGTAATACCGGCGCTATGGAAGTCCCATAGAAAAAAGACTATACGCAATTTGCGTAAGTTGATTTGCGGTAAGGCCAAAAAAGTGTGCGGTGCCCCTAAATCTTCAAGACTCGTAATACCAGCAGTAGTAAAAAAGCAGTGTTATGAGGCTTAACGCTGCTTTTTTACTCATAACACAAGACTCGTAATCTAGCCGAGTGTTATTATGAGTGAAACTGTACTTTGTAATTTATTTTTGAAGCGTTTTGTGCAACTTTATAATATTGGAAAATAGTTAACCACAGCTCTGAGATTATGGTAAGGATTCTTGTGTAAATCAAGATTGTGCTAGGGATATCGCATTTTCACTCCACTTGTAATATCAGTAAAATTAAAAATGCTTGCGAAAAGACAATATCACTTGCACAAAACCATTTGCACCTCACTTGTAATACAGTATAGCCCTTTGTATATAGAGTGTAATGTGCAATTTCAAATGGCTGGCTAAACAATCAGTCCATGCCTTAAAAATAACAAACTAAAACAGAAATATACTGGCTTTCACCTACATATAAAGAAGAGAAAATTAAAGAAAGAAAGAAATGTTTAAAAATACATTTATACATAAAGAAATTGTATTGCGTAAACAGCTCAAGAAAATTGAGTCAACGTATGTATTTAAAACAGAACCTAATAAAGGTAATTTAGAAAAGTGCACAATTTTGTCGTGAGTAGGGAAAATGGCAGATTAATTTAGCTAAATTATTCTTTCCTGCCAATTTCTGTGTTTCTATGCTATAATAAATCACTACCTTTTTTGACAGTTCAATATAATAAACAGTATTGAAATAACAATAGTAGAACATTGCTTGGAAGAGCTAAATGATAAAAGGAAGCTTAGAAAAAAAAATAGTTTTAATACAGTATAGTTGAGTCCAGTCAAAATTAATAATATTGATTAAATGTAGGTGCTACATTTAATAAGTTCATATAATTATTTCATGTAAGCTTGAAATATTTTATATTGTTTTACTTTGTCATCTAGGTTTATTATTCCCAATGTTTCTTTTTGATGAAGTTGGACCAGTCTGAACTTGAGCCTGCGTATAATAGTTAGTCTTTAAGTAATTGTGTTTATATTGTTTCGTCAAGCAGCGAAACCCAACCCAACAATTAGGGTTAGAACCAGATATGTTTCTAAGAGTAATATTAGCTGATTAAAATTAGTCTGAAAGGTGGGAGGAGCTAACTGCCAAGCAGAACGGTCGCACTAGAAAGGAGCTCCGCATATTTTGCTAACTTTTAATGGAATTTATGCAGACAACTAGCCTAAAAATCGGCCAAACTTGTCTAATCATAGCAGACAACTAAAGCTCTAAGACCTAGACAGCTTACTGCCAACTGGACCATAGTTTAGTGCTAATAGAGAGAAGGCGCACTTGCGGTCTGGTGCGACATTCAAGAACCTACCGGCAAGACCCACTGAAGCCGCATCCACATAGTACTCCAGAGGGTCGGGACTCCACTCCAGAGCTACAACTACCAAAGTCAAGCTGAGTACAACGCTACTCATGAAAGGACAGAGCCTGGGATCTGATTCAGGCCGATACCTTGTGACTCCCGTGGCCTTCAGTATATACCGCAACGGTGTTGGTCAATCACCTGAGGATCAGGCTGCTCCAGTCTCAGGATCCCATACGACCCAACCTGGGAGAACAGAACATCAGACTTGGGACCAGATCAAGGAGCCGAAACTGAAGAGGTCTAGCGAGTCCATAGAGACACAAAGTGGCGCGAATGGCTGCCATTTTGGCTCTTGCTACGACGACTATGAACCCAAAAGATTACTGGTCCACAAAGTATTAGATTCAAAGTGCCAATACTAATCCTAGCAGTGTTGGAAAAGTAGACTGACGCGACTCGGACCCTTGAGGCCTACATGCTCCGGACTTAAGTCCCCAGAAGCAGCCACATTGGACCTGAACTCCAGTCACCACCGGCACACCCTGCATATTGATGAGATCTAAACATTTACTGCCGCACATTACACCAGTAGAGCTATTCCCCAAGATACTTTCATAACCCCAGGTCCATTACTCACCCCTCTGTAAGGTACCCAGCCTGAATAAATACTTGTGGGCCTTTCTTCACCAACATCTTAGCACTCACCGAGTGCAAGCCTGGTAACTATACCTTAGGCACAACTTACCAATAGGCAAGAGCTTCTCACACATCTCCAGCCAGGAACACTGCTCATACCTCACCTATAACAGGGACTCAGGCCCTCATCTGCAGTTTGTAATAGTCAGATATTTTCAAGAATCTTGATAGCTGTTATATAAACCACAGTCCCTTAACAGCAATAACTCTCAATTCTCTACCTGTAGCAGTGCTCCAAGTAACAGAGGCCCACTTCAGCCACCTGGGACTTTTATATGTCAAACAAGAGCCTGCATAGTGCTTCTGAGGCTGTAAAATACATAACAGCCTGTGCCCAGAAAATTGGATTTGGCCTCTGCTTCCCACTTACCGCAGGACCAAATTTGTTAATTTGTAACCCCTTCACCTCCCCCTTTCCTGCTCAGCTAATCTGAACAAGTCACCTCTCTATCCCTTTTCCCCTTCCATTAGGTTGTACCACCATTCCCTGAGGTGAGAGGGGGCATAACACTTTTAAACATTGCTACACTCTAACACTGAATTACTATTTATGTAGTCAATTGTCAGAATTCTATTCTCTCCATACAATTGTCAGAAGTTTTTTTTTTTTTACACTGGTAGCCCTCTCACATCCACCTTTCCTGTCCAGTTGGTCTGGACAGGTCACCTCCATCTCCCCTTCCACTAGGGTGGATAACAGAGTCTATATCACTAATTTAAAAGTACTTTTTCAAACACTCATGCTTATAATTTGACATTATTACTTGTACTGTACTTTGCTGCATTGCTTTTATCTTTTTTGTTGCAGGTGGGGTACTTTTCCATAAGAAACCCCCCTTGCCTGGAACATTTTTACTCTAGCACTCTTTATCTTCACAAATAAAAATTAACAAGTAAACAAAAGTAGTACTTTCTCCTTAAGAATCACCTTCCCCACAATGGTGGTGGCATAGTCTTGTTGAGAGAGCCATTGTCAGCCTCACTCTTCTCTTTGACTGGGTAATATATGCTAGTATTAATGAGATAGTTAGGTAGTGTCTATTGTATTATCTTGTACCTCTGTGATTTGTTAAGATCTCATTGTTATATATCATGTTTGGCTACAAACATGCTCAACATGCCGCACACTTCAAGAAGGCACAATAAAACGCTGTCAACTGTCAAAAAGACTGTCTTTGATGACTTTACCCAACAGTTAAAAGACCCAGATCCTACTAGAAGGGATTTAGGTGACCCAGAATCCCCAGATGAAGGTTCCCAATCTAATACGCAATCAACTACCTATCTGCAGCACTACATCACTGAATCCACCCAAAAAAATGTTAGCTGCCAAACAAAATCTATTACTGCAGAGATACAACACAGTTCTGCAGAACTTAGAAAGGACATTGCAGAGATTGGAGAAAAGGTAGATACCTTAGAAAGGCGACATGATGACCTTACTACAGATCATTCAAACCTCCTCTAATACACTAAGAGTCTAGTGGACCAAATCACCCAACTAGAGTTCTAGTTGGTGGATGTTGAGGATAGAGCCAGGAGAAATAATGTCAGATTTAGATTCATACCTGAGAGTGTTACAGCCACTGACCTACAAGAATACCTCAAATCTCTCTTTACAGCACTACTGGTCCCCCTGGAGGGTACCTTGCACACTATGAAGCAAGCTCATAGAGCCCCGATACCAAGGACACTATCCTCTGACAGACCTAGAGATGTTGTGGTGTGCTTTCATAACTTCACCTTTAAAGATTGGCTAATGAAGGCAGCCTTTATTAAACCAACCCTCCCAGACAACTTCAAAGACATCCAGCTACTACCGGATCTATCCTTACATACTCTACAGCAACAAAGGTTCTACATGTCTATAACCACCCCCCTTAGAAGGGCCAACATCAAGTACAGGTGGGAATATCCCACAAAACTCATCATAACGAAGCATAATCAAACCCACTTGGTGACCTCACTCTCTCAAGGCAATGTCCTCTTGACAAACTGGGGACTGCGAAATGACCCAGCACCATCATCTGTCACTCCTCATCCTAAATTGAGGGCTTCAGCATCAGAATGGACTGTAAGAGAACAAAGACCTAAACGCCAGAAACCTGGCCAAGTCAATGATTCTTTGCGGCCTCAAACCTTGCCGACTTTAATTGAAACTCGCCCACAGAGTGGGAACATTTCTTTATATTGAGATCATAATGTCAATATTGCATTAATATTGTGTTGTTAACTAGAGTTCAGTTATAATTTAAAAGTTAGTACTTATTTGTTTGCACTAGAGCGGGGCTGACCATACCAGCCTCACCTTTCAAATAAACTAGCTCCCCTCCGAGCTAAGAGCACATGTTTGGGTTCTACTTTGGTGGACTACTTCCACCAAAAATACTCAACCCAAATCACCCCATCCCACCCTTCCCAACTCACATTCCCGCACCCCTAGCTCTTCCATTTCTCCCTTGTAAGGTCCTCTTTAAAACCTCTGTGGGGTTAGCATACAACCCCACACGTCTTCCCTCAGATTTGTAACACACAATGTGAGAGGTGTAAACACTATAGGAAAACAAAGCCTACTTATTAGATCCCTTAAATTTCATAGAGCAGATGTGGCCCAGCCAAACCCCTATCTAAGGACTACCCAGTTATAGAATTGGCCCCTTTCTCGAACAAAACTAGATAAGCAGCCATACTGATCAATAAATGATTGGCCTATGAATGGATACATTTTATTAGAGACTCTCAAGCCAGATATGTCATCTTAATATGTAACCTAGATCATATCACCTATACATTGGTCTTCAATTATCTCCCCAATGTTCATCAACCCAAATATCTAAAGAAGATCCTACACAAGAAAGATCAGGTCAAACAGGAAAGGGTAATCTTAGCAGGAGATTTCAATATGGTCTCTGATAACAGAATGGACAGGAAATCTAACCCCCTAACAAGAAAGCTAAATATCCTGACCCTTCAAGCCTCAAATTTAGAACCTTAATGACACAACATGGTTATTATGACATCTGGACATCTTATCATTCACTAAACAAAGACTACACTCATTTCTCTCACCCTCACAAGACATAATCCCGATTAGACTATCTATTCTGCCACTCTGACACCCTTGACATAGTAGAATCGGTAGGCATTTCTATTTGCCCATGGTCAGACCACCACCAAGTTATATTAGACCTTCAATCTGTGAACACTGTTAGATCCAAATCCACCTGGAGATTACCTCACCATGTACTATTGGATATTCCATTCAGGGAAGAGTTAAGAAAATAATTAAAATTCCTCATACAAACAAACAATAGCCCTTTACTTCACAATTATATAATATAGGGAGCAATTAGGGCCACAACTAGAGGCTATTTTATCAGAAAACAAGCCAATCTAAGAAAGCAGGCAGGCCTTTCACTCTCGCAAGCCAACTGTAATTTGAGAGATCTAGAAAAATTACACTGCACCTCCAACTCCCTGAATCTTAGAGACCAAATCACAAAACTTAGACAGCATATCTGCCAATTAGAGGTCAAGAGAAAACAATCCCATCTTCTTAAAATGAAAGAACTTTTCTATTCTAAAACTAACAAGGCTGACACCCTATTAGCAAATAGATTGAGGCAACGAACAGGGGCCACACGTATACACACATTAAAACAGGGTGACCAAACTCCCTTCCCAGAGTGGCCAAAAATTTGGTGAATTTTACTCTGCTTTATATAATATACAGAAACATGAACCAATAAATCCAGCCTCCCCAGAGATTATTAGTTCCTTCCTACACTCCCTGAAACTATTGACCCTCAATACTGATCAGAAGGAAGCTCTAACTAACCTCTTCACTATTCAAGAAATCAAACAAGTAATCAAAAAGTTAAAATCTTTCAAAGCCCCAGGTCCAGATGGCTATTCTGCTATCTTTTACAAGGCATACATAAATTAAATATCACCCCTTCTACTGAGATTCTTTAGCCTTGCTAGCACAGAAGGAGTTTCTTGAAGCTTCAATTGTAACCATTGTAACCATAAGCCAGGTAAAGTGCATTATGCACTAATTATAGACCCATTTCACTAATAAACATTAGCATCAATATATACTCTAAAATCTTAGCTAACTGAATATCAAGGTTACTCCCCAATATTATTGATTCAGACCAAGTGGGGTTTGTCCCTGGCAGAGAAGGCCTGCATAACACTAGAAGATTACTTAATATACTACTAGAATCCAAGAGACTAAATAAGCCTTTTCGGTGATCTCTCTTGATGTAGAGAAGGCGTTTGACCGTGTCGGATGGTAATATTTGTGAAAGGTATTGGAAACTTTCAAATTTCCAGATCATAATGTGTTACCTATGAAAGCTTTTTATTCTACACCCACAGCCTCTGTTCACGGTCTAGGATTTAATTCCCCATTATTACCTATTTCTAACGGAACACGACAGGCCTGCCCTCTATCCTCTTTACTGTTCACCCTGGCCATAGAACCTCTAGCAGCACAAATCAAAAGGGACAGAAACTTAGAAGGAATCACACTCCACGGCACTGTACACAAAATTGCGTTGTTTGCAGAAGATATTACAATTCTATCTACCACACCAACAAAGACATTTCTTAGACTATTAGAAATTCTGGAGACTTTTAGTAACCTCTCCTACAATAAATTAAAACAAAACCAAAATGTACACTTGGGGGTATCTCGAAGATCTTCCCCCACAACTACACTCTAAGTATCGCTTCACAGTGAAGCAAAATCATATAACACATTTAGGGGTTAAAATACCTAGTAATATACACCAAATCATTAATGAAAACTATTGCCCTTTGTTATCTGAATTGAGAACTTTTAGACAGAAGTGGAGCTCTGACATTATATCCTGGTTAGGAAGATTTACAGCTCTTAAAATGAGCTTTCTAGCTAAATTGACATATCTGTTCTGTTGCCCGCCCAATTAGGGTACCCAAACAATTACTACTACAATTCCAAAGTGAATGCAAAAAATATATATGGCAGAGTAAACCTCCACTTACAGCTCACAAGACTCTACAATACCCTAGAAAATATGGGGGATTAGCCTCCCCATCTGTAACACAATAATATGAGGCGGCAATGCTTACCCATATATAACAATGGGGGGGTTAAAATATCACAAAGCAAATGGAGGGAAATTGAACAGGCCTCATTACCTTTCCATATTCACCTACATGATCTAATATGGACTCTACCTCACTACCGCAGATATCTCTCAATTAATAACCCAATAATTATAGAATGCCTTGCTACTTGGGACAAAATCAGACTCTATAAGCTAATTGCTTCCAGTCCTGCCCCTATCACTCCATCTCAGGTCTTCTTACAGGCCACCTGACTCTCACCCCAAAACATGGGTGGGCCTAGGATTTGCGAAGGTATACTATTTATGGTCCACTTCCCCACAAGACCACCACACAATCCACCCATGCACCACCGTTTATGACACCGTTTATAACATTTGAATACACTTGATTAATAAGTCTACTTACTAGCTGGGGGTTAAGACCTATATCTTCATGCCAGTTAACCATTTGGGAGTCTAGATGGCAGCATGGAGGGAAACTATACAAACCTATGTCTATTCATTATAATCTAATGGAAGGAGCTCTGCCCCTGGATAAAGCCCCACATATAATGAAGTGGGAAGAAAAACTGAACATATCTTTCCCTACTCAAACTCGGCAATGTACACTTCTGCTCTCCAAAAAAGCCATTCATTGCATCACTCTCTATGAGACATACTTTAAGCTCCTTACGCACTGGTACTGTGTCCCCCCACGATTGGCCCAATTGTTCCTCAGTACCTCTCCTAAATGCTGGAGAAATTGTAACCACATAGAAGACATGACACATATATGGTGGGACTGCCCGAAACTTAAACCACTATGAAACACTTGCTTCACCACATTAGCCAGAATAGGGATACCCCTTGCCAAGTCACCAGCTGTGGCCTTGCTACATCTAGGCACATGCACCTTACCTAAACATCATAGTTATCTATGCATTTACCTCTTCTCTGCTATAAAACTATCAATTGCCAGATCATGGAATAAAATAACTCCCCCTACCTGGCCCATAATAATTAATATTATGGCATACATATACTCTATGGAAAAAAAAAGTGTTGAAAATGTTGTCATATTTGAAATTATATGGGCTGACTGGAAATCTATGTTTAACACCCAATGGCTTCCCAATACAGACTCCTAAAGAAGGACCCCCCAACCTTCCCCCTCTTCACAAATCAGCAATTTCCCTAATAGAAACACCCTGTTAAACCCATACATTATCATTCTAAATCATCAGTAACACCTTAATTTCCCGATTACCTCAATACCCACCTCTGATTACCTAATCCTAGTTATTGGGTATACCTTCTGTTGCACTAATGAGCAATACCTCTTATTACTGTTTGTTTGTGAGAAATATGTGTATTTCTATTAACATTTGATTCCTGTGAATATGTATTTAAATGTATATTGTTGCACTTTTATTCTTCAAAAATAAAAAATAAGTCTGCAAATGGTGAGAACTGTGATAAGTATTGGGGGAAGTAGTACCATGGTGTTTGCAAGGATTGTGTATTAATTGTGAGACCTAAATGGTACACGTTACTTCCTTAAAGGACCAATAAATACAGTAGATTTGCATAATCAGCTAAAGCATGATAAAAAGACAATGCATTGGAACTTTTACTCTCAATTGAGTAGTAGATTTTTTCTGACATATTTCAGTTATATCTATTTCCACTCCCCCTATATCATGTTACAGCCATCAGCCAATCACTGATACATATACGTATATTATGTGTATTCTTTCAGTAGGAGCTGGTGACTCAAAAAATGTAAATATAAAAAACTCACTATTATGTGTATTCTTTCAGTAGGAGCTGGTGACTCAACAAATGTAAATATAAAACACTGTGCACATCTCGTTAATAAAAGTAATTTGGAAAGTTTTTTAAAAATGAATGATCTATCTAAATCATAAAAGTTTAATTTTGACTTGAGCATCCCTTTAACTTTATATCACCTAGATTACGAGTTTTGCGCTATACAGGGTGCGAAACGAACTCAACAAAAGTTGTGTTAATTCACTCACCATAGCGCTAATATTAAGAGTTACTGAAAAGCCTCCTTGTGCGTGCGATACGATGGCATTAAGCTCTGTACCACACAAAGGCAGAGGGCTGCTTTTTTTTTTTAAAATATATATTTTATTGAGGCTACGTGTTACAAAAATACAGTTTTGTGAACCAAAGTCAAAGTAAACAATCATTACTCTGTGAGTCTTATGTCAGGGTCGATGTAAAGAAAAAAGGAAAACAAGAGAGCGCAAAAGAGAGGGTAGAGAGGGGGGGAGAGCGCAAAAGAGCTTGTTATATTTCTAATTCCTTCAGGTTGGTTAGTATTTGCGCAACAGATCTAGTTCAGTCATGGGGCAGCGAGTGGGGCCCTAGGGAGAAAAAAAAACAAAAAACATCTCTCCCTCAAAATAGGGCAAGGGGTGGACAGTAGTAGTAGTAGATAGTAGCCTAGTTTGTAGGAAGCCTCTGTTACCAGCGGTCTAATAAAACTAATTCTGAGTATCTGAAAGGGTAAATTAACTGGTCCACTTCCCCTGGTGGAAAGATCTTAATAAATGCTGACCATTTTTTAAAATATAGAATCACCTCTCTTTCAGAGGTTAAAGATACATCCATCTGTTCGTTAATTAATTTTCGTGTAATTTTTGATTTCTTGAATATTAGGTATCGAAGGGTCCTTCCATTTCCCAAAAATGAGATTTCTCGTTGCCAGAATTGCCACATTCCTAGTCATTTTGAATTCAACGATTGTAGGGGGTGCTATGAGGAAGACCACCTCTATCAAAGAGAGAGAGAGAGAGAGCATAGGTAGCTTTAGT
This sequence comes from Bombina bombina, assembly GCF_027579735.1. Classification (NCBI taxonomy): domain Eukaryota; kingdom Metazoa; phylum Chordata; class Amphibia; order Anura; family Bombinatoridae; genus Bombina; species Bombina bombina. The sequence goes on along the minus strand of NC_069504.1, from coordinate 137,144,808 downwards.
ACTTTAATCAGGCAGAATTTTAATTTTCACCATAGTTGTCTAACTCTTGGGCATGACCATATCATATGAACTATATCATAGTTATGCCATTTGAACCCTTTAAGTGGAGTATAGTAAGTTCTGTATAATAATTTGATATGTGATTATAGATAGTAGATAATGTAGTCTGGGCTACAATGTCTATAGATTTTTGCACTTGCTCTAACTCTATATCAAATTCTGGGACTAGTAGGTTCCATTTTTGTGTTATTTGCTGAAGGTTATACTCCCCCTCTTGACTAATCAGCAGATCATACCAATGTGATATAGAAGATAAATATTTTTTTACTAATATGGGCCAGTTATCCAATTTCCCCCATGACCAAGTCCAACCGAATTTCTCTACAAGTAAAGAGAGATAGTGTCTGGTCTGGAAGTAAGCAAAAAAATCTTTGTTGCTTATATCAAATTCCTGCTTCAATTTCTCAAATGTTTTAGCTGATAGGGTGTCTTGATCTATAAGTTGAGTCATAAATGAAAGACCCTTCTCTTGCCAGATCTGAAAGACTCGTGATTGAGTACCTTCTTGAAATTCTGGATTACCGCATAAACCTTGGAATTTTGGAATAGTTAAATCAATATCTAATTTATGTCCAAGTTTTTTCCATGCTTGAATTACCATATAGATTGATTGAAAACGTTTCACTTTCTTCGGTATTAAGTGAGCTGGACAGTGGATTAAGGCTATTGGATTATATGGAGATATAATGTTTCTCTCTAAATCATTGTTAGTGAAATAATCCTTACTCACTATCCAGTCTATTGCAATGCACAATAAAAAGACCAAGCTATATTTGCTAAGGTCCGGAAAAGCCATTCCCCCATATTTTTTGGGGAGGTATAGTTTATTTAAGGAAATTCGAGGTCTTTTGCATTTCCAGATGAAATACCGCAGAGCCTTATTTAAACTTTTCCAGTCTTTGACTTTCAAGATCACCGGAATGTTTTGTAAAGGATATACAATTTTGGGAAGGAGAACCATTTTGAATAAAGCAATGTGTCCTGAAAGAGATATTGGAACATTTTGCCAGCTGACCATGTAGTCTTTTATCTTAGACAAGATAGGCGAGATATTGAGACTGTACCACTCATGTGGATTAGTTGAAATATTGATGCCTAAATACTTAAAGTGAGTCACGACTTCCTTAAAAGGTATCGTAGCATTAGAAGTCTCATTTTTCTTGACCCACAACAGCTCTGACTTAGAGATATTAAGCTTGTAGCCTGTGAAAGTTCCATATGAGTTAGTAATTGAAATCAATTTTGGGATATTAACCAATGTATTTGACATGTAAATTAACACATCATCTGCATACAGAGCTATTTTTTGCCCCAATGTGCCAATTTTTATCCCCTGCAAGGTCTGTCGAATCTTAAGAGCTAAGGGTTCAATCGCTAAGTCGAATAATAACGGTGACAATGGGCACCCTTGTCTTGTGCCCCATGAAGATTGATTAATTTAGATTCAAGTTTATTAATGGTTAATTTAGTTGAGGAATTTCTACAAAGATTAGAAATGAAAGAAATAAAATTATCCTTAAACCCGAATCGAGACAGGGATAGCGCGATAATTGCTATGTCTCATTGATCATGAGAAGAGTCTTCATGGGAATTATAAAAGTAATCAAGTACTAAAAATAATTCTCTAATCTTAGCTGCTAAGTTACGACTGCGCAGAAAGCCCGCCTGATCTTTATTAATAAGGTTGCCTATAACTTTTAGAAGTCTTTTGGCTAGAATAGATGTTAGTAGCTTGTAATCAGAGTTAAGTAGTGCGATAGGTCTATAAGACTCTTTTCTCAATGGGTCTTTCCCTTGTTTCAAGATTAATGATGTAGTAGAAGCTGCGAAGGACGAGGGGATAGGATTGTTATTTATATAGAAATGATTAAACATTTCTTTTAAATAAGGGGTGACAATTGGCGCAAGGATCTTATAAAACTCGTTAAGAAGAGAATCCGGACCAGAGGCCTTGTCCAGACGCAGCTCTTTGATTGCGAAAGTGATCTCTTGCTTGGAGATAAGGGCATTGATATTAATTGATGCTTCTTCGCTCAAAACTGGGTGCTCAAGTCCTTCCCAAAAAAGCTTGGAAGCTTCTTCATTCGAGCCCTTGTTGGAATAAAGATCTCTATAGTAAACAAAAAAAGCATCAATAATGTCTCTTGGATTTTGAATGAAAGTTCCTTGTTCCAAAAGTGAGTCAATTGAAGAGTTTCCTTGTACATTCTTAACTAGATTTGCGAGCAGTTTCCCTGCCTTATCTCCATGTCTATAAAATGTAGCTTTATTTTTTAAATCAGCTTGGGCTGAGGCGCGCATTAAGAGAATATCTCTCTCTCTCTTAGCCGAAGCGTATCTCCTCCAATTTAGCGATGTTGGTTGTGTTAGATATTTATTGTAACTATTAGTGAGAGACCTCAGTGCTTCACTCTCTTTCATCGCTGCTGTTAGGATATGTTTAGTTGTTTTAGAGAACACTACAATTACAGCTTACTGCTTTATGCAGGACCACTCAGTCTCACACCTTACCTCGGATTCCCACAGATTTAACTTAAGGGAACCCTGATATGCTCATTGATCTGAGGGTCACTACAGCAGGGTAGCTGAGTGAAAACGGAACCTTCACGCAACAATAACTGCTTGTAGCAGATAAGAGAGTAAGACTTATAGGAATGTGACTTCAGCAGTAGTGAAAGAGTTAATTAGTGCAGGTGCCTTAATTCAAACAGTCTAGCAGTGAAAATAGTTTATGCAGCAGGCTTTAGCAAACACACTGAAATTCACACAGAACTTTGATAAATGTAAACCATACTTTGATAATGAATAGTAGTAATTTCCAGAGTTGTTCAATCAGAGTAATATAAGCTGGGTTTAACTGATGAAACAGATACAGTTTAAGTTAAAGCAAACAGTTCATTTCAAGCACAATAGAGGTTAATTGTTGTTAAGTTTGAAATATGCTTAGGCAGTCCGATAATGAATAATGGTAGTTGTAATAATCTTTGTCACAGTTATATGTTTGCAATTTGGTAAGTAGCAGTAAGAGGTTTAGTGCATATTTGATATCTGAAGCGTATATGAATATCCAGCAAGTGAAAGTTTCACAAATAATATATATAGCAAGCGTAAGTGTAATGAGGTTGCAGCAATACACACAGTTCATAGAATGCAATATATACAGACCAGTATTATTGGAGATGATGTTAGCACAGAGCAATACAGTTACCAGAAAGCAACAAGTCCCAGCGGTATCACAGAGAGCCTGGCTGAGAACCGCGGCGGGAGAATGACGTGCGTGACGTCACACACTGCAGGGAACAACCTCAATACAGGAGAGAGACTGAGAAATCTCTCAGAGAACAAACGGAGCAAAACTTCAGGCACAAAAGAGAATCTGCAGGTTGATTCGAGTAGGCAGAAACTCAGGGTGAGCAATAAGTTGAAAATACAAAGTTGTATAAACGGCTAGGTCTCTTCTGAAGCAGCTTGACACTGAGCAACAAATTACCAAGCAATGAGTTCTGTTGGGAGGAGCCTTAAATAGGGGTAGTGAGTTCACATTCTTAAAGGCACAGTGTGAGAAGAGATAAATCCCTGACAGGACACCCCCCCCCCAAGGAGCCGCTCCGCGGATCAAGGACCAGGACGATCAGGATTTCTACGATGAAACAAGGAAACAAGACGTGGTGCAGAGACATTATTGGAAGGCTCCCAAGAGTCCTCCTCAGGACCAAACCCTTTCCAACTGACAAGATATTGAAGTTGATTACGATGGTAACGAGAGTCTAGGATAGACTCAATCTCATATTCCATGCCATCAATGACTGAAGGATCCACCGGGTCATTCTGAGTCGTGTCTCTGATTGTACTGTACGGTTTCAAAAGAGAAACGTGGAATGTGGGATGTATCTTTAGAGAGTCTGGTAGTTTAAGTGTTACAGCATTAACATTGATGACCTTTTGTATTGGATAAGGCCCTAAATATAGAGAAGCAAGTTTTTTGGATGGAACTTGTAAGCATAAATGTCTAGTGCTTAACCAGACTTTGTCACCAATCTTGTAAGCTGGGGGCTTGGATCTACGTAGATCGTAATGGTGTTTCTGAACAGCCTGAGCCTCTAGTAAAACTTCTTTCAATGTTGTGAAATTGGAGGCAATGGTGTTAACAAGATCATTAACTATAGGCATGTCGGAATTGTTGATCCGATTTGGGTAGTATGAAGGATGAAATCCGTAGTTGATGTAAAATTGTGTCATTTTAGTTGATGAATTTACGGCATTATTATGGGCAAATTCTGCAGTAGCAAGTAGAGAATGCCAGTTATCTTGTTGCTGAGTGCAGTAGCAACGAAGGTACTGCTCTAATGTTTGATTTGTTCTTTCAGTTTGACCATTCGTTTGTGGATGATAAGCGGTACTCAAACGTTTAGTAATGTTAAGAGAGGAGCACAGTTGATTCCAAAACCTTGAGGTGAATTGCGTACCTCTATCTGTGGTAATTGTTTCAGGCAGACCATGTAGTTTTACAATATGATTCAAAAAAAGTGAAGCAGTTTCTGAAGATGTAGGCAATCCTCTATGTGGTAGGAAATGTGCCATTTTAGAGAATAAGTACACTACTACTAATATGGTGTTTTCTAGAAAGAGCATCAGCTTTCATATTTTTGGATCCTGGTCTATAAGTAATGACGTAATCAAAACGAGAAAAGAACAAACTCCATCGAACCTGGCGAGCAGTAAGGGTCTTGTTTGATTTTAAATATTCTAAATTTCGGTGATCAGTATAGATGGTGATTGGATATGTTGCACCCTCTAGGAGGTGTCGCCAAAACTACAAAGCTGATTTGATTGCAAGAAGTTCCTTATCACCGATTCCATAATTAATCTCTGCTGAACTCATAGTTCTAGAATAGTAGGAGACAGGATGCAAAGGTTCTTTTTCAGAACGTCTTTGAGATAAAACAGCCCCCACAGCAAACTCAGAAGCATCGACTTCTAGCGTAAATTGACATGTGGGATCTGGAAATTGTAAAATAGGGGCTGAAACAAATTTAGTTTTTAGAGTATTAAAGGAATGATCAGCATCTTGATTCCATACAAACTTAACTTGCTTACGTGTTAGCGTAGTGAGAGGTCTGACAATAAGAGAAAAATCTTTAATGAACTTTCTATAAAAGTTCGCAAAGCCAAGGAATCTTTGAACATCTTTTTTATTACGTGGAATAGGCCAATTAGTGATAGCTTCTACTTTGCTTGACTCCATTGAAATTCCAGCTGGTGAGATGCAATAACCAAGAAATGATATGGTGTTTGTATTAAAAATACATTTTTCAAGCTTTGCATATAGATGGTGTGCCCTTAAACGTGTCAATACTTGTTTGACATGTACAATGTGAGCCTGTAGAGAATTTGAGTAAACCAAGATGTCTTCCAAGTATACGACAATACAAATATCTAATAAATCATGAAAGACATCATTTATAAAACATTGAAAAGTCGCTGGGGCATTGCACAACCCAAAGGGCATTACAGTGTATTCATACAAACCGTATCTAGTACGAAATGCAGTTAACCATTCATCCCCTGCCCTCATCCTAGTCAAATTGTAAGCACCTCTGAGGTCAAGTTTAGTAAAAACTGTGGCACCTTGTAAACGTTCAATAAGTTCAGGTATGAGGGGCAGGGGGTATCTGTTCTTTTTTGTGCATTTGTTCAACTGTCTATAATCGATGATGGGTCTAAGACTGCCATCCTTGTTTTTTACAAAGAACATTGCTGCAGCTGCAGAAGAGGTGGAAGGTCTAATAAAGCCTTTTTTCAGGTTATCATCTAAATATTCTTTTAAATGATTTAATTCTGGCTGTGACAATGGATATATATGTCCATATGGTATGGAGCTTCCAGGTATAAGATCAATAGGACAGTCATAGTCTCTGTGTGGAGGTAAAGACTCAGCCTCCTTTTTGTCAAAAACATCAGCAAATTCACTATAACATTCTGGTAACTTATGTTCAGTGATATGACAAAGTGTGTGTACCCCAAAACAGGATTGTTTACAGTGGTTTGAATCAAAAACTACTGATGCTGTGGACCACGATATAGTGGGATTATGCTTTATTAACCAATTCAGTCCAAGGATTAGTGGATAAACAGAAGATGGAAGAATATCAAAACAAATAAGCTCTGTGTGTCCTGAAGGGGTAACCACTTTGAGTGGGATAGTGTGGTGAGTTATGGGACCAGAGCTAAAGAATGAACCGTCAACCAGACGAATAGCTAATGCAACACTCTTCTTTATTAGTGGGATGTGATTATTAACAACAAAAGTGTTATCAGCAAAATTCCCAGAAGCCCCAGAGTCAATTATGGCCTGAACGTTTATCTTCTGATGGGACCACTGTAAGGAGACATAAATAGATAGATGAGATTTTATGCTGTCAACCAAATTAACTGTATGGTTATTGAATGAAGTCTTACCCTTCTTTTGTCGAATCAGAGAGGGACAGTCCTTAACTGCATGGTTCTTTTCAGCACAGTATAGACATAAGTTTAGTAGCTTACGCCTAGCTTTCTCCTCAGGTCTCAAGGGTCCCCTAATAACTGCAACATCCATGGGTTCTTCTATGGGTCTAGTGAATGCTGTGGAAGGAGTTGAGTGATGATAATTGGGGTTTCTTCTGGGGGTAGTCTCTGAATAAGATCTCTCTGACTTCCTTTCCCTAAGTCGACAATCTATGCCAATAGAGAGAGTCATCAATTCATCCAAGTCCTCTGGAATCACACCCCTTGCCAACTCATCCTTAACTGCATCATTGAGTCCCAGACGGAACTGATTGCGTAGAGCAGGAATATTCCACAGGGTGTCAGGAGCCCATCTTTTAAATTCAGTAATGTAGTCTTCTACCATTCTTTTACCCTGCCTTAGAGACCTAATGGCAGTTTCAGCAGTATTTTTTCTATTGTGATCTTCATATAAGAGAGACATAGCAGAAAAAAAATCTTCTAGGGAATTTAGGATAGGATCATTTTTTTCATAAAAAGCATTGGCCCAAGACCTGGCCTCACCTCTGAGAAATGAAATTACAGTTAGAACTCTAATCCTGTCAGTTGGGTATGACTTAGGTTTCAAAGTAAAAAGCAGAGTGCAGGAATTCCTGAAATCCCTAAACATAGCTCTATCCCCAGAGAACTTTTCAGGTGGACTAACAATGGGTTCTGGAGTTGACTCAACATTAGGAGTTTTGTTAACAAGATGATCATTAATAAAAAAATTTATACTCTGATTCTCTAGTTGTATATCCCTTAAGCCTTGAATCATGTGATCCATACTCTGAGCTAAAGATCCAACTCTCCTGGACAGTTCACTTACATCCATGATTTTAGCTGTTAGTAGTATTCCTTTTTTAAGGCTAGGTAATATGTTAGGATATGTTTAGTTGTTTTAGAGAACACTACAATTATAGCTTACTGCTTTATGCAGGACCACTCAGTCTCACACCTTACCTCGGATTCCCACAGATTTAACTTAAGGGAACCCTGATATGCTCATTGATCTGAGGGTCACTACAGCAGGGTAGCTGAGTGAAAACGGAACCTGACACTGAGCAACAAATTACCAAGCAATGAGTTCTGTTGGGAGGAGCCTTAAATAGGGGTAGTGAGTTCACATTCTTAAAGGCACAGTGTGAGAAGAGATAAATCCCTGACAGCTGCCCTCCGCTTATAGTCTGCCATGTAAGCAATAATGTGCCCCCTTATTACCGCCTTACCGGCTTCCCAGAGTGTACTTGGGTCATTTACGGTGCCCACATTTAAGTTAAAATATTCAGACATTCTGGCTGTCAGCCAATCCTTAAATTTTAAGTCTTTCATTAAAAATTTGGGAAAAAAGAATCGACGTGAGGTATATATTTTATCACTTGGAATTTTAAATATTATTGGGGCATGATCTGAAATAGTCACTTGTAGTATTTTTGCTGTGGCACCATGCTTTAATAAATTCTCACTGACCAGGAACAAGTCAATTCTGGAGAGAGACCTTACACTCTTAGCCTTGCATGTGAATTCTCTTTGATCTGGGTTCTGGAACCTCCAAATATCTTTAAGAGCTAAATTCTTAGCCAAGATTTTAAACATTTTGCCTTCTATCTTATCTCTTTTAGTCATGCCGGTCTTGGAAGTTTGCCTAAGTCTGTCTAAGGGAGTTTGTGGAACCATGTTGAAGTCCCCTGCTACAATTATATTTCCTTCACCCAGTTGTAATATTTTTGATTGAAAAAACTCCCAAAAACTTCTTTCAAAGTCGTAAGGGGCGTATCAATTGCAAAGCGTAAAAATAGAATTTGCTAATTTAATTTTTAAAATCAAAAGTCTGCTTTCCGGGTCCTTATATTCTGCTAAAACTTTGTATGAATGTTTCTTCCCTAAAAGGATAGCTACCCCTCTTTTCCTCCCTATACTTGGCATAGAAAACACCTTGTTTACCCAAGAAGATTTTAATTTTAGGGATTCTTCTGCGTTTAGATGTGTCTCCTGGATAAATGCGATGTCTGAGTTGAGCTTCCTCAAATGCGAAATTATTAATTTGCGTTTTATTGGAGTTGCACCCCTCCAACATTCCAAGAAGAGAAAGTAAAATTTTTTATGTTAGTCATCAGTTAACTTTAATTGGGTCTAGATATCAGATAGAAAGGGAGGGAGGGATAGAAAGGAAGGAAAAAAAAAGATCTGTGAATTGCACGGTTTCGGGGACCCCAATTATTCTAACATTATTTCTTCTGGACCGATTTTCTAAGTCCTCGATCTTATTCTGTAATTCTCTCAAAGTTAAAGAATATTTCTGTAATTTGGTGTCCTGTGTAACTGAGATGTCCTCAAGGTCGGACACTCTTTGCTCGACCTCTTGGATCCTAGTTGAAAACTGCTTAACCTCCAAGGATAATGTGTGTAAATCATGCTTTATTTCCGTTCTAAGAAATTCAAATTTAGGGTTCAGGGCTTCTAAAATATCATTCACACTTGTTTGCGAGTTAATAGTATCTTTCGCTCTTGCAGCAGAGCCTGATTCAGGATATAGGTCCTCCGTAGGTTCGACTGTGGTCTTATTCCTCTTGTCTCTGGGTTTGGAAGCCATGGTTGGTGAAGAGTTTTTAGAGTGAATTGGTGAATTTAGAAATTTATCCATAAGTGACGTGACATACAGTTGAGGACAGACCATTCAACGCAAGAAATAACCCCCGCCGTGAAGGATTTATCTAAGTGGATAATTTATGAGGGGAAAAAAAAATTGGGGTGGGAGTGAAGTGAAGTGTGGAGGTGAGGGGGGGGAGTGAGAGGGTGGAAAGCTAAAATAATTTTTTTTTTTTTTAAAAAAAGTGTTTATTCAAGGTCTGATGTAGTGCAGTGTTTAAGACCACGGATTCTCAGCCCCAGAGGGCAAGAGATTACCTTTTTAACTGTTGAGACCTACTGTGAAGAGCTTAGAGTATCAAATCAGAGTCAGCACAGTTACTTCTATCCAACTTTATCAGTTAGAAAGCTTAAAATATTGTTTTAACACAATTGCTATGTTGTTGTATCTGTTATGTGGTTGCACAATCTAGTGTTCCCTAATTTATGACGGCTCTATTCTACTTAATCCAGGAAGGGCTAGATTCCTTTATGCTTTCTTCCCCCTTCTCGCCTTCTCTTCCTTACGTCCCCCTTTTCTTTTTTTGTTCCCCCCTGATTCCTCCTTGCCCCTCCTCTCTCTTATCCCCCTTTTTTTTCCCCCTTTCTTGAGTAGATCTATGGCCTTAAATCTTTTGAGTACTTTTCATAAACAATGTAATCCGACTCTGTAAATTTAAATCAGTCATAAATATATAACGCAGCTAAACAGAAATGCCTTTAAGGAGATAAAATGACTTCAGTTCCCTTCTGAAGTCTAAATTATAACATTCAATAGGGTCAGTAAATTTCTACCCATAATTACTCCAAATGATCTGAACAACTTTATTTAAGCCTAAGATATAAACACCGGTATGCCTAATTTTCTCTTCTTTACTCCTTTTTCTTATTGTTCTTCACCCTTATCCTCCTATCCTTCCCTTAGAAATCAGGGTAGATATAGAGCAAAGCAGGCTAGTATTTTCACCCTACTTTTCTATGACTGTAATTCCTATGTACCTGTTGGAGGAATAAGAGAACCCTTCCTATGCTAACACACCAGGAATGCTTGCTTAGGCAATATACAGGGACTAAATTACATCTTATACAACCCCAAATCTGCAACAAAAGCCATGTAAGATGTGCTAAGGAAAAAAAAGAAGTAAATAGTTCCGGAGAAAAAACACTTTTGCAAAACGTGTATACAACTATGTGACTCCCTTTAAGTGGGGGAGTGGTGCAATGAATGTCCGTCAGAAAGAGCTGGTTTATCTCCCACCTCCAATGCCACCTAACGATTACAAATGAGTGGCTCTGATAAGTTCCTTTTTATTGCTGAGGAGGTTTTTAACCGTTATTTTTATATTGAGATCCAAAGTAACCCCAGTGTCCAGCCTTTAAACTATGAAAGAACAAAGTCAAGGTTAACAAGCCCCACTATGAGGTAGCATCATCAAGGCCCTAAGCACAGGGGATAGCAGAACAAAAAACCCTGTATTAGGTTAAGATCTAAGCTCCTTGAAGGGTCTGCAAAAGTCAGTCAAACTTCTTTCCCTTATCTCCTTTCTATGTCTTTCCTCCATATTCCTCCTCTCCTCCACCCCTTTGCACGCTCTCTTAGATTCTCCCCTTTTACCTTGAGTCTTGTACGGATTTCTGAGATGGTGATCTGCTCAGGAGCCGCTCCAAATTAGATCAGCTCAGCCAGCCGTTGCCTCCCTGCTTGTGTCTCTCTGGGGCCGTCCAAGCCTTCACCTCCGCTGCACGTAGACTAGCAGCACCTGAGTCAAGTGTCAAACAGACAGGTGATGAAGCTGGAGCTCTGATATTCCTTCTCTTTAGCCGCCGGGAAGGCAAATAATATGACACAGGTGAGGAGAGGGTATACCTCAGAGGGGTTTGTTGATCCCTTTTAACCGGAGTATTATTTACCCCTCAATCGCAGCATCACTGAGAAGGGGGGGTGAGGAGAGGTGTTGGCTTTCTTCCATCTTTAGGCTTTCTGATGTCTTCGGGCTGTCGACCCCCCTCATGCAGCACCGGTGGGAGGGGGGGCTGCCGCTATAGGTCTTAGTGCTTGTATGGCTTCTCCACCGGGTGACCTTCGCGGAGTCCAAGCCAGCGTGTGTTAAGTTAAAGCGCAAGGTGTAATAGCACTGTAGGCGTTCCTCCGGCGGTGACCAAGCCGGTTGCAGAGTCTACTCGCGGCTGCTGGGAATCTAGGCACACAAACTACCGCCAAGGATTGTCTGCATGGAGCAAAATTCAGAGCTTGTGCAGTTCAGCCTCATACACAAGCTCCTCCTCCGGAACTTCCAACGGCCAAGAGCTGATTTGACATGCTCGTGCACGCTTTCCTCCATAGACATCAATGGGGAGAGAGTATTAGTAAAAAAACCTAACAACTGAAGTGCGAAATGGCGATCGTCGAAATGCAACCCCATTGATGTCTATGGGGAAAAAAAGTTACGTTTAAACCTAACATAAACCCCAAGTTTAAACACCCTTAATCTGCCGCCCCCAACATCGCCGCCACTATAATAAAGTTAGTGACCCCTAATCTGCCGCCCCGTCATCGCCGACACTAATAAAAATTATTAACCCCTATTCCGCCGCTCCTAACATTGGCGACACTACAATAAAATATTAACCCCTATTCCGCCACTCCTCGACATCGCCGCCACTATAATAAAGTTATTAACCCCTAATTTGCCTCCCCGACATGGCCGCCACTAATAAAAGCTATTAACCCCTATTCTGCCACTCCCGGACATCGCCGCATCTAAATAAAGTTATTTACCTCTAAACCTCTGGCCTCCCACATCTCCGCCACTAAATAAACCTATTAACCCCTAAACTGCCAACCCCCCACATCGCAAAACACTAAATTAAAGTATTAACCCCTAAACCTAACACCCCCTTAACTTTAAATTAAAATTAAAATATAACTATATTTAAATAAATAAAAACTTACCTGTGAAATAAATATAAACCTAACATTAAACTATAAATTAACCTAACATAACTAATCTAATAAAATTAAAAAAACTACCAATTAAAATATCTAAATTACAAATGTAAAAAAACCTAACACTATGAAAAAAATTAAAAAAATCTAAATTACAACTAAAAAAAAACAAATTCTACTAACTAAGTTTACCAAAAAAAATAAACACTAAAATCACAAAAAATATAAAAAACACTAAGGTTACAAAAAAAAAAAAATATAAAAAATAAAAACAATTACACCTAATCTAATAGCCCTATAAAAATAAAAAGCCCCCCCAAAATAAAAACACTCCCTAGCCTACAATAAACTACAAATAGTTCTTAAAAGGGCCTTTTGTAGGGCATTGCCCTAAAGAAATCAGCTCTTTTACCTGTAAAAAAATACAAAATACCCCAACAGTAAAATCCACCACCCAACCAACCCCCCAAAATAAAAAACCTAAGCTCTTCATTGCCCCTTAAGGGGCATTTGCATGGGCATTGCCCTTAAAAGGGCATTTAGCTCTTTTTCAAAGCCCAAACCCAAAAAAAAAACACCAAAAAAAAAAATAACACTGACCCCAGAAGATATACTCACGGTTTCTGAAGTTTGGACATCCAGGCGGCGAGAAGTCTTCATCCAGACGGCAAGGTCTTCATCCAGGTGGCGAGGTCTTCATCCATCCCGGGGGGTGTCTTCTATCTTCATCCCGGCCCAAATGGAGTGGAGCTATCCTGGATCCCATCCTGTGTGGAGCATTCTCTTCATATGGTTGCCGCCGTACACTGAAGTTGAATGCAAGGTAGCCGTTTCAAAATGGCGTCCCTTGCATTCCTATTGTCTGATTTGATTCTTCAAATTTAAAACAGTTAATAGGATGAGAGCTACTGAAATCCTATTGGGTGTTCAAATCAGCCAATAGGATTTCAGTAGCTCTCAGTTCTTAAAATTCAAATCAGCCAATAGAAATGCAAGGGACACCATTTTGAAACGGCTACCTTGCATTCAACTTCAGTGTACAGTGGCGACCGTATGAAGAGGAGGTTCTGCGCAGGATGGGATAAAGATAGAAGACACCCCCGGTATGGATGAAGACCTCGCCGCCTGGACGAAGACCTCGCCACCTAGATGAAGACTTCTCACCGCCTGGATGTCCAGACTTTTTTTTTGGGGTGTTTTTTTTTTTAGATTAGGGTTTGGACTTTGAAAAAGAGCTAAATGCCCTTTTAAGTGCAATGAAAAAGAGCTGAATGCCCTTTTAAGGGCAATGCCCATACAAATCCCCTTTAGGGGCAATAGGTAGCTTAGGTTTTTTTAGAGTTAGGTTTTTTATTTTAGGGGGTTGAATGGGTGGTGGGTTTTACTGTTGAGAGGATTTTGTATTTTTTTACAGGTAAAAGAGCTGATTTCTTTAGGGCAATGCCCTACAAAAGGTCCTTTTAAGGGCTATTGGTAGTTTATTATAGGCTAGGGGATGTTTTAGTGTTTATTATTTTTGGTAAACTTAGATTTTTAAAATTGGGTTGTATTGAAGCAGTGTGCTGCTGTGTGTAGGGGATGCGCGCTGCACATATTATTACTACTCAATCTCAGTCCCGTCATTCTTAAAATAAAAAAACTTCACATAAGCGGAGGGGGGGCAGATGGGGGTGCAAAGAATAAACAAAGGGGGCAACTGCCCCCCATTGCCCCATGTAGCGACGCCACTGCACATACCGAAAGAGAGTTGCAAGAGAGGAAAAGACACCAGAGTGCAGTGAATAGTGTGCAGATTGACAGGGAATCTATTAACGTACCGAAAGAGAGTTGCAGGAGAGGAAAAGACACTAGAGTGCAGTGAATAGTGTGCAGATTAACAGGGAATCAATTCAGGTACCGAAAGAGAGTTCCAGGAGAGGAAAAGACAACAGAGTGCAGTGAATAGTGTTCAGATTGACAGGGAATCTATTCATGTACCTACAAGTAGAAGCGAGAGAGAGTTAACTTGATGTAGTGCGCATTTCTTCACCAGATGTCAATAGGCAGCATTTTGTCTTAATAAGCAGCACTGTGGTGAGTACTGAGTATAATTCTTGTATAATTCTATTGCTAATGCCTCACTTATAAAATTTTCACTTTGAAAATGTGAACATATGCTATTGTTACAATATATATTGCCCATGCAATGCACCTCTGTGCAATGCACCTCCCAAACTAGTGTGAAATATATGCAGGCAGGGCAGTCAGCTGAGTCCACTAAATTTAGTTGATTGCTAATCACATTGTACCAAATGTGTCCTATTTTTATGAAGAGTTTGTACCATAGTTTTGACCATAGCTTAAGCTTTAAATCATCTTATTGATGTATTGAAAAATGTATTTATTTTCACATAATAATATTTCACTAAGTAATTTAGCTGTTTACAATTTCTGGCAATGCTAGAGACTGCAGTTTGAGGTTAACTACTAAATTGATTTACCCATGTGATAAGCTCTTGAAAAACAGCATTAAACATGTTAAAGTGTTTCACCTAATACACTGGATTAATATCATGCATACCATTAGAAAGAATATCAGTAAGATGTTTATATGTCCACTGCTCTTGCACAACCATTTGCACTCGAGCAGAGCTTGTCAATCTTCTGGGTTGGTTTTGACCAGGGGATTATTTAATTCTGCGACACTTGAGGTGGCAGAGAGGTCAATAACTATGGTTATAAAACAGCTGCTATTGAACTAGCATGGAGACTTGCTCACATAAGCATGCACCCTGGGACACAGCTTTGGAACCATAATGATGCAGGTTAACGCAATGACGGGTGGTAAAATTAAATCCTCCTGGAGGCAGAGTCAGCAGCCGAAGCACCAAGACGTGTACCTCTTGAGCTCCCTGTTTTCTAGCCAAATAACCCTATATTATAGACAAGGAAATAACTAACTTTGTGCTAAAATTTATTGTATTTAGTCCTAAACTAAAAGACATCATATTCCAGACTAATCTTGCCATTGGTTTAGCTTACAAAGATGTTAAACAGAAAAAACCCCTGTTTCTCCTTGAAGCGTGGAACATAGGCCCGCTCTCGCTGATGTCAGCTTACCCCTACACAGGACGAATCTTGAATTGGCGAGTAGGAAAAACACTACAGGCAATAAGCAAGATAATATTGGTGGCGCAGCTAACTGAAACGGTACGAGGTGACATCTTGGAATGCAGCGGGTCTCTATCACTGCTCACTGTGAGTTATTTTTCGATTGCTCTACTATTGAATTTTTGCAAACACTAAGGCTCCTAGGTTATACCATCTCTCCCCCCAGTTCACCGGGGTAATAAGAGGGAATCATACATTGTTTTTTTAAGCTCACAGGCACATATCCCATAAGGTGCCACTTAACCATCCAACATGGAGATACATATCGCTAGTATGCTACGCAGTTTGATATTTACACTAGACCGCCATCAGCAGACCCTCATTCAAGAGATAAGGTCTACATTTAATCCAACTCAGACAGTTTTCAATGGCAATATTCAGGATAGAGATGGCAGCTCAGGCACCCTGAACCAACAATGTGGAGCCTATCAAAATACAGGAGATTTGGTCATTGATAAGCTTTATGAGACAAAAGTACAATCTATAGACATATTTCTAAGGGCTACTGGCAAAATCACATAGTCTCATCAGTAATGTATTCTCAACCCCAGTCCAATCTCTCCTCTACAGCTGGAAAAGGAACTGGGCTCCTATGTGTATTTGAGTACTTTAATTCTGATACAGAATATAAGTGCAGGATTGCAAGGTTTAGTAGGCACTTCAGAGAAATTGTCCTCAACAAGAACTTTATACATCAGCCGGAGAGGGCAGGAGTAGGATAGTTAATTTGATATCAGTTAAGACCAACTGCTAGAGGTCAGAGTAACTACCTAAATGATAGCAGTTACCTGTTGTATTTAATTTATATGACACATTGTCTGTTAAGAGATATTTGTTTTTGCTTGTTATCCTCTATACTTTTTTTTTTAATGTTTAAGTTGAAATTCACAAAAGATTTATTACACTCTCTAATTGCCAGAGGAAGTAAAGTTAGCACAATAATATACTCATTAGGTAGCTAGACCTGATTCACATTATAAGATCAATGCTCTCATAAGGGGTGCTAGATGATTGTCTGAGCAATAGTACTCACAGGTAGTAGCTAGATAATGGAACAGGCCTTGAGCTATCTTTAGTGAGAGGAGACCAGAGAAGCTTTTCTTATGTTTCATACTTATGATCAGCTACCTAGTAATAGTTAACTTCCTATACCTTCTTCTTTGTAAACTAAGGTTTATATATTGCAATGTTAACTTTTATTCTGAAATTATGTATCTCTAACAGATAACCTCTTCATTTCAACCCCCTGTGGAGGGGCTTGTTATGTTTTACAATGATACTGGGGTTAATGATGTTACATAATGTGCCTTCTCATGCAGCATAGACTGACAACCTACTGATAGTCTGTTGTACGTGTTCCTAAATGGTCTTAAGATGTTTTTCCATGAGTGTGTTGTGCCGACTACAACTAGGTTCATAAACTTATCCGGGGGATCGTAGCACCTCCTTCCCCCTCAGCTGGCAGGGGTGGGGAGGAGCACTGATATGTGATCGGAAGCAAAAACACTTAGGTTTTCATACCTCACTTAATAAACAGCACACATTCTAATATAGGACTGCTGTCAATCATATCTTAAGTGCCCCAAATGACACACTAACATGGTGACCCACATCTGTACACAAACACTGTCATACCTCTCCCTAACTGAGGCCTCTATGTCATATTGCAAGAAACACTCCTAGTATTATTGGGACTTAGACGACCAGGAGCTACATTTAGCCTCAAGCTGCTAAAGAACAATAGCTTTTCATAAAGGTCCAGTTATCAAGGAAGTGACACTACCTACTAGTAAACACAATAGTTATAAGTCTTCAGATTCTGCTATATAAAATAAGTTAAGATACCACCAAACCTAGTTAATTAAAGATTACATTTGAGTGGCTCTTGCCTGATGTTTAATCACACCTAAAATTTACACCATGCCAAAGCATAATATCAGAAGCTTATTTGATCTAAAAATATCATAATTGAGGTTTCAATTCAATGCGATCATTATCATTGCTGTAATTTTCTGTTGTTTTCCTGTAAATATTTACCTGCATATGAAAATAACATGTCTGTATGTTCAATTATTATGTCTCCTAATATTCATGTGCCTACTACCAAACCCACACCCAAGTTCCTAGAGTGACCATTCAACTTTAAGCAGTGCTTTCCCGCTGAATATTAATCAGTGTATTACTATCACATTTATAAACTGGGTCCAAAATAGTGGCCCCATCATAATAATATATATTTAGACATATGCCTATATCATTGCTATATATTATCTCAACTCGCCTCTCTTTGTTCTATAAATTTGTGATTCTAAAAATTAAAAAATATATATTTAGATGGTGCTACAAGTGAGCTTAAGATATCACAATTTCATAAAATTAATAGTTAATAGTAGACAGGGGTACTCCCTAAGTTTACAATAGGTATTAACATAGGAAATGAAGCTCTACCATAAACACTGCAATACAACTTTGAAAGTATTTATTTACCAAAAATCAATTTACACATGTTTTAATAAGGGACGTCTCCCATAAATCTAAAATCAATCCTTAATTATTTTTTTTTCATGAGCAATATGAAATAATACTACACACAATAAAACAATAACAGGTTAAAGTGTAATGATAAACATCCTCACCAATCACATAATATTATCTGTGAATACAGAAAATTACAAGCTTATTTCATGGAAATAAGAATACCGGCATGGTATTTACTGGAGATATAAACACTGTCTCTTAGTGCAAAATATCCCATGAAGTGGAAACACAAGCAAGCGAAATACGTTGATAATAGGTTTATTACCTTAGAGTAGTGAAAGACCGTCCCACAGGCTTAGTTGCACTTCTATTACCTGCGCGAGCTATGTTTTATGCTCCGGTTCCTTACCACGGTTCTTTCAGAAGTGCTCTTGGCGTCTTACACCGATCATCTGTCTGTTAGCGATCACGTGACTTGTGCCTACGTCACGGTACGGATCCTCTGTGTAGCGGCTTGACTTGTAGTTGAAATAGATACAATATGTTTTCTTTAAATGAAGTAGAAAACTCTAGTTGGCATATGTTGACGACTGAATCCACTTGCAGTTAGTGCTAATAGCACGCAAGTGATAGCTTTAGTGTATAAGCGGATAACCCGGGTTATTTGAAAGTTCTCCACAGTATCAAGATACAACACTTTAATAGCAAGTGTGATATTATCAGCTTTTATCAGATATCTTGATAAAGCCCATCATAGGGTGAAACACGTTGAGGGTAAAAGTCTGTGAATATCGATGATGAAAAGCTGATAATATCACACTTGCTATTAGAGTGTTGTATCTTGATACTGTGGAGAACTTTCAAATAACCCGGGTCATCCGCTTATACACTAAAGCTATCACTTGCGTGCTATTAGCACTAACTGCAAGTGGATTCAATCGTCAACATATGCCAACTATTTAACCTCTTAAGGACATATAACGGAATTTTTCCATCATAAAACAATTGAGCAAACAGAAAGCTGTGTCCTTAAAGGGTTAAAGAAAACATATTGTATCTATTTCAACTACAAGTCAAGCCGCATATCATGACATAGGCACAAGTCATGTGATCGCTAATAGATGATCGGTGTAAGATGATAAGAGCACTTCTGAAAGAACCGCGGTAAGGAACCGAAGCAAAAAACATAGCTCACGCAGGTAATAAAGTGCAACTAAGCCTGTGGGACGGTCTTTCACTACTCTAAGGTAATAAACCTATTATCAACATATTTTGCTTGCTTGTGTTTCCACTTCATGGGATATTTTGCACTAAGAAACAGTGTTTATATCTTGGTCCAGTAAATAGGCGTTTTTTTCCAAATTGCACCTGTACGCCTTAAGTCCAACAACATTGAATTTGGATGTGAACTCTGTGCCCCTGTATACACATATATCAACAAGTGGCACATAAGGAGACTTTCCTTGTTGGTATGCTACAGCTATGCCAGTATTCTTATTTCGCTTGTAATTTTCTGTATTCACGGATAATATTATGTGATTGGTGAGGCTGTTTATCATTACACTTTAACCTGTTATTCTTTTATTGTGTGTAGTATTATTATATATTACTCATGAATTTTTTTTTTAGATTTATGGGAGACGTCCCTTATTAAAATATGTGTGAATTGATTTTTGGTAAATAAATACTTTTAAAGTTGTATTGCAGTGTCTATGCTAGAGCTTCATTTCCTGTGTTAATACCTATTGTAAACTTAGGGAGTACCCCTGTCTACTATTAACTATTACTTTTCTGATATTGTGATATCTTAAGCTCACTTGTAGCGCCCTCTAAATATATATTTTTTATTTTTTAGAATCACATTATATAACACATTTTAGAGGAAGTTGTGTTTTTTTAGCAGGGTGTGATATCCTTTTTTTTGGCTAGCACAATACTAGAATTTAATCTATAAATTTGTGTAAGGTCCAAAAGTGGCCTCTTGTGTACTAAGGATAGTATAAAATAGAAAAAAGGAGGTTCCATGCCTATATGTTCATTACAGCTGTTCTTACGTGTGCATATCATTATACTTACAACTTGATGTTTTAACTGTATTCTTATTCCTTATGATGGTCTGGTTAATACTTATATATCAAGTCTTATTTGTATTGTGAATGGACATACATATTATGTTGTTACTGCTAAAAATCTCAATTTAAAGATTACATAATAAAAAAATGAAAAAAATTAAATCCTCCTGATCAAATGCAACCAGAGTGATTGACAAGCCACGCTATTGAACAATAAGTTGTGTGAGAGCAGGGGGTATATCTGCACAAGAAATTGCTTATGCAATGATAAATGCAGACAGTGAATGCTGCCCGCTTTCAGCAATGATTTGTTAAATAGGGCCCATGGGCATCTATTTATCAAGCCGTCAACCGCAAATACGCTGGAATTTCGCAGCGTATTTGTGGTGAGCCTGATTCGCCTTAGTTATCAAACCCTACAAACTGGCAAAAGTAGAATTTTGTGACGTAACATGCGATCCGCCGGACTCAGTCCGACACAGATCGATGCTTACATCACTACAGATGTTCCGAACGCAAGTTCGGCACAATCTGACTACTTTTGTAAGTTATCAAATATCTACCGGGTACGCTCGCCACTATTCCGGCCCACTTCTGCTGGCTTCGTGGAGGACTTCGGCCCGGTTGGGTGAAGACTTCTCAAGGTAGGGTGATCTTCAAGGGGTTAGTGTTAGGTTTTTATAAGGGGGGATTGGGTGGGTTTTAGAGTAGGGTTGGTTGTGTGGGTGGTGGGTTTTAATGTTGGGGGGGTTGTAATTTTTTTTTTACAGGTAAAAGAGCTGATTACTTTGGGGCAATGCCCCGCAAAAGGCCCTTTTAAGGGCTATTTGTAATTTAGTGTAGAGTAGGGCTTTTTTTAATTTTGTTAGGGGGATTAGAGTAGGTGTAATTAGTTTAAAAATCTTGTAATTATTTTATTATTTTCTGTAATTTAGTGTTTGTTTGTTTTTTGTACTTTAGATACATTTTTTTAGTTGTATTTAATTGTATTTAGTTTAGGGAATTAATTTAATTATAGTGTAGTGTTAGGTGTAATTGTAGCTTAGGTTAGGTTTTATTTTACAGTTATATTTGTATTTATTTTGACTAGGAAGTCATTAAATAGTTAATAACTATTTAATAACTATTCTACCTAGTTAAAATAAATACAAAGTTGCCTGTAAAATAAAAATAAACCCTAAGCTAGATACAATGTAACTATTAGTTATATTGTAGCTATCTTAGGGTTTATTTTACAGGTAAGTATTTAGTTTTAAATAGGAATAATTTATTTAATGATAGTAATATTTATTTAGATTTATTTAAATTAGATTTAAGTTAGGGGGTGTTAGGGTTAGGGTTAGACTTAGGTTTAGGGGTTAATAAATTGAATATAGTGGTGGCAACATTGGGGGCGGCAGATTAAGGGTTAATAAATGTAGGTAGGTGGCGGCGGTGTAGGGGGGCAGATTAGGGGTTAATAAATATAATGTAGGTGGCGGGGGTGTAGGGGGGGCAGATTAGGGGTTAATAAATATAATCTAGGTTGCAGTGGGGTCCGGGAGCGGCGGTTTAGGAGTTAATAAGTTTATTTAGTTGCGGCGGGGTCCGGGAGTGGTGGTTTAAGGGTTAATAATTGTATTTATTTGCGGCGGGGTTAAACACTTTATTTAGTTGCGGCGGGGTCCAGGAGCGGCGGTTTTGGAGTTAATACATTTCTTAGAGTTGCGGCGGGGTCTGGGAGCAGTGGTTTAGGGGGTAAACAGTATAGTATAGTGTGGGTGTTTAGTGACAGGGTACCAAGAAAGCTGTAAAAAAGCAGAAGAGCAGATCGATGACTGTTAGTTAACTACAGTCCGCTGCTCATCGCACCGTACTTGGTGCGCGGCTTTTTGACAGCTTTTTTGATAATTTTGGAGAACGTATTCAGGTCCGCAGCAGCGATGTTAGGCGATCTTAGGCGAGCGTATTGGTGCCGTTGAATGCAGGTAAGTTGACGCTTTGATAAATAGATGCCATGGTCTCTACTTAACAATGAGACCCTTTAAAAATCCTGTAAGCCTCCATGAATCTATGCTAATGAGAAGTATTTTGAATAAACATGAGTTAGTAAAAAATGTTTACATTTAAATGTTATTAGTTCTAGAGTGATAGAGGGTAACCTGCATGCAGCCACCTTCTATCACTGCAGTAGGACATGTGCAAATGTGTTTTCCATGCATTCTCTGAGTGCCATAAATAGAATAATGTATTGTCAGTGTCTTGTGTACAGGCTGAGAGCTGTCACTTGAACACATAGCTTTTGAAAGAAAAATGTAATTTTAAAGTTCATACTTTAATATCACATAATATCTGTTCTTAAATTGAAAGCTCGTAAAATAAATCCATCTGAACTGTTACTCAGTTTAGAATGTTTTCCCTCTCTGTATAATATCCATCTGTACAAAGGTTGAAAAAGGCCGCTTGACTTTCAATATGCTAAAACAAGTCATCTACACATTGCATTTTGGAAAAAAAGCTTTCAAAAGCCCACCATAAAAAGGCAAAATTGCCTTTTTAAAATCACATTTGTATGCAGATGTGTCCCTGTGGCTTCCTCTCACATCAGCTGCCAATGAGCAAATGTTCACCATAGCTAAATAGAGGAGAGTTTCCCATCTGTGTGCTTTAAGCACAGTTATCTGCCAGAAACTTTAAACAATCTCACCAAGAATCTCCATCCTGAAAAAAAATGTAATTTGAAAAATAAAAGCAAATGCATTGTGATGCATCATCAATGTTATCTAAGTTAAAACTACCTAAATTATACACAAAGTTTGTAACCTGAGGACACACATATATTACTATTGTATATTACTGCCAACAAGTGCTTTGCAGGTATGCTATCAAGCAGAAAGGAACTTGACAGGCAGACATGAAGCTCCCTCCTATTGAAAATCAGTTGGCAATTATAGGACATCATTCAGAAGACATTTCTGAATTACACAAGTTAATTGGTAACCGCCTAAAGGTAACAGAAACCTGTGTGCTTATATAACGTTACATAATTCTAGCATAAAGAGCCTGACTGCTGCTTTATGTTAGCTTTAGAGAATAAAATGCCTGGTTAAATCAGATGCTGATAAAATATCTGAAATTCACTGGTATGATAAATAATTAAAAGCAGGATAATATTATTTAATCTGCATAAGGCGTATAGAAAGGAATGCCTATATTTTAAATATACAGACCTAGATTACAATTTGCAATTGTTACCGCAAGAAGTCTATACATGATTGCGAGGTCTTGGTATTTTTACTGCTAGAACCTGTAGTACAAATATTGCCGGCCCATTTAAGATAACTCACTGTAACCAACTCTCTCTTTACTTTTAATGACGAGCACAAAGTGGATACTCATGCTTGTATTACAAGTCCATGGCTAACCTTTTACCCAAGATATAACAACATTAATGTTGGAAATCTTAACCGAAGTGAAAAGCTCTGGTAAAGTCATTGTGAATGATAATACAGGACTACACAAATAAAAAAACTGGAGTCTTAGGTTTTCTTTTCAGACTACTTCATAGACAAAACACACTGATGCCCTTTTAGATGTACTTAAAGGAACAGCATACTGTTAAAAAAAAAATGGGAAATTTGCTTCTTTAGGTGTATTTTGTATATGGAATAGCTGTCTCTGCTAATTGAAACTACAACCTAATAAAATTGTCTGAGCTTTCAAGGAGAGCTTACCTCTATGTTTACACAAAATCCACTTTGGCCAACATTTAACAAGCACCGGGGTGGACAAGGCAGACTCCAGCAAACCTGTCCGCCCTGTATCACAGCCAGTGGGCAGCAATATCATGATTCAGATAGGGAAATTGCATTCCCTATATGAATCATGAAAGTTTAATTTTGATTAGACTGTTTCTTTAAGTATAGAAACTTTCAGAATCTGATATTTCAAATGCCAGTATAAAGTTAAATAAGCTATTTGTAAACAATTTAATACACTCCAGCAGGTAAAATGGATCATTGCAAACAAATTAAAGGGGAGAACAATTTAGGGTAAACTGTCCCTTTAGGTAGTAAAATTCCTAGATATAACAGATAAAAGCAGTGATTCGAAATAAAATAAAACAATTTAATACAGTTCAGCAGATAAAATAGATTTTTTTGGAACATGTTAATGCCATTAATATGATTTATTTAAAGGGGAGAAAACAATTCACATTACACTGTCTATTTAACATACAATGGTCTAGATTCATTAAGTATTATAGTACAATATTTTGTGTTGTGAAGTGTTCACAATAATGTATAGATTTAGAGATTGTGAGTTTTTTAAAGGAACAAAAATTACAACATAATCGTTTAATCAATTTGAGCTGGTGCATAGTACATGTGTGTATGATGTGTAATTTATATGTATTATACTGTAAAATTGTTCATTATAAAGTTTGTTTATTGTATAAAGCATGTTTTCTATTTTGACATTGTTTTGGTTTAGAAACAAGATGAGCATAATGGGATACATGTAAATTGTTATTATTCTTTCACACTGTACAATGGTATAGATGTAGACATTTGTACTGTAATGGATATTCATGCTGAATGGTCATTGCATTAGTGATTTTTATTTTTATAAGTTGTGACTGGTAAGTTTAAGCTCTGGTAAGTATATCACAAGTATATGTACTCTCGTATTACAAGTTAAAAGTAAAGGTTTCCCCCTCAAGTGTTAGTATCCCTTGGGTGGGAAAACATTACTTTTATTTATTATAAGAGCACACTGATTCTTGTGATATACTCACTTTAGCAGTTTCACTAGACCCTAATGTGCATTATAAATCTTGCGCAAAATACTGCTCCACTTGTAATCTAGGTTTCAGTTTTATAATATATGTGTATCTGTGTGTTTAAACATAGTGACTGATTATCGAAGAAATCTATCATTGGATTTATTACATAAAGGTATTGCAATATTGTAGGCCCTTAGGAAAAGAGAGTTGTTCAATAAATACATTTTACATCTTCCATTCAGTAAAATAGTTTGTGTTATTGAGTTGAAAATATACGTAAACAATCATTATGCCAATAGTACAGTCCCATTGGTCATCAGAATGTTTGGCTCATCAAATGAACAAGTTAGAGAATAACAGTTTGAAATTATAAACTTGCTCAAAATATTAAACAGCAAAGTATTGTTAAATGCACAAAAGCAAAACAAAAACTATAAAAGACAAGCAAAAAAAAAACTTTTTAAGGGTTTTAAAGGCCTTCTACTGAGCAAAATATACACAGTCAACGTGAAAGTAAAACATGACAGCCGAGCCAAAAAAGACAATAATGATTTTTATGACTATGGGGCCTATTTATTAAAGGTCTTGCGGACCTGATCCGACAGTGCGGTTCAGGTCCGCAAGACCTTGCTGAGTGCGGAGAGCAATACGCTCTCCGCATTTAACATTGCACCAGCAGCTCGCAAGAGCTGCTGGTGCAACGCCGCCCCCTGCTGACTCGCAGCCAATCAGCTGCCAGCAGGAAGGTGTCAATCAACCCAATCGTACTCGATCAGGTTGATTTCCGGCGATTCCTGTCTGCCTCATCAGTGCAGGTGGACAGGGTTATGGAGCAGCGGTCTTTAACTGGTAAAGACTCGCCAGAAACGTGGGCCCATGTTTCTGGCTTGTGGGCCTATGTTTCTGGTGAGTCTTCACCAGTTAAAGACCGTTCGGAGCTTGATAAATGGGCCCCAATGTTTAAACATTGTAAAGTACAGTAGAAATTTGTCATTTTTCTAAAGTGATAGCAAACTCTCCCCTTTGTAAAAACAGATCCAGAATATTAGTGATATTTTAGATGGAGTTTAAAGTGATTGTAAAGTTTAATGATTTAATGCCCAGCATTTAAAAATAATCTTAAAAACATGGGCATTTTAAGTCATTAAACTTTACAAAGATGCTTCTTTTTTTAAATAATTACCTATTAATTACGGTAAACATACCAGCGATCCTCCACTCACATCTGTATTTAGCATATTGATAATGAACCCGGCTTCATCCAATCGTTGCGTGACCAATGTACTAGACGCCAAAGGGTTCATGTAATGATTGGAGGAAGCCGCATTCATTATTAATATGCTCAATACTGAAGAAGATGCGGGCGCATCCTTGTGCAGATCAGTGCTATAAAGCTGGTGATAAGAGCCAATTCACTTGCCAATGGGTACAAAATACTCACAAAGGTTGCAGCACTCCGTTGTGCTGATAGAAGCAGGCAGAGATCTTGCAGTGTCTCTGCTCACTGATTCAAGGCAACTGAAAACCTGGTGATCTTCCTTGGAACACAGTCTGCTGACAGTTGTGGGGAAGATTACAGCAATCCCCCAAAAATATTTATTACAACTTTAAAAGCCTGATGAAATGGCCAGAGGGCCAAGTAACCATATAATCACTTAATTTGTTTTTTTATGCAAGCTTTTACATTTTAATAAATATTTTGATTGCTAACCTGAGAGTTTAAGAATTTTCTCCACAGCTGTAAGCAGACTGTGTTCCAAGGACAATTACAAGGTTTTCAGTTGCCCCCTTTTTTGCTTGAGTGTAACTGCTAGTCCTCCTTTCGTAATCTGGCCCTTTAAGGGGAATTTAAAAGGACATGAAACTCAAGATTTTTCTTTCAAGATTCTAATACAAAAAAACTGTTTAAAACAATTGACTTCCTTTATCAATGTTTCTTCATTCTCTCAGTATACTTTATTGATTGAGCAGCAATGCAGTACTAGGAGCTAACTGAACTCATCTGTAAGCCAATAAAAACAAGCATATGTGAGCAGCCACCAATCAGAAGCAAGCTCCCAGCTCCTGAGCCTACCTAGGTATTCTTTTCAGCAAAGAATACCAAGAGAATGAAGCAAATTAGATAACTGTAGTTAACTGGAAATTTGTTTAAAGTTGTATGTTCTATCTGAATCATGAAAGAAACATTTTGGGTTTCATGTCCCTTATAATTTTGTGTTTAATCTTTTTAATTATTTATATCAATTAATGATGTCTGCAAATAAGAATTTCATATAATCTTAAGAAAATTAGTAAAAAAACATGTTACTATATTAGTAATATTTTTATGACAAAAACCTCTTGTATTTATAAAATATGAACTGAGCATGCACAAAAATATTAACAATAAATAAAAACATTCAAATAGCCAAGATATGCTACTCAAAATAAGCCAAGAAATCATGATTGCAAAATCCGAAAATTGTTTTCTAATGGATTGGAATAACATTGTTAAATAGCTCCAATGCATTATTATCATACCAATCATACCAATTCCTTTATAAGCTTGTTATATATAGGTTATGACATGGTTTTGTCAGTATAAAAAAATAAGAATGATTTTATAAAAATGAAATTATGCATATAATATTATTTATTTTTTGTTTAAAATACAGCCATATACATTCTTGAATATTTATTTTATTTATATTTGTGTATAACTGTTACTTGAAACATGCATAAATGGTAGAATCTAATAGTATCCAGTATATCCATATTATTTTTTCTTACACAATGCTTTTACTACCCAATTTAGAAGCTAAGCCCATATATTTTAGAATTGTTGTATGTAGGCATAGACAAATATTTCTCATCGCCTGAGGAACTAAGTTCCCAGACAGAGAACCTGTCAGCCTGGGTTCAGTGTGAGCAAGTAGCATAAAAAATGCACAAGCAAATTATTGCACAAAACCTTCCTCTTCTCTTATGTAATCAATTTTGTGAGAACAGGGCTTGTTAATCTTAGTTTGCCTGCACAAAGTTAATTTAGCAATTTGATAAAAGGAGCCCAATGAATCTATTATTAATCTATTATTAATTGGGTTACAACATTGTTTTTATATATTTTCTTTGGACAAGTGCAAGTTACATTTGTGGGCACTAGCAATATATTTCCCAGATAGTCACTTATCTATGGGAAAGATATGTGAATATGATTTATAATTCTTATTTATTATACTGGCTCCATATATCAATAAAAAAGTTTATTAAATTTTTTTTTTATATATTTGTTCAATGCAATAATAGCACCATACAATGATGTCAAATTCTTATTAATTGTAAAACCTGTATATTATTATGCATATTAATGTGCGATTGAACATAATACGCTGTCGGCATTTATCATTACACATGCAGTTCTTGTTAACTGCTTGTGCAATGCCACCCCCTGCAGATTGGACGCTAGCAGGGGGTGTCAATCAGCCCGATCGTATAGGATCGGGCGGATTTCAGACTGCAGCCTCAGAGGTAGCGGACAAGTTATGGAGCAGCGGTCTTTAGACCGCTGCTTCATAACTGCTGTTTCTGGCAAGCCTGGAGGCTCACGCGGAAATAGGGGCATCAAGCTCCATTTGGTGCTTGATAATTCGGCCCCATGGTATTCTTTGCTGAAGTGATACTTAAGAAAGTAGCATGCACACGTTTAGAGCACTACAAGGCAGGAAACGTATAACATTCTTGTAAAACCGCTGCTTTATAGTTTCTGCAGACATGTATACACTATTAAAGTTACGTCACTGCTTTTCAACAAATGATTGGCAAGAGAACAACGCAAATTTGATAACAGAAGTAAGGAAAAAAGTTGTTTAAAATGACATGCTCTATCTGAATCATAAAATACAAATTTTGGATTTCATGTCCCTTTAAGATTCAAAGAAGTTAATAGAACCACTAAATATATGACTGAGATTATATGGTAAAGCTAAGTTGTATAAAAATGATAAAGCAAGTCTGTATTATTAAAGATTTAAATGTATTTTTTTCTGAATACATGAAGTGTAAACGTTGCATCTCTTCTGTACCGTGGGTTAATTCCTAATCCTAACTACACTTCCTTAACTACAAAGTTTGCTTCGTGCTGATAAACTTAGGTCACATTTCCATTGAACTGTGGAAAATCGCTGTAAGCTACCGAAGTTGCCGATAGCTAAAATTAGTTAACGGCTCCATATTAGTACCAGATTTCCATTGAAATATTTTGCGCATTGCGTGCATTTGCTTTTTTTGTGTTGGCATAAGTTAACTTTGTGTTAACGCTTCCATCCAATGTCGGATTTATCGAAAATTGTACCATAACAAGTTAGTTGCTATAGTAACCTGACACTATTTACGGTCTGCACTCCTTATATGTGATCACCTCTAAAGAGAAAGAAAAACTAAGATACACTTATTTATAATACATATTTAACTATAAGCATATACTGCTTTTTATTATAATTAACCATTGCTATAAATGGGACAACAATAAATATTACATATTACAATTTCTTTCTTAATTGAAATATTTCAATGGGAACTAGGCCTTAGAAAAAGGCTATGTTTTCAATGTATCGAAATCCTCCAAAGTATATTAATGGTTTGTGCATTCATTGGAAGCCTGGTGTAAATTAGCGCACAATGTCTTCTAATACTTTTTATAAGACACAAAAATATTTTCTGCAGCCAAGTGTAACACACAATCAGAAACAGAATACTTCCGACAGCAAATTTATTGGTTTGCAACCTTGCGCAAACCAAATTTTGGCTCAGTGGAAATGAGCGCTTATAAAGTATACTCTGGGTTTGCATGTTATGATTATAAAGTGTCATGGATTTCCTTATTCCTTTCTGTCCCTTTAATTTTTACCTGTGCTCACACCTAGCAAGGTTATTTAAAGCCTGGACACGCCTCCCTCCCTGCTTCAGTATTGTTTCCAGTTTAGCATACAGCTTCACAGACCTGCTGCAGGGATTTTCCTCTCTCTGTTCAAGTCTAACTATCTGAAGGTATTTAAACCTTTTCTAATACAGAGCCTACTAGAGCAACTGAAAGAGACTTATATGCTAAGTCTGAACATTTCTAATTTGGATTAACAAACACCGCTGCTGCATTATTTTCCTGCTTAATTGCCTCTGGCAGATCAAGTGTTTTCCAAACCGCAACTGCAGTCTCATCCGATATAAGTTGTGAACTTTATAACTTTGTACAGACGCTTAACTTACATTGGACCACACTCACAGGATACCTCCTCATATTCCTCTTCACACGCTTCAGGAGTAGCGTGATAAACTTCAGTCTGAACTTTTGTGAGTAACGCTACAGCACAGCACTTAATACCTGCTCCACCCATCTGCCTGTCAGCTCTCACAAACAGCACAGCTATCAGCGTGTATCACACTTCAATTGACTAACAGCCTACTGCATCTGTACTGACTTAACGCTCCTTCTGTGTACTCAGTGACTATCAGGAAAAGTGTATCCCATCCACGGTGCGTTTGGTTAACAACTGCTGTGCAACCTGATTCAGAAATACTGATCAGGAATTTAAATCAAATAGTAACTTTCAGCTGCCATACAGACAGATACATTGTAACTTCCTCATTGTATCTTAAAGTAAGGCATACAATCATATATTTTCCGCAGTTGAGATCCACAACCACATTCAGCTCATTACATAATACTGAAGCCAATAAAAATGGATCCAGCGGAATTACCTAAAATTGTTTACACTCTCTCCCAGAGGGTGGATCAGCTAAGTCATGGCCTTAGAGAATTACAAGTTCAAAATGAGACACTCAACAATATAATAAAAGACTCAATGAATAAATCAGCCACACCAGAGGCTACCCCAGAACCCCAAGTCTCTATGCCCGACAAATTCCATGGAGACAGGGCTATGTTCTCTCAGTTCAAAAACTCTTGTTATCTTCTTTTCAGTCTAAAACCTAAAACCTACGCAACTGAACGAGTTAAGGTTTTAACGGTCATTTCTTTTCTGCGAGGTGAACCCCGCAAGTGGGCTGACTCATTCTTTGAACAAGATCATCCTATTTTAACATCACTGGAAGACTTCTTCAAGGAAATGGCAATTCTTTATCAAGATATTAACACTCAGCTTACTGCAGAGACTAAAATGAGGTCTCTTAAACAAGGGAAAAAGCAGGTGGAGGAATATTTAAGTGAGTTCAAGCAATACAGTAAAGATACTGAGTGGAGCGATATTTCCCTTAGGAATCAGTACCGTCTAGGTCTAAATGATGCCCTTAAAGATGAACTCGCTCGCATAGAGCTTCCTAGGTCCTTGGAAGGACTAATCACACTAAGCATTCAGATTGATAGAAGGTTGAGAGAACGCAAATCAGAAAAACAAGGTATGGATACTATCACAAGACCCTCTTCTACTTACCAAAAACCTACAGTCACTCAAACCTCAGAACCTATGGATTTGGGATTCACTAGAGGCCCTTTACAACCAGAAGAAAGGAATCGCAGACGCATAAACAACCTCTGCATGTATTGTGCTTCAAATGCACATACTGTAAGAGAGTGTCCTATCTTACAAAGGCAGAAGAAACGTAAGTCCTTCAGAAAAACCACATGCTTAACCACTAATGTTAACCAAGTTGCTTACTGCTCTTTATCTCTTACCTTACAGTGGGATCTACACCAGCAAATCAGTGAAGCCATCATCGACTCTGGGGCTCATTCTTCCTATATTGATTCTGTTTTTGTCACTATAAATAAAATACCCACTGTGTTGAAAGCAAGACCTGTGTCCATTAGAGTTATTGATGGTAATACAATTAGTTCCGGTCCTATTACACACCAAACTATTCCCATCAAGGTTTCCATGTCAAGTGCACACACTGAATTCATATCCTTTGATGTGATAAATTCTCCCATGTTTCCCCTGGTGCTTGGTCTACAATGGTTACAGACGCATCAACCCACCATACATTGGGATCGCCTCGAAGTCGAATTCCTCTCAGATTATTGCAAGAACACCTGTTTTCATCACTCCTTGATCTGTTCTATAAATCCTACTGGAAGAATTATTCCTTCTGACTATCAAGATTTTCAAGATGTATTCAGTGAAAAGGAAGCAGAGTCCCTTCCTCCACATCGCCCGTACGACTGTCCTATTCAACTACTTCCAGGAGCTTCCATTCCTTACGGGCACATATACCCTCTATCACAGCCTGAACTAGATCACCTCAAAACTTACCTTTCAGAGAATTTAAGGAAAGGGTTTATACAACCCTCTTCTTCCCCTGCTGGGGCCGGCATTTTCTTCGTCAGAAATAAGGACAACTCCCTACGCCCTATAATTGATTATAGGGAACTTAATAAACGGACTGTCAAGAACCGCTATCCCTTACCTCTAATTCCCGAACTCATCGAACGTCTCAGTCAAGCCACCATATGCACTAAATTAGACCTACGTGGAGCCTATAATCTCGTCAGGATCCGAAAAGGAGACGAGTGGCTCACCGCCTTCAGAACAAGATATGGGCTCTACGAGTATAAGGTGATGCCTTTCGGGCTCTGTAATGCCCCGGCAACATTCCAATATCTAATAAACGATATATTCCGTGATCTCCTTGACATCTGTGTAGTTGTATATTTGGACGACATTCTGATATACTCTACTAACATCATTGAACATATAAAACACGTCCGTTGGGTCCTCTCTCGCCTTAGACAACACCGACTTTTTGCCAAATTGGAAAAATGCATCTTCCACACCTCTGTTATTACATTCCTGGGTTATACTATCACTCCCACAGGAATTCAGATGGATGATTCAAAAGTGCAAACTATTAAAAACTGGCCCATACCTTCCACCAAAAAGGACCTGCAAAAATTCCTCGGTTTCTCCAATTACTATAGGAAATTCATCAAGAATTATTCCTCTCTTACTAAGCCTTTAACTTCTCTTACAAGTGTCAAAACTACTTTCCACTGGACACCTCAAACACAGGCTATTTTCGAACACCTTAAGGATGTTTTCACTAAAGCACCGATTCTTAAGTTTCCAGACCCTGATGCCCATTATGTACTTGAAGTTGACGCCTCCAACTACGCTCTAGGGTCCATTCTGTCTCAACATAAAACTCCAGAAGATCCACTCCACCCTGTTGCCTTCTTTTCACGAGTAATGACACCAGCCGAATATAACTACCCTGTAGGCGAAAAGGAGTTGTTAGTCATCAAGGTCTCATTAGAACACTGGAGACATCTCCTAGAGGGCAGTAAATTTCCGATACTAATATATACGGACCACAAAAATCTGGAATACCTTCTGACTAACCGTACCTTATCCTCTAGACAGCTAAGATGGAGTTTATTCCTATCAAGGTTTGATTTCCATATAACCTACAGACCAGGGAGTAAGAACGGGAAAGCGGATGCCTTGTCCAGAAAAGATACCAATCCTCATCATTCCGATACTCCTGGTACAGTCATTCCAGCTGAGCAATTCATTACACTATCTCCTACTTATCCTGAAGTCCTTAAACTCCTACAACAGAAAGATACTTCCATTCCTAAGCTTAAACTCACACTGGGACAAGATGGTCTCTATTACCACCAAGAATGTCTTTATGTACCAACTTCCCTTCGAGACAATTTGTTAAAAGAACATCATCACTCCCCGATGGCAGGACATCTTGAAATCCACAAAACCTTTGATCTTCTTTCACGTACGTACTGGTGGCCTGCTATCAGAACTTCTGTGCAAAGATATGTTCAATCTTGCCACATATGTACAGTTTCCAAGACTGAAAAAAGACCTCCTTTCGGATTACTCTTACCATTACAGATACCTGACCGACCGTGGCAAACCATAGGAATGGATTTCATCGTCGAACTTCCATTGTCACTTGGTTACAATACCATACTTGTTGTTGTTGATCATCTTACCAAGATGGCCCATTTCCTCCCATATCATAAGCTCCCAACTTCATCAGAACTTGCAGTTCTTTTCTTGAATAACATCGTCAAATTACACGGTCTCCCAGATTCCATTGTAACTGATAGAGGAAGTCAATTCACCTCTCGTTTCTGGAAAAAATTATGTGACACTATGCAAGTAGAACTCCGATTCTCCTCCTCATTTCACCCCCAATCAAATGGCCAAACAGAGAGAATAAACCAATGGCTCGAACAGTATATTCGCTCATATTGTTCCAACCACCAAGACCAGTGGGCTAATACCCTTGCTATGGCTGAATATGCATACAACAATTCTACAAGTTCCACTACTTCCAAAACACCATTTTTTGCGAATTACGCTTTTCACCCTTCCTTCCAACTTCACCCTCGGACAGATTCAAACTGTCCCAAGGTTGATGACCTCACTAAGGATCTCCAGGATCTTTTCATAGAACTCAAGAGGCATATAGCTGATGCTCAGGCTCATCAGAGACGTTACTATAACCTCCGAAGACGTCAACCACCTTCCTATAAAATAGGTGATCTGGTCTGGCTGTCGACCAAGAATATAAAACTGAAAACCCCCAGCAAGAAACTTAGTGCTGTCTTCATTGGTCCTTATCCTATCACAAAGATTGTGAACCAAAATGCTGTTACCTTGGATCTGCCTTCTACTTTTCGACTTCATCCCACCTTCCACGTTTCTTTGTTAAAACCTCATTGCGAAACTAGACAGGTGGCCAGCCAGATTCCTCCTCTCATCTTACAGGATTCGGACACGGAATACGAAGTTGATGCCATCCTGGACTCCCGTATTTACCGTGGAACTCTTCAATACTTAATCCGTTGGAAGGGATTCTCTGAGGAGAATGACTCTTGGGAACCTTCCTCGAATGTTCATGCTCCCAAATTGGTATCCCTGTTTCACAGGAGGAATCCAGAACGACCTAGATTCGTAGCTGCGGGGCACCTACCCTGAGGTGGGGGGTATGTCATGGATTTCCTTATTCCTTTCTGTCCCTTTAATTTTTACCTGTGCTCACACCTAGCAAGGTTATTTAAAGCCTGTTTTCAATGTATCGAAATCCTCCAAAGTATATTAATGGTTTGTGCATTCATTGGAAGCCTGGTGTAAATTAGCGCACAATGTCTTCTAATACTTTTTATAAGACACAAAAATATTTTCTGCAGCCAAGTGTAACACACAATCAGAAACAGAATACTTCCGACAGCAAATTTATTGGTTTGCAACCTTGCGCAAACCAAATTTTGGCTCAGTGGAAATGAGCGCTTATAAAGTATACTCTGGGTTTGCATGTTATGATTATAAAGTGTCATGGATTTCCTTATTCCTTTCTGTCCCTTTAATTTTTACCTGTGCTCACACCTAGCAAGGTTATTTAAAGCCTGGACACGCCTCCCTCCCTGCTTCAGTATTGTTTCCAGTTTAGCATACAGCTTCACAGACCTGCTGCAGGGATTTTCCTCTCTCTGTTCAAGTCTAACTATCTGAAGGTATTTAAACCTTTTCTAATACGGAGCCTACTAGAGCAACTGAAAGAGACTTATATGCTAAGTCTGAACATTTCTAATTTGGATTAACAAACACCGCTGCTGCATTATTTTCCTGCTTAATTGCCTCTGGCAGATCAAGTGTTTTCCAAACCGCAACTGCAGTCTCATCCGATATAAGTTGTGAACTTTATAACTTTGTACAGACGCTTAACTTACATTGGACCACACTCACAGGATACCTCCTCATATTCCTCTTCACACGCTTCAGGAGTAGCGTGATAAACTTCAGTCTGAACTTTTGTGAGTAACGCTACAGCACAGCACTTAATACCTGCTCCACCCATCTGCCTGTCAGCTCTCACAAACAGCACAGCTATCAGCGTGTATCACACTTCAATTGACTAACAGCCTACTGCATCTGTAATGACTTAACGCTCCTTCTGTGTACTCAGTGACTATCAGGAAAAGTGTATCCCATCCACGGTGCGTTTGGTTAACAACTGCTGTGCAACCTGATTCAGAAATACTGATCAGGAATTTAAATCAAATAGTAACTTTCAGCTGCCATACAGACAGATACATTGTAACTTCCTCATTGTATCTTAAAGTAAGGCATACAATCATATATTTTCC
This sequence comes from Bombina bombina, assembly GCF_027579735.1. Taxonomy (NCBI): domain Eukaryota; kingdom Metazoa; phylum Chordata; class Amphibia; order Anura; family Bombinatoridae; genus Bombina; species Bombina bombina. The sequence continues at coordinate 137,109,085 of NC_069504.1, read as the reverse complement.
GCAGTTGAGATCCACAACCACATTCAGCTCATTACATAAAGTTATTGCATTAGCCTTATATATGGTTTGCATTGGATAGCACAACACTGAAAGATGCAGCTGTTGAGGAATCATATTATTAGTTATTAATAACCTTGCTAATATTGTATAACTGTATTTGCTGCCTTATTCTGATGTAGCATATACATGCTGCACTATAATTTATCACAACCATTGTTTTATTATTGATGACTGTATGTTTTCATAATGTTTGTTACTTGTTCACTATTGTTAAAGGAACTTTCGGCTAGATTACAAGTCTTGCGTTAGGCTTAAAAAGCAGCGTTTGCCAGTCCACTGGTATTACGAGTCTTGAAGGTACAAGTGTACCGCTCACTTTTTTGGCCAGACTTGGAAATACCGAAAATCCACATCAATTGCATATCCTCTTTTTTCAATGGGACTTGCATAGCTCTGGTATTACGAGTCTGCCAAAAAGTAAGCGGTAGACCCTCTCCTGTCAAGACTGGTACCGCATTTTAAAGTCAGAAGTTAAGAGTTTTACACTACAACACCGTAGCATAAAACTCTTAACTAAAGTGCTAAAAAGCACACTAACACCCATAAACTACCTATTAACCCCTAAACTGAGGCCCTCCCACATTGCAAACACTAAAATTAAATTTTTAACCCCTAATCTGCCGAACCAGACATCGCCGCCACTATAATAAATATATTAACCCCTAAACCGCCACACTCCCGCCTTGCAAACATTATTTAAATATTATTAACCCCTAATCTGCTGTCACTAACATTGCCGACACCTACCTACATTTATTAACCCCTAATCTGCCGCCCCCAACGTCGCCGCCACTATACTAAAGTTATTAACCCCTAAATCTAATTCTAACCCTAACCCTAACCCCCCTAACTTAAATAAAATTTAAGTAAATCTAAAGAAAATTCCTATCATTAACTAAATAATTCCTATTTAAAACTAAATACTTACCTATAAAATAAACCCTTAGCTAGCTACAATATAACTAATAGATACATTGTAGCTAGCTTAGGGTTTATTTTTATTTTACAGACAAGTTTGTATTTATTTTAACTAGGTACAATAGTTATTAAATAGTTATTAACTATTTAATAACTACCTAGCTAAAATAAATACAAAGTTACCTGTAAAATAAAGAGTTTAGAAGTAAAAAAGAGGGTGCCACGTAGCGTAATAAAGTTTGATCAAAAGCAAACTGTGAAGAATCAAAAAGGCTTACCAAAGAGATATGCACCGTACTGTGATCGGTGCTATCGGGCAGACTAACACTCTCAGTGGTTAGTACACTGGTGAATCTGTGGTCTGCTGCGTCTGGACAGAGGCAAGTGGATTCTGTCAGACTTTGTGCCGGGTGAACAACTTTCTTGTCAAGCGTGGTATCGCAATGCTGCAGACAGTGTAAAAAATGTTGGCCCTTGCAACGTGAGAATCAAAGTGAAGGACAACTTCCATGAATATAAAATATATTTATTCCATACAAGTACCGCTACGCGTTTCTCGACCGTAACTGGTCATTTCCTCAGGCATGAAACAATAGATCATCATCCAGACGCAGCAGACCACAGATTCACCAGTGTACTAACCACTGACAGTGTTAGTCTGCCCGATAGCACCGATCACAGTACGGTGCATATCTCTTTGGTAAGCCTTTTTGATTCTTCACAGTTTGTTTTTTTTTTTTTTGTTTTTTTTTTATTTTTTATTGAGGTTGAAAACAGGTTACAACATACATGTCATGCTTCAAGAAGTATGTTAATACAGGAAAGAATCAACAAAATTATGTCCAACATACTTTCAGAGATATAGTCATAACCATTGTAACACCAAGGAATTTAAACATACAGAACAAGTACCTCACATTTTCAAATTTAGTTTTGCTTGAAAACATTCTGAAGGTATGCATGACTAATATTATAGGATAGAGAATCAGGGGATTCCCTTATGTCTTGAAACAATCCATAATCATACTGTATACTTATGTTACCGCTTAGATGAATTTAATGAGTGCTACATTGATACTTGAAAGACTCAAGGGAAGCATTTTATAAACATGCATGACTGGTCTTGTAGTAGAGAGAAGAGAGAAAATAAAATGAAGAGATTCCATAGGGGCTACAGGATGATTTGAGTATACATAGGAGGAATCTTCAAACTCTACTAAAATACTTTAACACAATCTGTAGACATATATAACTAGTGACACAATATAGGTTAGATGTGGGGATGTCACATTAAAACTTTTACTATTTAGAGTTGCGGTACATACTAGATAAACCCGAGGGTATGCATGACTAGTTTTATAAGATAGAGAGTTAGGGGATTCCCTTATAACTTGAACCAATCCAAAGTCATACTGTATGCTTGTGTTACTGCATAAATAAATTTGATGAGTGCTGTATTAATACTTGTGAAACTCAAGGGAAACATTTTATAAACATGCATAACTAGCTTTGTAATAGAAAAAACAGAGAAAATAAAATATAGAGATTCCATAGGAGCTACAAGGAGATTTGAATATACATAGGAGGAATCTCACAACTTCAAACTCCATTACAATACTTTAAAACATTCTGTAGACATATATGGCTGGTGACACAATATAGGTGAGATTAAGGAATGTCACATTAATACTGTTACTATATAAAGTTGCGGTACATGCTAGATAGACCGCGTGAGTGGCCCTCCTGAACAAGGAGGTACATTATCTAGGGATGGGGGGGGGGGGAGGAGGTGGTCATTTGAATGTGATTAGTAATATAAACTAAACACTATGACAAGAGGGTAATTGTTAATAGTAAACATTAACAAAGGAGTGGCTCAGCATATAGGGAGATTTATGGAAGTATATAGACATTTGGTACCTGTCAGACTGATCTGTAATGTAATATAAGTATTCATGTCATGATAAGATGGGGGAGACCAATTACAGTAGGAGTTTGCAATTGTAAGCTAGATAGGACAAACTAAGTTTGGAGTTATAAGATAATATGAACAGTTATCATGTAAAGATAAAAGCTTGTTTCTCATAAATGTACTGGGCATGGTAAGAACTAGAGTGAATGTTAGCACCAAAGAGTTTGGCTATCATAGTATTAGTTCACCTTAGAGATCAGTATGTCACATATGCAGGATTTTCAGAAAAGAGACGTGTAAGTGAGACAGTCTCTGATAGTCTAAACCATGATTACATGGTTGGGTAATTAGAGAATAAGTCTACCACAGGGCATGGGCCCTATGCCCTATAGTATTAGACATAGAGACCTAACATACAGTCGAGCACAAACAGAATAAAATAATTTTTAGGGTAAGTATAATATTGGAAGTGAGTTCGAACTGTACTGATGTTAAAATATTAAGTTTTGAAGACAATGGTGGGGGGGTAGTGGTTACTGATGTGTAGTAAGTAGCTTATATGTTAATTATATAGTCGGCTAATGTTATACCCGGCTCGATAGAGCCTCAAGTTCCAGATTCGCAGGGTTGACTCAGCTCATGGAGCTTAATTGCAGTGCGGTGTATAATAAAGTCCTTAGAGGTACTAGTAATGCAGGACCTACCTGCACCAGAGACATTGTAGTAGATTTTTAGCTAAAATTATGTGTCACAGTAAATCTATGTGCGTCACTGTAAGTTATGGATTTGCCTATTGTACCATGAGTTAGACCGGAAGAGCACTTAGCAAGATACTTGTGGGCTAAACAGCCAAACCTAATGACAGATTAATTGTAGCCTCTAATCTCTTTGCAGATCTGCCAAGCTTCAATTAGTTAGGAAGGTAATTTGGGTTAAATCTATTAAACTTAATGTGCTCTGTGATTTAATATTAGTTGCGCTACACAAGTGCAGAAAACGCTTGTACATATAAAGTGGTGTCCAATGCTCAGTATAATGAGAGCAGCTTGAGGGAAATACGGATATATCTACAGTGGATACATCTAGTTTAATAAAGTAAATTACTAGGGTAAACACTATGCAGGTGATGTGCCTGGGTAATTGACGTTAATATAGACATATACACTAGATCTATAACCCAACATGCCTAAAACAAGTAACAGTGAATAACCTTCCCCCCAATAATGTTTAAGATACCTGCCAATGAGCATAAGCATAATTAAACTTGTAATGAAATTTGGAACATCTGAGTCCATGTCTAAGTATGGGCTTTTGGTTAGCTATAGAGCCAGGAATCATCCAGAGGGGTGTCCATAGCGGTAAAGTTTAATTCACATAGGTGCCAAATTAAAGGACCAGCGGTTCACTAGCGACCTGTCCACAACATCGGGTATGGCAAGAGCTTCAGGGTGTTTAGCCTACACCTTGTTTTTGGCGGACCAGTGGAATGAGGAGCCTCTCTGCTAAACATGCCAAATTGTCGCTTCTGCTTCCAAGGTAGCCCGTCTCCGCTAATAAGGCATTGAAATATGTTGCCCCACTAGCCCGATCCTCACATGGCTGAATACAAGAGCAGCTGCAGGCCATAGTGTAGAAAGCTTGATTTCTCGCCGGGATATTGCGATCTGTAGCATTGATGTGGGGTATGTTGATCTTTGGGTGAACTGCTACGCTAGGTTTGTCTGCAGCATCCGGCTTTTTCCCGCGGGCCATATCCGTGATCTGCTTTGCTTGCGAGGCACTCCGCAACTGACGATAAGCTGGTGGTGAGTGCTTGGCCTTCAGGGCGCCCACTTTCCTTGGAGCAGTTGTAGAAGTAAGTAAGTGGGCAGCGCATACTGCAACCTCCGTAGCGGTCTGTTGGGGCGGCATAGATAGGAAGTGTTCAAACATCTCTCTGCACCCATCAATCAGGCTATGCATTTCCTCCAGAATACACTCTGCCGCCTCCATGCGTAGGCAGGGTGTTGGGCTTCCAGCTAGGGAGTAAATAAGTAGCTTCCGGCCTGTCACCTTTCCCTCTGTATGTATTGCCTAGGCCGCAAGATGGCTGCTTAGGAACCTGTTGTCAATATTACCCGTGTCAGGGTAGTGAGGATCTGTCCATGTGGGGTTCCTCTTTGTAAGGGTAGTTGATCAGGGACAAACGAGCTTTCTAAGCTTTGAAAATATCTGTAAAAATAAGTTTGGACGATCGCTGGAAATGTATTTTATATAGAATACAGCCGGAGCTGCTGTAATGTGCGACCGTCCATCTGCAAAGCTGGCTCCGCCCCTCCACAGTTTGCTTTTGATCAAAATGTATTACGCTATGTGGCGCCCTCTTTTTTACTTCTAAATTCTACAGAATCCCCATACCGAGGATCAGAAGAGCATCCACCATGGATTTGTGTTCCACTCCATTTTTGTTACTTAGGAGCCATCCGTTTTTTGTCCATCTACTCATCTGATTGACGGTTTGTGCACAGACTGGTATACCAATCATTCAGCGCACCCCTTATTTGGTTCCCTTTCAGGGTTCTGAATTTGACTCTTAACCTGTAAAATAAAACCTAACCTAAGATACAATTACACCTAACACTACACTATAATTAAATTAATTCCCTAAATTAAATACAATTAAATAAAATAATATAAAATTATCTAAAGTACAAAATAAAACAAACACTAAATTACAGAAAATAATAAACAAATTACAAGATTTTTAAACTAATTACACCTAATCTAATCCCCCTAACAAAATAAAAAAGCTCCCCTAAAATAAAAAAGCCCTACCCTACACTAAATTACAAATAGCCCTTAAAAGGGCCTTTTGCGGGGTATTGCCCCAAAGTAATCAACTCTCTTACCTGTAAAAAATTACAAATCCCCCCAACATTAAAACCCACACAATCAACCCTACTCTAAAACCCACCCAATACCCCCTTTAAAAAACCTAACACTAACCCCTTGAAGATCACCTTACCGGGAGAAGTCTTCATCCAACAGGGCCGAAGTCCTCAACGAAGCCGGGAGAAGTCTTCATCCAAGCCGGGCAAAGTGGTCCTCCAGACGGGCAGAAGTCTTCATCCAGACGGCATCTTCTATCTTCATTCATCCGGTGCAGAGCGGGTCCATCTTCAAAACATCCAACGCGGAGCATCCTCTTCATCCGACGGCTAAGACTGAATGAAGGTTCCTTTAAATGACATCATCCAAGATGGCGTCCCTTCAATTCCGATTGGCTGATAGAATTCTATCAGCCAATCGGAATTAAGGTAGAAAAAATCCTATTGGCTGATGCAATCAGCCAATAGGATTGAGCTGGCATTCTATTGGTTGTTCCAATCAGTCAATAGAATGCAAGCTCAAGCCTATTGGCTGATTGGCAATAGCCAATAGGATTTCTTCTACCTTAATTCCGATTGGCTGATAGAATTCTATCAGCCAATCGGAATTGAAGGGACACCATCTTGGATGATGTCACTTAAAGGTACCTTCATTCTGTGTTAGCCGTCGATTGAAGAGGATGCTCTGCGTCAGATGTCTTGAAGATGGACCCGCTTCACGCTGGATGGATGAAGATAGAAGATGCCATCTGGATGAAGACTTCTGCCCGTCTGGAGGACCACTTCGCCCGGCTTGGATGAAGACTTCTTCCGGCTTCATTGAGGACTTCGGCCCGGTTGGGTGAAGACTTCTCCCGGTAAGGTGATCTTCAAGGGGTTAGTGTTTTAGAGTAGGGTTGGTTTTGTGGGTGGTGGGTTTTAATGTTGGGGGATTTGTAATTTTTTTTACTTGTAAGAGAGCTGATTACTTTGGGGCAATGCCCCGCAAAAGGCCCTTTTAAGGGCTATTTGTAATTTAGTGTAGGGTAGGGCTATTTTGTTATTTTTGGGGGGCTTTTTTATTTTGTTAGGGGGATTAGATTATGTGTAATTAGTTTAAAAATCTTGTAATTTGTTTATTATTTTCTGTAATTTAGTGTTTGTTTTTTTTGTACTTTAGATAATGTTATTTAATTGTATTTAATTTAGGGAATTAATTTAATTATAGTGTAGTGTTAGGTTTAATTCTAACTTAGGTTAGGTTTTATTTTACAGATTTGTCTTTATTTTAACTAGGTAGTTATTAAATAGTTAATAACTATTTAGTAACTATTCTACCTAGTTAAAATAAATACAAACATGCCTGTAAAATAAAAATAAATCCTAAAATAGCTACAATGTAACTATTAGTTATATTGTAGCTATCTTAGGGTTTATTTTATAGGTAAGTATTTAGTTTTAAATAGGAATAATTTAGTTAATTATAGTCATTTTATTTAGATTTCTTTTAATTATATTTAAGTTAGGGGGTGTTAGGTTTAGGGTTAGACTTAGGTTTAGGTGTTAATAACTTTAATATAGTGGCGGCGACGTTGGGGCGGCAGATTAGGGATTAATAAATGTAGGTAGGTGGCGTCGATGTTAGGGCCGGCATATTAGGGGTTAATAATATTTAACTAATGTTTGCGAGGCAGAAGTGCAGCGGTTTAGGGGTTAATATGTTTATTATAGTGGGGGTGACATTGGGGGCAGCAGATTAGGGGTTAATAAATGTAGGTAGGTGGCGGCGACATTGGGGGTGGCAGATTAGGGGTTAATAAATATAATGTAGGTGTCGGCGATATTGGGGGCAGCAGATTAGGAGTTCATAAGTATAATGTAGGTGGCGGCGGTGTCCGGGGCGGCAGATTAGGGGTTAATAATATAATGTAGGTGTCGGCGATGTCGGGGGTGGCAGATTAGGAGTTAATAAGTGTAAGATTAGGGGTGTTTAGACTCGGGGCTCATGTTAGGGTGTTAGGTGTAGACATAAAATGTATTTCCCCATAGGAATCAATGGGGCTGCGTTAAGGAGCTTTACGCTGCTTTTTTGCAGGTGTTAGACTTTTTTTTTGTCAGCTCTCCCCGTTGCTTCCTATGGGGAAATTGTGCATGAGCACATTACACCAGCTCACCGCTAACGTGAGCAGCGCTGGTATTGGAGTGCGGTAAGGAGCAAAATTTTGCTCAACGCTCACTTCTTGTCTGGGTTGTAAAAATCCATAATACCCCCGCTGTCTGCAAGTGAGCGGTGAGCATAAACTGCTCGTTAGCACCGCATAGCCTTTAACGCCAAACTCGTAATCTAGCCGTTTATCTGTAATATATGAATTGCAGTATTTTATCCTAATTATATCCACTTAATTAGCAAGTCAGACAATTTTATCCAGCGTGTAAATATGTGTTTATCTAAATCTTTTAAAGATTATAATAATAGATTATAAATAATTTGAGTGATTTGCCACTTAAAATACCATGACAGGAATGGAATAGCTTAAAATTTAAAAATCCTACTTAAAGAAATACAAAATACTTCACAATGGAATAAATTAGAATGAAGGACCCAGTGTGACACTCTAATAATGAGTCAATATTATTATTAATGCTAATTTGTAAAGTGCCACCAAATTCTTTAGCGCTGGTAAATAAGAAGGCTATGCAATAAAAACTTTCATGTTAAAATAATACAGGTGCATCAAACAGACTAAACTAAACAAACTAATACAGGAGTGAACGTGAATAAAAGATAAAATAATTTGTACACTTACAAAACAAATATCAAATCTAAATACATAATTGTATACAAATAACAAATAGGGATATGAATAGAAAGTCAAATTGTCTGTGAGTGTCTGTAATTGAAAGAGGTATAGTAAAATGTTGATGGCCTAATGTTTGATTGTAGTGCCTCTTGTACACCTCACAAAAAGAGAATATATAATAGTGAAGTATGTTAAAGTACAAGGAACAGGTGGAGGGGATAAGTACTCGCACTGTAATGAGCTATCACTGGGCTCTTAGCAAACTAACGGCTAGATTTAGAGTTCTGCGGCCAAAGGGGTGCGTTAGCTACGCATGCTTTTTTTCCCCCACACCTTTTAAATACCGCTGGTATTTAGAGTTCACAGAATGGCTGCGTTAGGCTCCAAAAAAGGGAGCGTAGAGCATATTTAACGCCACTGCAACTCTCGATACGAGTGGTGCTTACGGACGCGGCCAGCTTAAAAAACGTGCTCGTGCACGATTCCCCCATAGAAAACAATGGGGCTGTTTGAGCTGAAAAAAAACCTAACACCTGCAAAAAAGCAGCGTTCAGCTCCTAACGCAGCCCCATTGTTTACTATGCACCTAACACCCTAACATGTACCCCGAGTCTAAACACCCCTAACCTTACACTTATTAACCCCTAATCTGCCGTCCCCGCTATCGCTGACCCCTGCATATTATTATTAACCCCTAATCTGCCGCTCCATACACCATCGCAAGCTACATTATAGCTATGTACCCCTAATCTGCTGCGCCTAACACCGCCGACCCCTATATTATATTTATTAACCCCTCATCTGCCGCCCCCAACGTCGCCTCCACCTGCCTACACTTATTAACCCCTAATCTGCCGAGCGGAATGCACCGCTACTATAATAAAGTTATTAACCCCTAATCCGCCTCACTCCCGCCTCAATAACCCTATAATAAATAGTATTAACCCCTAATCTGCCCTCCCTAACATCGCCGACACCTAACTTCAAGTATTAACCCCTAATCTGCCGATCGGAGCTCACCGCTACTCTAATACATTTTTTAACCCCTAAAGCTAATTCTAACCCTAACCCTAACACCCCCCCTAAGTTAAATATAATTTTATTCTAACGAAATAAATTAACTCTTATTAAATAAATTATTCCTATTTAAATCGAAATACTTATCTGTAAAATAAACCCTAATATAGCTACAATATAAATTATAATTATATTGTGGCTATTTTAGGATTAATATTTATTTTACAGGCAACTTTGTATTTATTTTAACCAGGTACAATAGCTATTAAATAGTTAATAACTATTTAATAGTTACCTAGTTAAAATAATTACAAAATTACCAGTAAAATAAATCCTAACCTAAGTTACAATTAAACCTAACACTACACTATCAATAAATAAATTAAATAAACTACCTACAATTATCTACAATTAAACCTAACACTACACTATCAATAAATTAATTAAATACAATACCTACAAATAAATACAATTAAATAAACTAACTAAAGTACAAAAAATAAAAAAGAACTAAGTTACAAAAAATAAAAAAATATTTACAAAAATTAGAAAAATATTACAACAATTTTAAACTAATTACACCTACTCTAAGCCCCCTAATAAAATAACAAAGACCCCGAAAATAAAAAAATGCCCTACCCTATTCTAAAATTAAAATAGAAAAGCTCTTTTACCTTACCAGCCCTGAAAAGGGCCCTTTGCGGGGCCTGCCCCAAAGAATTCAGCTCTTTTGCCTGTAAAAAAAAACATACAATACCCCCCCAACATTACAACCCACCACCCACATACCCCTAATCTAACCCAAACCCCCCTTAAATAAACCTAACACTAAGCCCCTGAAAATCTCCCTACCTTGTCTTCACCTCACCGGGTCCCGATCTGTCCAGAAGAGCCTCCGATGTCTTGATCCAAGCCCAAGCGGGGGGCTGAAGAGTGACGTACATCCTCGAGCTGAAGTCTGGATCCAAGCTGTGGCTGAAGAAATCCATCATCGGGCTGAAGTCGGAAGTCCATCATCGGGATGAAGTCTTCTATCAAGCAGCATCTTCAATCTTCTTTATTCCGGAGCAGAGCCATCTTCTTCCCAGCCGACGCGGATCCATGCTCTTCTAACGACGCCTACTCGCCGAATGACGGTTCCTTTAAATGACGTCATCCAAGATGGCGTCCCTCAAAATTCTGATTGGCTGATGGATTCAGCCAATCAGATTGAGCTCGCATTCTATTGGCTGTTCGGATTGAACTTGAATCTGATTGGCTGACTCCATCAGCCAATCAGAATTTTCCTACCTTAATTCCTATTGGCTGATAGAATCCTATCAGCCAATCGGAATTCGAGGGACGCCATCTTGGATGACGTTATTTAAAGGAACCGTCATTCGGCGAGTAGGCGTCGTTAGAAGAGGATGGATCCGCGTCGGCTGGGAAGAAGATGGCTCCACTTCGCTCCGGAATAAAGAAGATTGAAGATGCTGCTTGACAGAAGACTACATCCTGATGATGGACTTCCGATTTCAGCCCGATGATGGATTTCTTCAGCCGCCGCTTGGATCCAGACTTCAGCCCGAGGATGGACATCACTCTTCAGCCCCCCACTTGGGCTTGGATCAAGACATCGGAGGCTCTTTTGGACAGATCGGGACCCGGTGAGGTGAAGACAATGTAGGGAGATCTTCAGGGGCTTAGTGTTAGGTTTATTTAAGGGGGGTTTTGGTTATATTAGGGGTATGTGGGTGGTGGGTTGTAATGTTGGGGGGGGGGTATTGTATGTGTTTTTTTTCCATGCAAAAGAGCTGAATTCTTTGGGGCATGCCCCGCAAAGGGCCCTTTTCAGGGCTGGTAAGGTAAAAGAGCTTTGAACTTTTTAAATTTAGAATAGGGTAGGGCATTTTTTTATTTTGGGGGCTTTGTTATTTTATTAGGGGGCTTAGAGTAGGTGTAATTAGTTTAAAATTGTTGTAATATTTTTCTAATGTTTGTAAATATTTTTTTATTTTTTGTAACTTAGTTCTTTTTTATTTTTTGTACTTTAGTTAGTTTATTTAATTGTATTTATTTGTATGTATTTTATTTAATTAATTTATTGATAGTGTAGTGTTAGGTTTAATTGTAACTTAGGTTAGGATTTATTTTACAGGTAATTTTGTAATTATTTTAACTAGTTAACTATTAAATAGTTATGAACTATTTAATAGCTATTGTACCTGGTTAAAATAAATACAAAGTTGCCTGTAAAATAAATATTAATCCTAAAATAGCTACAATATAATTATAATTTATATTGTAGCTATATTAGGGTTTATTTTACAGGTAAGTATTTAGCTTTAAACAGGAATAATTTATTTAATAAGAGTTAATTTATTTCGTTAGATTTAAATTATATTTAACTTAGGGGGGTGTTAGGGTTAGGGTTAGAATTAGCTTTAGGGGTTAAAAAATTTATTAGAGTAGCGGTGAGCTCCGATCGGCAGATTAGGGGTTAATGCTTGAAGTTAGGTGTCGGCGATGTTAGGGAGGGCAGATTATGGGTTAATACTATTTATTATAGGGTTATTGAGGCGGGAGTGAGGCGGATTAGGGGTTAATAACTTTATTATAATAGCGGCGCGGTCCGGTCAGCGGTGTTAGGGGTTAATAAGTGTAGGTAGGTAGCAGCGACGTTGGGGGCGGCATATTAGGGATTAATAAATATAATATAGGGGTCGGCGGTGTTAGGGGCAGCAGATTAGGGGTTCATAGGGATAACGTAAGTGGCGGCGGTGTATGGAGCAGCAGATTAGGGGTTAAACATTTTTAATAGAGTGGCGGCGATGTGGGGGGACCTCGGTTTAGGGGTACATAGGTAGTTTATGGGTGTTAGTGTACTTTAGAGCACAGTAGTTAAGAGCTTTATAAACCGGCGTTAGCCCAGAAAGCTCTTAACTACTGACTTTTTTCTGACTTAGATTTCTAACGCTCACTTCAGCCACAACTCTAAATACCGGCGTTAGAAAGATCCCATTGAAAAGATAGGATACGCAATTGACGTAAGGGCATCTGCGGTATGGAAAAGTCGCGGCTGCAAAGTGAGCATTAGACCCTTTCCTGACTGACTCCAAATACCAGAGGGCAGTAAAAACCAGCGTTAGGAGCCTCTAACGCTGGTTTTCACGGCTACCGCCCAACTCTAAATCTAGCCGTAAGAGCCTAGTGATAGGTCCTTACAGTGTGAGTACTTATCCACTCCACCTGTCCCTTGTATTTTAACATATTTCACTATTATATATTCTCTTTTTTTGAGGTGTACAAGAGGCACTACAATCAAACATTCATGGGGGCCGATTTATTAATGTCTGGCGGACATGATATGCTGCAGTGTATCATGTCCGCCAGACATCGCTGAATGCGGACTGGGGGTGTCAATCAACCCGATCGTATGCGATCGGGTTGATTGCTGTATGCCGCTCAGAGGCGGCGGACCAGTTAAGGAGCAGCGGTCTTAAGGCTCGTGTGGAAACAGGGCAAGTTGGCCCAATTTGGGGGATAGTAAATCAGCCCCATGCTGTCAACCATTTACTATACCTCTTTCAATAACAGACACTCACAGCCAATTGGACTCTCTATACATATCCTTATTTGACTTTTTTTGTATACACTTATTTATTTATTTAGTTTTAATAAAGGAGTAGAGCTCACAATCTACAGGTTGAAGGGTGGGAGACATAAGGTATGGTATAAATTGTCATTTGTCACATGGATTATTGTTGTAGCAGTAATATAAGGTGGTTCTGATTTATTTTAGAATGAAGAAAGTTTTTAGCAGACACAAGGCTCACTATATGATTTCCATGTTTTTCAGCATTATTTGTCTTCTGTTATCAGTAATTTTAATACCAGAATATATTATTTCCATACACAATTTATTATTTTATTATTATTCTTTATTTATAAAGCGCCAACAGATTCCGCAGCGCTGTCCATGGGTAACAAAGATAAAAGGACAGTACAATATGAGACACCAGACAACATTTAACAAACAAATACAGGGGGAATCGGGAGCCCTGTTCCGTGGGAACTTAAAATCTAAATGGGTAGGTGGGTGAGAAATAGGAGGTGGCGACTGCAAAGGTGGGATTGATGTTAGTGTGGAGTTAGATGCGGGGAACTAATAGGCAAGTGGAATTCATTAGTTACTGATTTGGTGATAGGCTTCCCTGAACAAGAAAGTCTTTTGGGAGCATTTAAAGGAGGAGAGTTTGGGATAAAGTCTGACAGCTCGAGGAAGTGCGTTTCAGAGGGTTGGTGTTGCACAAGAGAAGTCATGTAGTCTAGCATGGGAGGAGGTGATGGTAGAAGATGCAAGGAGTAGATTGTTGATAGATCTTAGGGGACAGGTTGGAGTATATTTATTGTTGAGTGAGGACAGGTAGGGGGGCTGCATTGGTAAGGGATTTGTAGGTCAGAGTGAAAATTTTGAATTTAATTCTGCTGTGAATGGAGAGCCAGTGATGGAACTCACAGAGGGGTGCAGCGGATACAGAGTGTCGGGAGAGGTGGATTAGCCTAGCAGAGGCATTTAGGATGGATTGAAGGGGGAGAGGTGGGAGAGAGGAAGGCCCGTTAGTAGGTTACTACAATAGTCAAGTCTGGATATTACTAGGGAATTGATTAGCTGTTTAGTAGTTTCAGCACTCAGAAAAGGACGAATTTTGGAGATATTGCGTAGGTGGTTGCGACAGGATGAAGAGAGTGATTGGATGTGGGGTATGAAGGACAGATTGGAGTCAAGTGTAACTCCTAGGCAGTGGACTTGGGGTGATGGGGTGATAGTGGTGTCACTAACAGTGATAGTAAAGTTAGAAACTGGAGTAGAATTAGATGGGGGGATTAGAAGAAGCTCAGTCTTGGACATGTTGATTTTCAGGTGGTGAGAAGCCATCCAGGAAGAAATGCCAGATAAGCAGTCACTGATGTAGGAATGGACAGAAGGAGAGAGTGCAGGGGTGGATAGGTAGATCTGAGTATCATCAGCATAGAGGTGATAGTTGAAGCCATAGCTACTGATAAATTTACCTAGTGAGGAAGTATAAATAGAGAAGGGTAGAGGACCTAGAACAGAGTCTTGAGGTACTCCAACAGACAGAGGCAATGAAGACGAGGAGTCGCCAGCAAATGAGACAGAAAAGGACCTATTAGAGAGATAAGAGTGGATCCAGGAGAGGGCAATGTCACAGAGCCCAAGGGAGCTGAGAGTCCGCTGGAGGAGGGGATGGTCAACAGTGTCAAAGGCAGCAGACAGGTCAAGTAAGATAAGTATAGAATAGTGGCCATTGTTTTTAGCAGAAAGAAGATCGTTAGTAACCTTGGTAAGGGCAGTCTCAGTTGAGTGTTGGGGATGGAAGCCAGATTGCAGGGGGTCAAGCAATGAGTTGGAGGATAGGAAGTGGGCTAGGCGATCAAAAACTATTTTTTCCAGGACTTTTGAAGCTAGCGGAAGCAGTGATATGGGGCGGTAGTTTACAGGTGAATTGGGGTTGAGGGAAGGTTTTTGAGGAAGGGGGTGACCTTTGCATGTTTGAAGGATGATGGAAATGAACCAGTAGTGAGGGATCGGTTATTGTTAGTTTAAGTTATTAATACTATTTTTGGCTCATATATTGTATGTGATACATGTTAGTAATACAGCCTGATTAAACAAACATTTTTGTGCATCTTAGAATTGCATTGCTTTGTATTTTATCTTGTTTTTAACAAAAATATATATATATTTTTTTTTTAAAACTTTATTTATAGAAAAGAATCCAAGACATACAAAATAAGTACAATCACATTGGTATACTAGGTTTCGATATCAACATATGCAGAATAAGACATATAAGGCAGTGATCGTGTTAAAAGGCCCAATACTGAAATGAAATCATCATGCATGTACTTGGACTCACTTTTTATCAAAAATATCTAAATAAACAGACAAACAAAGGGAAGAAAAAGGAAGAAAAAGAAAAGGGAGAAAGCATACTAAGATAAGGAAAGAAAAAGAATAGCGTAGAAGGAAAAATGGAAAGATCAACAAACAACAAATATGCTCATACTCACCCAGGGTACCTCCGGATCCCCCCCATCCAGCCAACACCACGCCTCCGCAAATGAAAGGAATTCTCAACAGTTTGAATCAGTGGAAAGACACCAGTTGCCCTTTAGATTTTCGTTTAAGACATACAGACTGTTTTTAAAGGGAAGGAGAACTCTATCCCTAACTATGTTTGGTAGCTGCATCAAATATACCTCCCATTTAAGAAGAAACCTCTTCACTCTTTTCTCAGGGTCTCCCCTTGTGTCTGCCTGCTCAATTAACATCTGAGTATGTACCGCCCTAAGCAGCTGTTGAAATGGAGGGGTTCTCTCTCCCACCCATTCCCTAAGGATAGCCTGTTTAGCTAGCATGAGAACTGTAGTTATAAAAGTGTTGTATTTATGTGTCTGGTCTCTAGGCGTAAGAAAAATCACATACTGTGCTGAGAGGGGTAAAATTTGCTTGGTTAGTTTGCCCAGCCAAAACGAAATCTTCTGCCAGAACCTCTGCACCTTTGGGCACCCCACACAACAGATGAATCCAGTCAGGGGATACCCTGCTACATTTACTGCATAGATCATGTGCCCCTCGAACCCATTTTGCATGCATGCCAGGGGTAATATAAGCTTAGTGCAAGAACTTTAGGTGCGATTCTCTCAATTTTGCAGAGATGGTGCCCTGAATTGCCCTCTCAAAGCTCAAAGTAATCTGCGCTGTGTCCACCTCTAAATCTTCAAAATGAGACCATTTCGATACGATCCCACGCAGAGTGGAATCCTCAAAATGACGATACAACAGAGTATATGTGTGTGTGAGTTTGTAAGGTCCCAGTTTTGCCAAGGCACAAAGTCTGTCTATAGTGGAAGGTTCCTTAGACAACAGTCCCCCTGAAATTAATGTGGAAATGTAATGTCTGCATTGGAAGTACGCAAACCTGTGGGTGCTGGGGAGATCATACTTCACCCGTAAGTCTTGAAAAGGTAGAATGTCAAAGGTCAAGGGATGCAGTAGTTGATAAAGTCTGGTCAGATTCGATTCTTGCCATATCTGAAATGCTTGTGTAGTATAACCAGGAAGGAAGTTGAGGTTACCCTGTATTGGGAGATATTTACTAGTAGATTTCTGCAATCCCCATAGTTTGCAAATCTTGGCCCAGGCTCTCAAGGGGTCCCTAAATAAGATATGATTTTGTACAAATATGGGTAATGATTTAAAATCCGCATGAGGCAAGAAAGCCAAGTGTAGCGGTTTGATGAAGTTAGACTCTAGATTAGGGACTGTGTAAAAGTCATTCCCTACCAGCCTATCCAGTATGAACCTAGAAAGAGCTGCCCAATTATACCACATGATATTAGGAAGACGGAGCCCACCCCCACTCACCAGCATTGACAGAGGAGTCTTACCTATCCTGTGTTTCTTACCCTGCCAAATAAAATTGCCAATGGAAGTCTGCAAGGAGGCAATGTCTTGCTGGGTAAGAAGCAAGGGCAACATCTGCAAGGGGTAAAGAAGCTTAGGCAGAGCAACCATCTTGAAAAGATGCACCCTTCCTGAAAGAGAAAGGGGGAGCTTCACCCAACTCAGCAACATTTGTTTAATATCTTTTACAATCCCACCAAGATTAAGAGAATATAGTTTATGAGGATTGACATGTATGCGAATGCCCAAGTATTTAAAGCAGCCATCAGTAATTGTAAGACCAGTACCCGCCAGATCTGTGTTACAGGAGTTCTGTAACCACGTGACTTCAGATTTGTCGATATTAATCTTATATCCTGAGAACTTGCCAAATTCCTCAATAATATCCAAGAGAGGATGTAAATTGGCACCCGGGTCACCTATGAAGAGCAACAGATCGTCAGCATATAATGAAAGATGCTGCCGTCAGCCGTGTATGTCTAAACCCGCACAATGCTGTCTGATGTAGGATGCTAGGGGCTCGATGGCCAGATCAAAGAGGAGAGGAGAAAGGGGGCACCCCTGTCTCGTACCCCTCTGCAACGCAAAAGAGGGAGAAAGCCCTCCGTTTATTATGAGAGAAGCCTTGGGGGCCATGTACAATTGCTGCAAAAAGTTGGAAAAGTTACCCCGGATACCGAAGTGAGATAGTGATGTGTGTAAATGGTCCCACTCAATGCGATCAAATGCCTTTTCAGCGTCAAGCGCCAAAAGGCAAGCATCTGGCAGTTGAGAGGGGGATTGTGCATGTGCGTTGTACCAATAATGGGTCACCACACCAAGAGTTTTCCTGATGTTCAACACTGACGATCTGCCCTTTACAAAACCAGTTTGGTCGGCATGGACTATCTGTGGTAAAACCGTTGCCAATCTATCCGCCAGGATCTTCGTCAAAAGTTTATAGTCTCCATTTAACAATGAAATGGGGCGATAAGATGAAGTAAGAGTGGGATCCCTATCGGGTTTCAATAAAAGACAGATGTTGGCTTCAGAGAATCTGTCATTTATTTGCTTAGTGCCTGCCAGGTACGCAGAGTATAGGGAAGATAGGACAGGGGCCAGTTCTTCATCCAGTATTTTAAAATATTCGGCGGGTAGCCCGTCAGGGCCCGCCGCCTTGCCCAGCTTGTTCTGCCGAATGGCCTTAAGAACCTCTTGAGGAAGTATCCTAGAGTTCAAGAGGGAGGTCTGGTCCTCCGTAAGAGTAGGGAGTTGCACTGCATCCCAAAACTTGTGTTTTGCTTCTGAATGAATTAAAACAAAAATATTTTTTATATGCACATGTTAGTATAAGTTCCTGTTGGTCACTTGCTAGTATGCGTATCAATCTGGTCTTTGAATTTTACAAATACTGTGTGTGGCATATATTTTGCTGGAGCTTGAGCCCTCTGGCCAATAGAGTCCTAGTAATGAGCTGAAAACAGCTGGTTCTGTGTGTCAGCTGGAGTGAGTCCATGGAGGTTGATTGTAATGCACCTTAGGCAGGTGGTAATTCTGGATGCTTGTGAGGACTGCACTTTCTTAGACTCAGTGAAGTTTAGCTGGGGGACTCTCGAAATGCACAGAAAACCAATCTGCACCATGTGGGTGCCATCTAAAATTTGAGTGAATTTCTTTCTATGCTTTGTTGTGGTCCTGAGTTGTTTTACCCAAGAGGCACACCCTTTTTGTTTTTTCTTTTTTTAGTGTTTACGTATGCTGTGCTGTGACCTGTAAGGAATGCTGCCATCAGGAAGAGAACTTTGTTTCATTTGATGTTTATGGACTTGTCAATTTAATTTGAGTATTTTCAGTTGTTCGCCCTTTTATATGAAATTATAGTGAATTCACACTTGTAGTGGTATACTATATTATATTTGTATCCTTAGGATGGGAGAGGTAGTTAGCTCATCTGAATAGGTGTGTTTTCAAATAGTGCCTGAAACTATACACAGTGGGGTAGAGAGGTAAAAACAGTAGAAGCAGTGAGAGAGAAACATTGGAGGAATGAGAGGCAAGTAGTAATGACAGAAGGTCAAAAGTTAATTGAAGAGGGCAGTTTGGAGAGTATTTGGAGATAAATCAAGTGATATAGATGGGTGTAAGTTTGTTAAGAACTTTATAGGTTATGGTCAGTAATTTTAAACTGTATTCTAGAGTATATGGTGAGCCAGTGTAGACACTGAAAAAAGGGACAGCCAATGTAGATCAGTGACTTAGGTGGGTGAGTCTAGCTGAAGTATTTATGATAGATTGGAAGGGAGAGAGGAGGTTTTGGAAGGCCACTTCCGAGTAGGTTACAGTAGCTAATGTAAGACAAAATAAGAAAAGCAATCAATATGTATGTAGAGTATAGGTTAAGGAATGGGTACATTCTAGATATGTTCCGTGCCCATAGTAGGATATGGGTATCGCTTGTATATGTTGAATGAATAAGAGTTCAGTGTGAGAGATAAATAGGCAAAACTATTCACGAGAAAATTGCAGAGAGACAGTTGGGGACCTGCTTGAATATAGAAGGGAGAAGAAAAGAAGGGAGGTCCTGGTAGCGTTTTTTTTTTTTTTTTATTAATCAGCAACAGGAATGTTTATACATTATTACGGCATCGAAAGGCAAAAAAAAGAAAATACATTTCTTGAATACATAAATAGTGATGTCCCGAACTGTTCGCCGGAGAACAGTTCCCGGCGAACATAGCTTGTTCACGTTCGCCGCCGCAGGTGAACATATGCGATGTTCGATCCGCCCCCTATTCGTCATCATTGAGGAAACTTTGACCCTGTATCTCACAGTCTGTAGACACATTACAGCCAATCAGCAGCAGACACTCACTTCCAGACCCTCCCAGGTCACGGGCAGCAGCCATTTTAGAATCATTGTGATGCAGCTTTTGAATAGAGAAGAGGTTTAGTGTTGCAGCTCCAGATTTTAATGGGAAATTGATAGCTAGGCTAGTGTATTCAGTCTCCACTACAGTCCTGAAGGACTCATCTGATCTCTGCTGTAAGGACAGCACCCCAAAAAGCCCTTTTTAGGGCCACATCAGTCTTTTTTTTCAGTCTTTTTTTTTTTTTTTGCATAGGGCTAGAACTCCAGTCATTTTTTTTTTTGGCATTTGCCTGCCTGCCACCAGCCTGTGTGTGAGCCTCACAGCATATATTGTACCAACTTGCTCACTGCCACCACTCATATCTGGTGTAACATTATTTTAAATTTAAAAAAAAAAACTTTACATTAGTTTGCTAATTGCAAGTTTAATCTAATTTTGTGATTAATTCCTCTGTGCCACCACTCATATCTGGTGGTGTAACATTATTGTAAATTTAAAAAAACAAACAAATTTAAATTAGTTTGTTAGTGTTAATTTCATTTTCCATCAGGCCTGGGTCTCTCAGGCACACAGCATATACTGTTATTAATTGCTCTGTGCCACCCCCACCAAACAAATTTAAATTAGTTTGTTAGTGTTAATTTCATTTTCCATCAGGCCTGGGTCTCTCAGGCACACAGCATATACTGTTATTAATTGCTCTGTGCCACCCCCACCAAACAAATTTAAATTAGTTTGTTAGTGTTAATTTCATTTTCCATCAGGCCTGGGTCTCTCAGGCACACAGCATATACTGTTATTAATTGCTCTGTGCCACCCCCACCACTCATATCTGGTGGTGTAACATTATTTTAAATTTAAAAAACAAAAATTTTACATTAGTTTGCTAATTGCAAGTTTAATCTAATTTAATTTTCCATCAGGCCTGTGTGCCAGGCACCCAGCAAGCATATACTGTGATTAATTTCTCAGTGCCACCACTCATATCTGGTGGTGTAATGGAACATTATTGTAAATTTAGAAAAAACAAATTTACATTAGTTTGTTAGTGTAATCTAATTTAATTTTCCATCAGGCCTGGGTCTCCCAGGCACACAGCATATACTGTTATTAATTGCTCTGTGCCACCCCCACCACTCATAGCTGGTGTAACATTATTTTAAATTTAAAAATTAAAAATTTTACATTAGTTTGCTAATTGCAAATTTAATCTAATTTAATTTTCCATCAGGCCTGTGTGCCAGGCCCACAGCAGCCATATACTGTGATTAATTGCTGTGTGCCACCACTCATATCTGGTGGTGTAACGGAACATTATTGTAAATTTAAAAAAAAAAATTACATTAGTTTGTTAGTGTAATCTAATTTCATTTTCCATCAGGCCTGGGTCTCTCAGGCACACAGCATATACTGTTATTAATTGCTCTGTGCCACCCCCACCACTTATATCTGGTGTAACATTATTTTAAATTTAAAAAACAAAACGTTTACATTAGTTTGCTAATTGCAAGTTTAATCTAATTTCATTTTCCATCAGGCCTGTGTGCCAGGCCCACAGCAAGCATATACTGTGATTAATTCCTCAATGCCACCACTCATGTCTGTTGTAACATTAGTGTTTTGCTTCCTGCTCACAGCGTATACTGTGCCCACTTGCCCAGTGCCACCATTCATATCTTGTTTAATAGTAGTGTAAGTGTACATTTAAAAACAAAAAAAAACTTTTTGGACTGTGAAACATCAGTCTGCTTTTTTGTGTCAGGCTCACAGCTTATACTGGGCCCACTTGCCCAGTGGCACCACTCATATCTTGTTTAATAGTAGTGTAAGTGTACATTAAAAAAAAAAATGACAGGCAGAGGCAGGCCACCCCGCAGGTGCCATCGTGGTCGTGGTGCTGTGATTCCCTTTGGCCCTAGAATAATGCCCAGTGTTCAGAGGCCACGTACCATGAACTCAAAACGTTCTGAGGACATAGTTGACTTTTTAACACAGGACACCCAATATCTTCCGCTCCGAACCTTGACGCACCATCCTCCTCCAGCTTACCTTCGGGCATCACCTCTCAAGTTACCACTCGCCCGCCTGCCACCACCACCAACACTAGCACCACAGCCACTTCACTTGATCTGTCAGAGGAGTTATTTACACATCAGTTGGAAGAAATGAGTGATGCGCAACCATTATTGCCAGAGGATGTAGATAACAGGGATATGTCTCAGTCAGGCAGCATTACACATATGGACGTACAGTGTGATGATGATGATGTTGTACCCGCTGCAGGAGTTTGGTCTGTCACTGTGAAGCGGGCGTAACCCTTACACTACCTGATCGATACAACATCATACCTGATGTTTTAAAGCACATTATTCCAAACAATTTAGGAATGTTAGGTGATTTATGCCCTTTATGGATTAAAACCAGACTCTGCATCAACTATGTAATTTTCCGTGGGAGTTTTGCCATGGATCCCCCTCCGGCATGCCACATTCCAGGTGTTAGTACCCTTGAAACAACTTTCCCATCACTATTGAGGCCAGAAAGAGTCCCTGTGGGTTTTAAAATTCGCCTGCCCATTGAAGTCAATGGGGGTTCGCCCGGTTCGCCGGTTTGCAAACTTTTGCGGGAGTTTGCGTTCGCAGTTCGCGAACCCAAATTTTTAGGTTCGCGACATCACTATACATAAACATATATCTCCATTACGAGTCAATATTAAAATCTTTAACTCTAACGAATCATTCAACTTTTAACAATATAACACACAAACCTGTTGTTGCAATTTTATCTATTATACAGAAAGGAAAAACAAAGCAAAACAAATATCTCTCTTATTATAGCCTGGCTATATATTCCTAACTCTCCTATTATGACCTGGCCACCTAATACATACTCTCTCTCCTATTATAGCTTTAATTTGACTAGGGTCTTCTGCTATAATCTTACTGGATATAAGAGACTTAGACAATGATGCACTTTTGATGACAATCCCATAAAAAAATCTCAACTCCCAGATATTTATGCAATTCTGATAAATGTCCTACACACACCTATCATTACGACTATCTAAATTATAGAGAACCCCCCCCCCCTTCTGAGACCCCTACCAACTCTCTAAATTAGAGAATATTTTTCCATTCCCCCAGATTCCAATCCATAACCAGGACAGCCGAGATGAATTCTGTCATTTGTCTCATAGGATAAAGAATTTGAAGCTAAAAGTTTGTCAGGAAAGATAGGAGTATTTTATCCCATTTCTTTAAGAACTGGTTAACTTTACTGTCCGGATTATTTAGAACCTCGCATTGCTCTATTGCAATCTGGAATCTAATTTCATGTAAAAAAAAAGCCTGGAAGCTAGGACTATGCTTATCTTTCCATGATCTAAGAATAAGTTGTCTACCAATTAATATGGCTAGATTATTAAGTTCTTTGTTCTAAATATACCTCTCCTCACACAGCAGAATGATATAATACTTATTAAGCGTAATTTTATTACTTAAAAATCTGTTCAGCCAGAATCCAATTCAACACCATAATTTTTGGACTTTGGGACATTGCCAAAAACAATGCAAGAGACCCGCTTCCCCTGACTGACATCTAGAGCAAAGGCATCTCTCAGTAAAATTCCATTTGGACTTCATACGAGGAGTAATATATGCTCTGTTTATAAATTTCATATGTGACTCCTTCCTAATTACAGAGGTTGTATATTTATTGATTCTACTAAAAACATCTTTAAAGTCAACAAATTGCAAGTTCTCAAGATCCGCTACCCATTTGGAATATACTAGACTAATATCCATTTTTCCTTGATGTGATACAAAGTTTTTATAAAGGAGAGATGTAGAGTGGAAGCCAGCCTTATACATTTTAATTATTATATCTAGGCTTCCTAGAGCGAGCATTCCTCTTCTACAGATCTCTTTTACTGAAATAAAATGCCTAACCTGCAAGTATGCATAGAAATCTTTATTCCTGATTTCATTTTGTACCAATTGTTCAAAGATCTTGATAGAACTTGTTTCTTCATTCATACTTTGAGCCATATATATAAGGCCTTTTTGTGCCCATATATGAAATAATCTGTAATCTAGCCCAGGTTCAAACTCCGGATTTCAAGCAATAGGAAGAAGAGGGGAGAAGGCGTTGTCTATTCCCAACCCATGCAGTCAACCATTTACTATACCTCTTTCAATAACAGACACTCACAGCCTTTATTATATTCAAAAAGGTAAACTTTGGGATGTTGAGTCAGTGTTATAATCACCAAAGTGCTGATGATTAGACTAGAAAGGTTCTCACCTCAGTATGGTGCAAAATGGTTAATGTGACAGCAGGGGAAACAACTATGTACTATAGTATCAGTTTTCCCTAATGTCTTAGTATAGCCTATTGCTCACTAGCATGATACTCAGCTGAATACATGCAGTTGTAGAAATGGCATAGAGTATAACTGAACCAAGTATAGGTTAAAGTGTGCAGTAGCAAACAGGAAATGATATAACTGCAGGAGAACACAGTGTGAAGAAACTGCAGACAACAGTTCATATGATCACAAGTAAGTTTAAATATATCACTAGCACACAATACCTAAGTCAGCTCAATCTCACATTGATATGAGGTAGCAGGAGAGAGGCACAGGTTAAACAGACAACAATAAGGGTTATGCAGGAATCCGGAGTATAGCAGGAATAAAGCAGCATGTAACAAGCCTTATGCAAGAATCCAGAGTTAAAGCAGGTTAAAGCAGTATACAACAAGTCTTTTGATTATACAACCTGACAGCAAGGATTCCAACAAATGTGAGCTTAGCTGAGAGTTTTCAGAGGTGCAGGAGACACAGACAGTTGAAGCAAGCTTTGCACATGCAGGTGAAGGAGAGTGAGCTTTCCGGCTGTAGCTGATGACGTCACAGGAGAGAACAGACTGCTT
Source organism: Bombina bombina (assembly GCF_027579735.1). Taxonomy (NCBI): domain Eukaryota; kingdom Metazoa; phylum Chordata; class Amphibia; order Anura; family Bombinatoridae; genus Bombina; species Bombina bombina. The sequence continues at coordinate 137,084,279 of NC_069504.1, read as the reverse complement.
TCAGTATCCTAGCTGAATATGGCAAGCTGCAGCAAGTTGTCAAACACTGTTGAAAGTAAGTACAAGCAAGAATGCTGAACAGAGGCAGTATATCTCATGAAGAGCTTATACAAAATAATCCAGCAAGGTGTAGAAGGAGTGGGGCCTTAAATAGGGAGCCAGAACAGGGTCTTAAAGGTACAGTCTGAAGCAATACTGTGAGAGAGTCTGACATAGTCGCCCCAAAAAGGGAATGTCAAGGAGGTTCTAAGGAGATGGTCTGTCCGGGTTGCACCTGTGAAACAGAGAGACCAAACAAGGAGCCTGTATGTTGGACGCCGGTTCCCACGAATCGTCAGAATGATCATAGCCAGACCAATGTACCAAATACTCGAAATGACCATTATGTCTCCTTGAATCCAAGATGCTATGGGCCTCGTACTCTGCATCGGACGATACAGGGAGCATGGAACAGGATTGGGGGGGAATTGGTTGTGTGGACTGACAGGGTTTGACCAAGGATACATGGAAGGTGGGATGTATCTTGTAAGCTTGGTGTAATTGTAACGTGACGGTGACAGGGTTAGGGATAGCAGTGATGGGAAAAGGCCCTATAAACAACCTACTCAGTTTTCTACAGGGTGTCTACAATCTCATATTCTTAGTAGATAACCAAACCAGTTGGCCGACCTGGTACGTGGGTTGAGGTCTGTGCCTAAGATCGTAAAAACTTTTATGTGAGGCTTGAGCTAGTTTGATGTTATGTTCGATAACACTAAAAGCCAGTGCAATCTCATTGACCCTGTCATTCACCTGTGGACAGGAAGTGTCAATGTGTGGGTACAAGAACTCTTGAAAAAGCCCAGAGTGAGGGGAGAAGCGCGTTGTTGATCGTGTCTCATATCCTACAAGAAAAACCACTGCTAAGCTGAACTCCTCTAAGGTCTGTGAATCAAAAACAGCCGTTTGAAGGAGCGCTATCGTGTTGCAAAGCCCACAGGACAACTACCGCTTGGTTGATTACTCCCAAGGTCTGTGAACTGAAATACAGCCTTCTGAGGGAGCGCACCATTCTATGAATTGAACAACCACCAGATTATCCACCACCTGAACAGAACGCTACGGAGTAAAAGCACCTTAAAGATACAGCTAAGTCTACATAAAGGATTGCTCACAACTCCGGAGATTGACTACTTTTACTCCTCCTGAAATCAGCTGGATATTTTAAAAGGAAAAAGGGTGACGTAAGTGGATGACGCCAAGAGAACATGCCCACTTTAAGAATACCATCCACATACAGGACGAACAGTATCTCACTCTGTGATTTACAAAATAGCGCAAGGTACCTCACTCGTTTATTAGCTTGATCCAATGCTACCCAGTAAGATCATTTAAAATACGAGTGCTCCTTTTATATCAGTGCACTTTCAGGATACTGCAGTATTGACCCATCAGACTTAAGGCACTTTGGTTTTAACGCTGGACGTCCAGTTTTCTTAACTGTTTATATTTTTTTTCTGTTTTATTTTCTCTGTCTTATTTTTAAGCAACACTATTTATATACATATCCGAGTGTATTTTTACCCCTTCCTACTATAGAGTTTTGTATACTTTTTACTTACTGCAATCACTGTAGTATATATATGTAGACCTGTGGTTAATCACCTCCCTTTCTGTATGCTTTTTTACGAGCTAATTTAAAGGGCTTCATTAATTACTATTTAGTATATATACTTATTTACTGTACTGACTTGATTATTCTGTTTTATTTATCTCATAAATACCTATTGTCATTTTTTAACATACTAAATATATATATTTTCTAATATCTGTTGGGTACATTATTCTCATACTATATTTGTATACATATACATATTTTACAGACATAACGGATATATATTTGATAAGGTAGATCCCAGAAGGTTACCCCCGTATTTTTAGTGCTACTCTGTGTTAAGTATGCATTGGTCCCACTGTAATGAAATGGGAAGAGTTATATATTGCTTATCCTTTGTAACAGAGGAGAAAGCTAACGAGAAGTGTGAGTTCTTACCAGATTTAGTCTTCTTCAAAATAGGGCAGGACTTAACATCATGCTCCTTAGAGGCACAATATAGACACAGGTTTTGTGCATGTCTCCTCATCTTCTCCTGAGACGTTTGGGGTCCTCTGAGGAATCCAATGTCCATCGGAGTCTCCACATCTTTAGTGTTGGATGCACTAGGAGGAGATGTCTTGTAAGACGTAGTGGCTGTAGTTCTTTCCATTCTGCATTCATGGAGACGCCTGTCTATGGCAGTTGCAAGAGAGAATAACTCCTCCAAGGTGTGGGGAATACCTACACGGGAGAGCTCATCCTTGATTCCATCACTCAGCCCAAGCCGAAACTGATTCTTCAAAGAAACTTCATTCAATTGTGAATCCTTTATGTGAATCTTCTCAGCGGTGTTTTGTCTGAATGGGTCATCATAGATGGCAGATATGGCAGTGATGAAGTTATCAAATGAATTTAATATAGGATCCTGAGAATCATAATAAGAGTCAGCCCAGGCACGAGCTTCTCCCCTTAAATACAATATAAGAGTCAATACCTTAATCCTGTCATTAGAATATGCGCGTTGTCTGAGTTAAAATAGCAACAAACAAGCATTTTTGAACTCCCTGAATAGGGACCTATTACCATGAAATCTTTCTGGGAGAGAGACCTGCGGCTCTGGGGGTGTATCAGTAGATATAGGAGTAGTGCTATGGGAGTCTCTAAGGTAATCCTTAACTGATTGGTTGTCTGCCTGTAACTCTTATTAATTGTGTCAAGGCGTCCACACGTTGGTTCAAAACCACAACCTGATTCACTACATCAGTTGAATCCATAATGTGTATAGAACACCACTCTGGTATATATACAAGGCTGGATTATTATGTTATAATTAGTGATGTCCCGAACTGTTCGCCAGTGAACGGTTCCCTGCGAACATAGCTTGTTCGATCCGCCCCCTATTCGTCATCATTCAGCAAACTTTGACCCTGTATCTCACAGTCTGCAGACACATTACAGCCAATCAGCAGCAGACACTCCCTTCCAGACCCTCCCAGGTACCGGGCAGCAGCCATTTTAGAATCATTGTGATGCAGCTTTTGAAGAGAGAGGAGGTTTATTGTTGCAGCTCCTGATTTTATAGGGAAAATGATAGCTAGGCTAGTCTACTCAGTCTCCACTTCAGTCCTGAAGGACTCATCTGATCTCTACTGTAAGGACAGCACCCCAAAAAGGGCTAAAAATTTTTTTATTTTTTTTTGCATAGGGCTAGAACTCCAGTCGTTTTTTTTTTTTTTGCATTTGCCTGCCTGCCACCAGCCTGTGTGTGAGCCTCACGGCATATATTGTGCCAACTTGCTCACTGCCACCACTCATATCTGGTGGTTTAACATTATTTTAAGTAAAAAAAAACTTTACATTAGTTTGCTAATTGCAAGTTAAATCTAATTTTATTTTCCATCAGGCCTGTGTGCCAGGCCTACAGCAAGCATATACTTTTATTAATGGCTCTGTGCAACCACTCATATCTGGTGGTTTAACATTATTTTAAATTAAAAAAAAAACTTTTACATTAGTTTGCTAATTGCAAGTTTAATCTAATTTAATTTACCATCAGGCCTGTGTGCCAGGCCAACAGCAAGCATATACTGTGATTAATTGCTCTGTGCAACCACTCATGTCTGGTGGTTTAACATTATTTTAAATTAAAATAAAAAAAAACTTTTACATTAGTTTGCTAATTGCAAGTTTAATCTAATTTCATTTACCATCAGGCCTGTGTGCCAGGCCAACAGCAAGCATATACTGTGATTAATTGCTCTGCGCAGCCACTCATACCTGTTGGTTTAACATTATTAAAAAAAAACAAAAAACTTTTACATTAGTTTGCTAATTGCAAGTTTAATCTAATTTCATTTTCCATCAGGCCTGTGTGCCAGGCCCACCGCAAGCATATACTGTGTTAATTGCTCTGTGCAACAACTCATATCTTCTTGTTTAGTAATAGTGTAAGTGTACATTAAAAAAAAATTAACTTTTTGGATTGTGAAACATCAGTCTGCTTTTTTGCTTCCTGCTCACAGCGTATACTGTGCCCACTTGCCCAGTGCCACCACTCATAATTTGTTTAATAGTATTGTAAGTGTACATTTTAAAAAAAATGACAGGCAGAGGCAGGCCACCCCGCAGGTGCCGTCGTGGTTGTGGTGCTGTGATTCCTTTAGACCCTACAAATATGCACATTGTTCAGACGCCAGGTGCCAGGGGGGACGCGAAAAGTTCTGAGGAGGACCTAGTTGAATGGCTAACACAGGACACCTAATCTTCTACAGCTTCCGCTCCTAGTCCTCCTAACCTTGACGCACCATCTACGTCCAGCTGTGCTTTGGGCACCTCTCAAGTGACCAGTGCCACTCGCCCGCCTGTCGCCACCACCAACACTAGCACCACAGCCACTTCACTTGATCTGTCAGAGGAGTTATTGACACATCAGTTGGAAGAAATGAGTGATGCGCAACCATCATTGACAGAGGATGTAGATAACAGTGATATGTCTCAGTCAGGCAGCATTACAGACATGGAGGTATGGTGTGATGATGATGATGATGATGATGCTGTACCCGCTGATGCTTCCTTTCTTGATGTGTCAGATACAAGTGAAGCGGTTGATGATGATGATGCGTCGGTGGATGTCACGTGGGTGCCTGCTAGAAGAGAAGAAGAAGAGGGGGAAAGTTCAGATGGGGAGACAGAGAGGAGGAGGAGAAGAGTTGGAAGCAGGGGGAGGTCGTCTCAAGGAGCTAGTGGCACAGTCAGACAGCATGCATCGGCACCCGGGGTCAGCCAGACAGCATGCCGACGACCATCAATGCATGCTGTTGCCACCACCAGAATGCCATCATCGCAGAGCTCAGCAGTGTGGCATTTTTTGTGTGTGTCTGTCTCTTACAACAGTGATGCCATTTGCAACCTATGCCAAAAGAAACTGAGTCATGGGAAGTCCAACACCCACCTAGGTACAACTGCTTTGCTAAGGCACATGGTCTCACATCACAAACGGCGATGGGAAGAACACATGAGTAGAAGCAGCACACAAACTCAAAGCCGCCCTCCTCCTCCTGCTCCAGCATCTTCAGCCACGTCAACCACTGCTGTCCTCCTTGCCCCTCTCAACCATCCTCCACTGAGTCTCTCTTACGTAGCAGTTCCTGGTCATCTGCCCACAGTCAGGTGTCTGTCATGGACATGTTTGAGTGTAAGAAGCCAATTTCTCAAAGTCACCCTCTTGCCCGGCGTCTGACAGCTGGCTTGTCTGAACTCTTAGCCTGACAGCTTTTACCATACAAGCTGGTGGAGTCTCATGCTTTCAAAAAATTTGTATCTATTGGGACACCGCAGTGGAAGGTACCTGGCAGAAATTACTTTTCACAAAAGGCAATCCCAAACCTGTACTATATTGTGCGAAAGGAAGTAATGTCATGTCTGGCACACAGCGTTGGGGCAAGGGTCCATATGACAATGGATAGCTGGTCTGCAAAGCATGGTCAGGGCAGGTATATCACCTACACTGCGCATTGGGTAAACCTGCTGACGTCTGACAAGCATGGAATGCGTGGCTCTGCAGAAGAGTTGGTGACACCGCCTACTCCATCCTCTTCCATAACCTCTTCCTCGGCTGAGTCCTCTTCTGCTTCTGCGTCTTGCTCAACATCAACGGCACCCCCCCAGCTCCCCAGATACTATTCAACATCCCGCATACGGCAGTGTCATGCCGTCTTGGGGTTGACTTGACTGAAAGTGGAGAGTCAAACCGCACCAGCACTCCTGACCGCCCTGAACGCACAGGTGGATCAGTGACTGACTGCGCACCAACTGGAGATTGGCAAGGTTGTTTCTGACAATGGAAGTAATTTGGTGGCGGCATTGAAATTGGGCAAGTTGACACATGTGCCGTGCATGGCACATGTGTGTAATCTGATTGTACAACGCTTTGTGCATAAGTACCCAGGCTTACAGGACGTCCTGAAGCAGGCCAGGAAGGTGTGTGGCCATTTCAGGCGTTCCTACACGGCCATGGCGCACTTGTCCGCTATCCAGCGTCGAAACAACCTGCCAGTGAGGCGCTTGATTTGCGACAGCCCGACACGGTGAAATTCAACACTCCTAATGTTCGACCGCCTGCTCCAACAAGAAAAAGCTGTTAATGAGTATTTGTATGACCGGGGTGCTAGGACAGCCTCTGGGGAGCTGGGGATTTTTTTGCCAAATTACTGGATGCTCATGTGCAATGCCTGTAGGCTCATGCGTCCTTTTGAGGATGTGACAAACCTTGTCAGTCGCACCGAAGGCACCATCAGCGACATCATACCATTTGTTTTCTTCCTGGAGCGTGCCCTGCGAAGAGTGCTGGATCAGGCCATAGATGAGCATGAAGAGGAAGAGGAAGAGTTGTGGTGTCCATCACCACCAGAAACAGCCTTATCAGCATTGCTTGCTGGACCTGCGGCAACGCAGGAAGAGGATTGTGAGGAAGAGGAGTCAGAGGAGAAATGTGGCTTTGAGGAGGAGGAAGACCAAGCACAACAGGCATCCCAGGGTGCTCATTGTTGTCACCTCTCTGGTACCCGTGGTGTTGTACGTGGCTGGGGGGAAGAAGATACCCTCAGTGACATCAGTGAGGACGAGGAACGGGACATGATTAACTCGGCATCCATCCTTGTGCAAATGGGGTCTTTCAAGCTGTTGTGCCTGTTGAGGGACCCTCGTATGAAAAAGCTGAAGGAGAACGACCTGTACTGGGTGTCCACGCTACTAGACCCCCCGGTATAAGCATAAAGTGCTTGAAATGTTACCAAATTCCCGCAAGTCGAAAAGGATGGAGCATTTTAAAAATAAATTAAAAACTATGCTTTACACAGCGTATAAGGGTGATGTCACAGCACAACGGGAATCTAACAGGGGAAGAGATGAAAGTAATCCTCCTCCTTCTCCCACGACCATGGCGGCAAGGACAGGATGCTTTCCTGACGTCTTGTTGAATGAGGACATGCGGACCTTTTTAACTCCTATGCATCGCCAGAGCCTTTCGTGATCCAGCCTCAGAGAAAGACTCAACCGACAGGTAGCAGACTACCTAGCATTAACTGCGGATCTCGACACTCTGAGGAGCGATGGACCCCTTGACTACTGGGTGTGCAGGCTTGACCTGTGGCCTGAGCTATCCCAATTTGCAATTGAACTTCTGGCCTGCCCCGCTTCAGGTGTCCTGTCCGAAAGGACCTTCAGTGCAGCAGGAGGTTTTGTCACTGAGAAGAGAAGTCGCCTAGGTCAAAAAAGTCTTGACTATCTCACTTTTATTAAAATGAATGAGGGATGGATCCCGAAGGGACTGACATTGGGCGATACATTTGAGTAAAAATGCCCTGATGATGAGATGAGCTGCCTTGGGATACAAATGGTACACACACTGGCTTTTTTTTTCTTATAATGCAGGATGACTTGCGTGACTTATCCGCCAACAACTAGTGTTCAAGTCTCAAGGTTTTAGGGCACTTTCTAACTGTTTTACAAACATCAATTTTTCTGGCCGCTGCTACAGCAGCGGCTGCAACAATACCGAATTTTTCAGGCATTTGTACATGCCTAATTTTTCTGGCCTCTGCTGCTGCAGTGTGGCTACAAAACTCAAAGCAAAAAAAAAAACGCACATAACAGTGATTAAACTGTTAAGAATAGTACTACTTAACACACCACTCATATCTGGTGCAACAGTAGATTGCACACGCAGTGCCTCAAATTTGAAGTAGGAGGACCGACCAAGCATCTTTTTCCATCTCTTGGTTCCTCTAAATTATCTCTGGGTTCCATCTATGCCATACCTGTACTCTATTGTGCAAAAGGATGCCATATGTGGTGTTTCATGCTGTTGTGCCTGTTGAGGGTTGTGTCCCATCGTATAAAAAGGATGAAGGAGAATGACCTGTACTGGGTGTCCAAGCACATTTTTTGTTCAATATTCCCGGTTCCTCTAAATTATCTCCAGGTTCCTCAAATCAATGCCATACCTGTACTCTATTGTGCAAAAGGATGGCATATGTGGTGTTTCATGCTGTTGTGCCTGTTGAGGGTCGTGGGCCATCTTATAAAAAGGCTGAAGGAGAACGACCTGTACTTGGTGTCCAAGCACGTTTTTTGTTCAATATTCCCGGTTCCTCTAAATTATCTCTGGGGTTCCTCAAATCAATGCCATACCTGTACTCGATTGTGCAAAAGGATGGCATATGTGGTGTTTCATGCTGTTGTGCCTGTTTTGGGTCATGGGCCATCGTATAAAAATGCTGAAGGAGGACGACCTGAACTGGGTGTCCAAGCACATTTTTTGTTCAATATTCCCGGTTCCTCTAAATTATCTCCGGGTTCCTCAAATCAATGCCATACCTGTACTCGATTGTGCAAAAGGGTAGCATATGTGGTGTTTCATGCTGTTGTGCCTGTTGAGGGTTGTGGCCCATCGTATAAAAAGGCTGAAGGAGAACGACCTGTACTGGGTGTCCAAGCCCATTTTTTGTTCAATATTCCCGGTTCCTCTAAATTATCTCCGGGTTCCTCAAATCAATGCCATACCTGTACTCGATTGTGCAAAAGGGTGGCATATGTGGTGTTTCATGCTGTTGTGCTTGTTGAGGGTTGTGGCCCATCGTATAAAAAGGCTGAAGGAGAACGACCTGTACTGGGTGTCCAAGCACGTTTTTTGTTCAATATTCCCGGTTCCTCTAAATTATCTCCGGGTTTCTCAAATCAATGCCATACCTGTACTCGATTGTGCAAAAGGGTGGCATATGTGGTGTTTCATGCTGTTGTGCCTGTTGAGGGTTGTGGCCCATCGTATAAAAAGGCTGAAGGAGAACGACCTGTACTGGGTGTCCAAGCACATTTTTTGTTCAATATTCCCGGTTCCTCTAAATTATCTCCGGGTTCCTCAAATAAATGCCATTCCTGTACTCGATTGTGCAAAAAACAGCATTTAGCTTTAACAATCCTATATTATAAGTGTGTTTGTCTGAAGCCGTCATGCGCAGTAGAGACAAACACACTTGGCCTTAGATTGACCTCGCAAAAAAGAGGGGGAGAGAGCGCAAAAAAGAGGGGGGAGAGAGCGCAAAAGATTGGGGGGAGAGAGCTCAAAAGAGAGGGGGGGAGAGAGAGCTCAAAAGAGAGTGGGGGAGAGAGAGCTCAAAAGAGAGGGGGGAGAGAGAGCTCAAAAGAGAGGGGGGGAGAGAGAGTTTAAAAGAGAGGGGGGAGAGAGAGTTTAAAAGAGAGGGGGAGAGAGAGTGCACAAAAGAGGGGGAGAGAGAGTGCAAAAGAGAGGGGGAGAGAGCGCAAAAGAGAAGGGGGAGAGAGCGCAAAAGAGGGGAAGTGAGAGTGCAAAAGAGGGGAAGAGAGAGCAAAAGAGAGGGGGAGAGAGAGCAAAAGAGAGGGGGAAGAGAGAGCAAAAGAGAGGGGGGAGAGGGAGCAAAAGAGAGGGGGAGAGAGAGCAAAAGAGAGGGGGGGAGAGAGAGAGCGCAAAAGAGGGGGGAGAGAGAGAGCAAAATAGGGGGGAGAGAGAAAGAAAAAGTGGGTGAGAGAGAGCAAGAGGGTGGAGAGAGCAGATGAGGGGGGGAAGAGAGAGAGCAAGCAAAAGAGGGGAGAGAGAGCAAAAGAGGTGGGAGAGAGAGAGCACAAGAGGGGAGAGAGAGAGCAAAAAAGAAGAGAGAGAGAGAGAGAGAGAGAGAGCAAAAGAGGGGGGAGAGTGCAAAATAAGGGGGAGAGAGAGAACTCAAAAGAGAGGGGAGAGAGAGAGAGCGCAAAAGAGAGGGGGAGAGAGAGGGAGCAAGGGTTGGAACCGCGGTACCTAGAAAATTGGCCCGTGTACACAGGCTTTAGGACTAGTACCGTTTATAATTATTTTTTGCTGCATTAACTGTTGCCTCATGCTACCCCTGACACCTGAAGCCGACGGTTCCTGATATCGGCCAAGAATACAGGGGGGTGACATGATAGCAGCAGTGCAGTAATTGTGGTATACCTTTAGGTAATATATCTGTGTGGGTAATGATAGGTGATGTTTATCACCTTAGTCATTAATTTTTAAATAAATTCCTTAATAAAGATTATAGGTTTTAATACCAGTATATACATTTATTATTCGCTAGTAGATATTTCATGCTGTAATTTTACAGCTTATTACAAGCGATAGGTGTAAGAGTGCTTAATATGCCCTCTATACTCTCCCATTTCCTTTTCCTATTTTTTTATATCTGTTCCAAGTCTGTCAGTGCACAGCCCCGGGCCACGTGCCTTATGGCCAATCACCTCTCCACTCTGCCCACCCCCGGACCCCTGCCCGCCCTCTCCTCCAACCTCTTCAGTGTGCACTTAGTGTACCATGACTGTACCGGTCTGGTGGGCATCATACATGGCTCCTTCACTTTAGAGACAGTGTCAGACAGTCATGCGGTCAGGTGCCAGGCATCCCCTTCAAAATTTTCCAGTTCCCATTTAAAGAGACAGCACAGCAGTGAGTGACTCCACTGCTCCACACGTCACTGAGCAGTGAGCACAGATAGGCAAGCTAGTTTAGGCTAGCAGTCCCCAGTCCCACTAATGTTCACAAATGCCGGCCCCTCTAATAAAAAAAAAAAATCTATGCATCTCTACATGTATTTCTTTGAATTTCAATAAAATTAAAAAAAAAATAAAAAAAAAAAAATGTGGTGTCACCCCCTGGAGGGTGTCACCCAGGTGCGGCCCGCACCCCCCTAGTGACGCCACTGAGAAAGAGCATGCAGTTTTAAGACACTTTCCAATTTGCTTCCATTATTAAATTTTGCACAGTCTTTGTTTATTCACACTTTCTGGGGAATAAGATCCTACTGAACATGTGCACAAGCTCACAGTGTATACCTATACTAGTCTGTGATTGGCTGATGTCTGTCACATGATACAGGGGGCTGGATAATGGGAGAAAAAAAAATTCTTGATCAGATTTTCATTGATCAGAAAAAATTTTACTGCTTATTTTAAATTCAGAGTATGTGTTAAATCATTGTCTTTTTATTATGCACATGTTAATTATGCAATTCTAATAATTTATTTATAAGGATTGATTGATTGACTGGATTGAATTATACTCTAAAATGTTGGTACTATTTCTAAGTGTTCTCTAATTATAAACCTTTCTTTATATTTAAGGCAGTTATTTTATTTAATCAATATTCTTATATAACTTTATACTTCCAAACAAATTTAAATTTCATAGTCTGTTTATGAGAATATTAATTAGTTTGGAAGGTGATAACTTTTTTACATTATAAAAGTATTCACTTGTAAAGGCTTAGCTTTAACTATTGTCTTAAACATGGAACTCTGGATCAAAATACTGTAATTAGGTCATAAGAAGATGGTTTAATAACAAAACGTTTAGTATAAATCACAGTTTTAAACTATAAACCCCATAGTTAAATTAATTATGATTAATATAGAATGTTCATTAATGTTTGCAATTTATAAAGCTGTTTGATCAGTTTCAGGGCCACTTCAGTGTAGGCTTGCTCAGTCAAGTCTGCAACCAAAAATTAAGAGCACCAGTCGTACAGACGTCAGACAACATGAACTCATTCATCCAGGATTACTGACAAGCCAAATTGGTTGAGTGGGAGCAGGGGGTGTGCGTGCATAAGTGATTGCTTATGCAATCTTAAATTCTGCCAGGGAATGCTGCTCTGTAGGCCCTGAAGGTGTGTTGACAGGTTTTCTTTGTGAGAACCTTGTCAGCACGAAGAATAATAAATGGTGGCCCAATATTTTACAAAAATATATTTATGTGATATTATTACAGAAATGGATACCCTTACAGCTGCCATGTTTTTGTTCCACTTTGGCTGCATATTTTTTGTTTTCATGACAGTTTGCAAAAATCATCATGGAAAGGCCATTAAAATGCTTGCAATATCTGTTTTTAATAGTAATTTTAACTTAAGTTGTGTAGCTATTTCAGACTAAGGGGCATATTTATCAATGTGCGAGCGGACATGAACTAGCGTATCATGTCCGCTACATATCGATAAATGTGACACCATATGCTGTCGGCATTTATAATTGCACCAGTAGTTCTTGTGAACTGCTGGTGCAATTCTGTCCCCTGCAGATTTGCGGCCAATCGCTAGCAGGGGGTGTTGAATCAACCTGACCGTATTCGATCGGGTTGATTTCTGTCTGCGGCCTCAGAGCAGGCGGACCAGTTATGGAGCAGCGGTCGCCAGAAACAAGAAGCATCAAGCTCCATACGGAACTTAATAAATATGTCCCTAAATCTCTTGTTTAACTGGCTCAGAAATGCAAACCCCCCTCAAAAAATTTTTTTTTAAAAAATTCAAAGCTTTTGATGCAAATTCTGATTGTTCAGAATTTAACCATTATGCATTTGTATTCTTTTAACTGTCCAACAGGACCATTGTAGATTTAGAAAACAACTTTTATCTCATATATGCACAATAAAGTTTGTCCTCAATTTATGGAGTGGGGTATCCCACAGCAGAGGTCTTTTTTAATTTTGATTTACAGTTTTCCTTTTAGAATATACTTAATTGTTTTCATTTATCAAACTTCTTAAATATTTAAAAATTACCTTCACATTTAGTTAGGAAAAAACAAAGAATGCTCTCTCTAAAGGTTGATAAAATTGCTCCATTAATATAAATTGTGCAATACTATGGGGCCTATTTATCAAATGTCTTGCGGACCTGATCCGACAGTGCGGATCAGGTCCGCAAGGCATCGCTGAATGCGGAGAGCAATGCGCTCTCTGTATTTAGCATTTCACCAGCAGCTCACAAGAGCTGCTGGTGCAACGCTGCCCCCTGCAAACTCGCGGCCAATGGGCCGCCAGCAGGGGGTGTCAATCAACCCGATCGTACTCGATCGGGTTGAATTCTGGCAATTCCTGTCCGCCTCATCAGAGCAGGCGGACAGGGTTATGGAGCAGCGGTCTTTGTGACCGCTGCTTCATAACTGCTGTTTCTGGCGAGCCTGCAGGCTCGCCAGAAACACGGGTCATCAAGCTCCATTCGGAGCTTGATAGATAGGCCCCTATGCCTTGTTGAACCGGATCAATTTTTAATGTGGAATGGGCCTCGATTTTCCACCTTAATATTGCTGTTTAAGAGAGTATTGGCTTGTAACCCAATCAAAATATAACTCTTTATTGTACCTACTCATCGTCGTCAACTGTCCATCTCAGATTATGATACAGTAATTAAGGAAAGGAAAAAAAAGAGTAAACATCCAAATGAGTACCTTATAAAAACATATTTTATAGTATATATAGTACATAAAATATTGCAACTTTTTGTGTTTATGTCCATTAATCATGCTCTCTCGTTTGGATTGTGACTGTGAGTAGTTTTTGCAGAGGCTCCAGTCTGCAACAGCTAAAGTACTGTTGCTGTGTGGATATACATCTTCTGTTAAAAAAGAAAAAAGGAGGGAAAGTAATTAAATTGGACAAATGTGAGACAGTGTAACTGAATGGGCCTATGGCAGCATAAAACATTAATACTTCTCTTGGTAAAAGTAAAATAATAGCCACTACTAAACTATTTTATATAACATCTAACATATTTCTTGTAGTTTATGCAGCTACATGAAGATATTCAGTATTTGTGCTTGCATATATACCACAGAGTGTAGTTTTCTTTTTGGCTGCAGATATACAGTAGTTAATCTACTCAGAAAGGTTCCAGGTGCTGATATTCAAGTAAAAGGATAGGACATTTTTACTATCTTATCTATTTCTACTTGAATGCCTTATGACTCTGATCTTCTGGATTATATAGCGTTTTACAGCATTCATGACTGCTTCAGATTTTAAATAAATTGGCTTTCATAAACTAAAGAAATTGGTAATAGAGGTTAATTGGAAGGAAGAACAAAAGATTAATGAGGCATGGGATTAAATTACATCAATACTGAGGTGGAAGAATACAATGCTTTAGCATATAATCTATGAAGATGAATAAAGCAGAAAAAAACTACTTAGTAAATAAATTAAATACAATTTGACAACAAAGTAACGCCTAGATTCAAAGTTTTGCGTTAGAAGGGGTGCGTTAGCTACGCATGTTTTTTCCCTCCGCACCTTTTAAATAATGCTGGTATTTAGAGTTCTCTGAAGGGCTGCGTTAGGCTCCAAAAAGGGAGCGTACAGGCATATTTACCGCCACTTCAACTCTAAATACCAGCGTTGCTTACGGACGCGGCCAGCTTAAAAAATGTGCTTGTGCACGATATCCCCATAGGAAACAATGGGGCAGTTTGAGCTGAAAAAAAACCTGAAAAAAAGCAGCGTTCAGCTCCTAACGCAGCCCCATTGTTTCCTATGGGGAAACACTTCCTAAGTCTGCACCTAACACCCTAACATGTACCCAGAGTCTAAACACCCCTAACCTTACACTTATTAACCCCTAATCTGCCGCCCCTGCTATCGCTGACCCCTGCATATTATTATTAACCCCTGATCTGCCGCTCCGTACACCGCCGCAACCTACATTATAGCTATGTACCCCTAATCTGCTGCCCCTAACATCGCCGACCCCTATATTATATTTATTACCCCCTAATCTGCCCCCCCAACGTCGCTGCTACCTACCTACACTTATTAACCCCTAATCTGCCGACCGGACCTCACCGCTACTATAATAAATGTATTAACCCCTAAACCGCCTCACTCCCGACTCAAAAACCCTTTAATAAATAGTATTAACCCCTAATCTGCCCTCCCTAACATCTGTGACAACTAACTTCAAGTATTAACCCCAATCTGCCGACCGGACCTCGCAGCTACTCTAATAAATGTATTAACCCCTAAAGCTAAGTCTAACCCTAACCCTAACATTAACTGTTATTAAATAAATTAATCCTATTTAAAGCTAAATACTTACCTGTCAAATAAACCCTAATATAGCTACAATATAACGAATAATTATATTGTAGCTATTTTAGGATTTATATTTCTTTTACAGGCAACTTTGTATTTATTTTAACTAGGTACAATAGCTATTAAATAGTTAATAACTATTTAATAGCTACCTAGTTAAAATAATTACAAAATTACCTGTAAAATAAATCCTAACCTAAGTTACAATTAAACCTAACACTACACTATCAATAAATTAATTAACTAAACTATCTACAATTATCTACAATTAAATCAACTAAACTAAATTACAAAAAAAAAAAAAACACTAAATTACAAAAAAAAAAGATTACAAGAATTTTAAACTAATTACACCTACTCTAAGCCCCCTAAAAAAATAACAAAACCCCCCAAAATAAAAAAATGCCCTACCCTATTCTAAAATAAAAAGTTAACAGCTCTTTTACCTTACCAGCCCTTAAAAGGGCCTTTTGCGGGGCATGCCCCAAAGAGAACAGCTCTTTTGCATTTAAATAAACATATAATACCCCCCTCAACATTACAACCCACCACCCACATACCCCTAATCTAACCCAAACACTCCTTAAAAAACCTAACACTAAGCCCCTGAAGATCTCCCTACCTTATCTTCACCACGCCGGGTATCACCGATCCGTCCAGAAGAGGGTCTGAAGTCTTCATCCTATCCGGCAAGAAGAGGTCCAGAAGAGGGTCTGAAGTCTTCATCCTATCCGGCAAGAAGAGGTCCAGAAGAGGGTCTGAAGTCTTCATCCTATTCGGCAAGAAGAGGACATTCGAACTGGTAGACATGTTCATCCAGGCAGTGTCTTCTATCTTCATCCATCCGGCACGGAGCGGGACCATCTTGAAGCAGCCGACGCGGATCAATCCTCTTCTTCCGGTGACTCCCGATGAATGAATGTTCCTTTAAGTGACGTCCTCCAAGATGGCATCCCTCAAATTCCGATTGGCTGATAGGATTCTATCAGCCAATCGGAATTAAGGTAGGAAAAATCTGATTGGCTGATTGAATAAGCCAATCAGATTCAAGTTCAATCCGATTGGCTGATTGGATCAGCCAATCAGATTGAGCTCACATTCTATTGGCTGTTCCGATCAGACAATAGAATGCGAGCTCAATCTGATTGGCTGATCCAATCAGCCAATCGGATTGAACTTGAATCTGATTGGCTGATTCAATCAGCCAATCAGATTTTTCCTACCTTAATTCCGATTGGCTGATAGAATCCTATCAGCCAATCGGAATTCGAGGGACGCCATCTTGGATGACATCACTTAAAGGAACCTTCATTTGTTGGGAGTCGCCGGAAGAAGAGGATGGATCCGTGTCGTCTGCTTCAAGTTGGTCCCGCTCCGCGCCGGATGGATGAAGATAGAAGGCGCGGCCTGGATGAACATGTCTACCGGTCCGGATGTCCTCTTCTTGCCGGATAGGATGAATACTTCGGACCCTCTTCTGGACCTCTTCTTGCCGGATAGGATGAAGACTTCGGACCCTCTTCTGGACGGATCAGTGATACCCGGCGTGGTGAAGATAAGGTAGGGAGATTTTCAGGGGCTTAGTGTTAGGTTTTTTAAGGGAGGTTTGGGTGGGTTAGATTAGGGGTATGTGGGTGGTGGGTTGTAATGTTGGGGGAGTATTGTATGTTTATTTAAATGCAAAAGAGCAAAAGGCCCTTTTAAGGGCTGGTAAGGTAAAAGAGCTGTTAAATTTTTATTTTAGAATAGGGTAGGGCATTTTTTTATTTTGGGAGGCTTTGTTATTTTTTTAGGGGGCTTAGAGTAGGTGTAATTAGTTTAAAATTCTTGTAATCTTGTTTTATTTTTTGTAATTTAGTGTTTTTTTTTTTTTGTAATTTAGTTTAGTTGATTTAATTGTAGATAATTGTAGATAGTTTAGTTAATTAATTTATTGATAGTGTAGTGTTAGGTTTAATTGTAACTTAGGTTAGGATTTATTTTACAGGTAATTTTGTAATTATTTTAACTAGGTAGCTATTAAATAGTTATTAACTATTTAATAGCTATTGTACCTAGTTAAAATAAATACAAAAAAAGTTGCCTGTAAAATAAATATAAATCCTAAAATAGCTACAATATAATTATTCATTATATTGTAGCTATATTAGGATTTATTTTACAGGTAACTATTTGGCTTTAAATAGGATTAATTTATTTAATAAGATTAATTTTATTTCGTTAGATTTAAATTATATTTAACTTAGGGGGGTGTTAGTGTTAGGGTTAGACTTAGCTTTAGGGGTTAATACATTTATTAGAGTAGCGGCGAGGTCCGGTCGGCAGATTAAGGGTTAATACTTGAAGTTAGGTGTTGGCGATGTTAGGGAGGGCAGGTTAGGGGTTAATTCTATTTATTATAGGTTTTTTGAGTCTGGGGAGTGAGGCGGTTTAGGAGTTAATACATTTATTATAGTGGCGGCGAGATCCGGTCAGCAGATTAGGGGTTAATAAGTGTAGGTAGGTAGCGGCGACGTTGGGGGGGGCAGATTATGGGGTAATAAATATAATATAGGGGTCGGCGATGTTAGGGGCAGCAGATTAGGGGTACATAGGGATAATGTAGGTTGCGGCGGTGTGCGGTCGGCAGATTAGGGGTTAAAACATTTTATTAGAGTGGCGGCGATGTGGGGGGACCTCGGTTTAGGGGTACATAGGTAGTTTATGGGTGTTAGTGTACTTTAGAGCACAGTAGTTAAGAGCTTTATGAACCGGCTGGAGTTTTGTCGTTAGAGTTCTAACGCTCACTTCAGCCAAGACTCTAAATACCAGCGTTAGAAAGATCCCATTGAAAAGATAGGATACGCAATTGAAGTAAGGGGATCTGCGGTATGGAAAAGTCTTGGCTGGAAAGTGAGCATTAGACCCTTTCCTGACTGACTCTAAATACCAGCGGGCGGCCAAAAGCAGCGTTAGGACCCCCTAACGCTGGTTTGGACGGCTAACGTAGAACTCTAAATCTAGGCGAATGTTTCTAACATGCTAACAGACTCATCTGTCAAAATATTTGTTAAATGGTGTTTTTTATTTATTTATTTATTTGAGATTGGGAATATCATATTATAAAATGTATCTGTCACTAGACTTCATGTTCTAATATGCTCATTTTGAATTCCAATTTTTCATAATCAAGTATTGCTATTTAATAGACTTGCCTTGAGGGGTAGAGGGTATGATTATAATGAAACTGTTACTGCCTGGGTTGGCACCATACAAGTTTTTTTTTTGTCTCACAAGTGTTTCAAATCTGGTGCTAAAAGTTTTTTTCACTTTGTATTTAGTTATTATTATTATTATTCACAGGTATTTGTAGAGTGCCAACAGATTCCGCAGCACTATAAACATAGTTGGTATACAGGATAACATTTATAGGGATCAAATGGGTAGAGGGCCCTGCCGAGAGTTGTACTTTTATAGACGGTTCTTGTCAAGGGGATCAACAAACAGCTGGGCTAATAGGCTTACATTCTAAGGGGTTCAAGGGGAAAGAGATGGAGTTAGGAAAGGTTAGTGTTGGTTGTATGAATCCCTGAATAGTTGAGTCTTTACGGAGCGCTTGAAGCTTTTAAAACTAGGGGAGAGTCTTGTGGAATGAGGCAGGGAGTTCCACAGGATGGGGCCAGTCTGGAGAAGTCCTGTAAATGGGAATGTGAGGAAGTAACAAGAGAGGAGGAGAGTAGGAGATCATGAGCAGAGTGAAGGGGATGGGAGAGAGAGTATCTGGAGACAAGGTCTGAAATGTAGTGGGGAGCAGTGCAGTTGAGGGCTTTATATTTCAGCGTGATGATTTTGCTGTCTCTGTGAAGTGATGGGTACGAAATCCAGATTGCAGTGGGTCAAGAAGAGAGTTTAGTGTAAGGAAATGGGATAGACGTGTGTATACTAGCTTTTCAAGGAGCTTTGAGGCAAGAGGGAGTAGGGAAATAGGATGGTATTTGGATGGGGTGATTGGATCGAGAGAAGGTTTTTGAGGATAGGTGTGACCAGTGCATGTTTTAGAGATGAGGGAAATATACCAGTGCTGAGGGAGAGGTTAAAAATGTGTGTGAGTATAGGGGTAAGAGTAAAAGATAGGGAGTTTATAATGACTGCAAATATTTAGCAAAAGGTATTAATTTTTTACTATTCAGTTGCTATTAATTGTAAGAAGTCATTAAAAGGACATGACACTTAAAGTGAAGGTCAATTCACTAATAGTACCCCACGGCATTGCATAGACGTTTAAAAATGAACAAGGGTATAATTCATAAAATTTTCTATATTTATTTATATTGAAGAATTTTTACCTATTTACCACTGCGACGATAAGCACAGCTCTCCCGTTCGCCATTTTGTCAAATTGATTGACAGATGACGATTCGTAAAAGAACCAATCCTTGTTTCCCCCCGGGCCGTGACGTTTATGCAAAGGGGCTGAACGCTTATCTTTGCAGTGTTAAATAGGTTAAAATTCTACTAAATATATACATATGAAACATTTCGTGAATTAAACCCTTGTTAATTTTTAAACGTCTATGCAATGCCGTGGGGCACTATTAGTAACCCGACCTTCACTTTAACATGCAGTCTTATTTATCCCTGATGTAAATGTGAGAAAGATAAAAGTGTGATGATGTATACATGGGTATTGTTTTCTTTAAAGCTAAGATAAGATCACTAGTGTAACCACTCACTCCCTGAGCCTTACTATGATCTTGTGGCTTTTGCAATAATATCACAGAATATCACATGATCTCACAAAGTTCCTTGAACTAAGGAGGAAAAAACACAACAGTAGAGAGGGTGCAGCCATGACAGTGTTACCCGTGTACACCTCAAATATTGCAGGTGCACTTGGTTGTGAAAGAGAATAGTCTGTGCACAAGTGTCCAAATAAAATACCCTAGTAAATAAGCATTGATATATAGTTATGGTAAATACGGTAGTAGAACACAGAACTGCTATAACATAAGCAAAATGTACTATAATGGTCTTATTCCAGCAAATTTCAGAACTTGAAAATCGTGCATTAATGGAATTATTGCTAAACTTAAAGGGACACTAAACCCCATGCAATTTTAAGCAAATTTCTATTTTACTCCTATTATCAAATTTTCTTCATTCTCTTGGTATCTTTATTTGAAATGCAAGAATGTAAGTTTAGATGCCGGCCCATTTTTGGTGAACAACCTGGGTTGTTCTTGCTGATTGATGGATAAATTCACCCACCAATAAACAAGTGGTGTCCATGGTCCTGAACCAAAAAGCTTAGATGCCTTCTTTTTCAAATAATATAGCAAGAGAACGAAGAAAAAATGATAATAGGAGTAAATTAGAAAGTTGCTTAAAATTGCATGCTCTATCTGAATCACGAAAGAAAAAAATGGGTTCAGTGTCCCTTTAAAAATATTTAAAAGACAGTTTTTATTGAACATCTAGGCAAAACTGTCACAATTTTAAATTAATTGAATTAATTGATCTCTTTCAGCTTTCATTACACTTGCAAAAGTTAACATTTTGGGTATTATATGTTTATTTTTTTATCATCTAATTATTAAAGGTTATTCTGGGAACAGAAAGTGTTAAACTGAATCTAGTATGAGAAAATAAAGCTCAAACGATAGTGCAATGTCATAATACATTATTAGGGATCCTGGTAAGAGTTTTGATTTGTTATGATCATATATCAGAGTCGCAATCACAATTCATTGTCAGACCTAAATGATATGGCACACTGGGTACAACTTTTACTACCACTGTAGACCTTTTTTTATTCCTATGTATGATTGAAGGTTCTATTTCGTTATATTATTTGCTCTACATTCCAGTATGTTATCATTGATAGTGATATTCTACTGCTCTGTTAGAAAAACACAGGCTGTAGAAGTCTGGATAAGAAAGCAAATATTATATAATAAATAGCAATACTTACATAATTTTGATATTTCCTTGATGCTTAGGGGTTATAAAATAAAAAGAAATATCAATATATATATATATATATATATATCACTTTATTACATTTTCCACTTTTTGCATAGGTTATCATTGTATGAGATGCTCCTTTTAAACAGTACTAGTCATAAGTGTATCTTTAAGTGTATGTATAATTAAAGCAGTATACACCAATTTTAATTTAACTGCATGTAATAGACACTACTATAAAGAATAATATGCTCAGATACTGATATAAAAATCCAGTATACAACCTTTTAAAAAACTTACTTAGAAGCTCCCAATTTAGCACTGTTGATGAGATTAGCCTGGGACACCCACTGAAAGGGGCTGCTAGCAGAACCCCCCCTGCATATGAAAAGACCCAGTACACAAACAGAAGCAGTCTGAAGTCTGTATACATCAGTATACATCTAAAACATTGGGGCTTGGCTAGGAATCTGAAAATAATAAGCAAAACTATACATTTTTACAAAAACACACCCAGATAGATGGATCATCTACAAACATTTATGCAAAGAAAAATCTAGTGTATAATGTCCTTTTAAGCCACTTTGCAATATATATACAGGGAGTGCAGAATTATTAGGCAAGTTGTATTTTTGAGGATTAATTTTATTATTGAACAACAACCATGTTCTCAATGAAACCAAAAAACTCATTAATATCAAAGCTGAATAGTTTTGGAAGTAGTTTTTAGTTTGTTTTTAGTTATAGCTATTTTAGGGGGATAACTGTGTGTGCAGGTGACTATTACTGTGCATAATTATTAGGCAACTTAACAAAAAACAAATATATACCCATTTCAATTATTTATTTTTACCAGTGAAACCAATATAACATCTCAACATTCACAAATATACATTTCTGACATTCAAAAACAAAACAAAAACAAATCAGTGATTAATATAGCCACCTTTCTTTGCAAGGACACTCAAAAGCCTGCCATCCATGGATTCTGTCAGTGTTTTGATCTGTTCACCATTAACATTGCGTGCAGCAGCAACCACAGCCTCCAAGACACTGTTCAGAGAGGTGTACTGTTTTCCCTCCTTGTAAATCTCACATTTGATGATGGACTACAGGTTCTCAATGGGGTTCGGATCAGGTGAACAAGGAGGCCATGTCATTAGATTTTCTTCTTTTATACCCTTTCTTGCCAGCCACGCTGTGGAGTACTTGGACGCGTGTGATGGAGCATTGTCCTGCATGAAAATCATGTTTTTCTTGAAGGATGAAGACTTCTTCCTGTACCACTGCTTGAAGAAGGTGTCTTCCAGAAACTGGCAGTAGGACTGGGAGTTGAGCTTGACTCCATCCTCAACCCGAAAAGGCCCCACAAGCTCATCTTTGATGATACCAGCCCAAACCAGTACTCCACCTCCACCTTGCTGGCGTCTGAGTCGGACTGGAGCTCTCTGCCCTTTACCAATCCAGCCACGGGCCCATCCATTTGGCCCATCAAGACTCACTCTCATTTCATCAGTCCATAAAACCTTAGAAAAATCAGTCTTGAGATATTTTTTGGCCCAGTCTTGACATTTCAGCTTGTGTGTCTTGTTCAGTGGTGGTCGTCTTTAAGCCTTTCTTACCTTGGCCATGTCTCTGAGTATTGCACACCTTGTGCTTTTGGGCACTCCAGTGATGTTGCAAACTGAAATATGGCCAAACTGGTGGCAAGTGGCATCTTAGCAGCTGCACGCTTGACTTTTCTCAGTTCATGGGCAGTTATTTTGCGCCTTGGGTTTTCCACACTCTTCTTGCTACCCTGTTGACTATTTTGAATGAAACGCTTGATTGTTCAATGATCACGCTTCAGAAGCTTTGCAATTTTAAGAGTGCTGCATCCCTCTGCAAGATATCTCATTATTTTTTACTTTTCTGAGCCTGTCAAGTCCTTCTTTTGACCCATTTTGCCAAAGGAAAGGAAGTTTCCTAATAATTATGCACACCTGATATAGGGTGTTGATGTCATTAGACCACACCCCTTCTCATTACAGAGATGCACATCACCTAATATGCTTAATTGGTAGTAGGCTTTCGAGCCTATACAGCTTGGAGTAAGACAACATGCATAAAGAGGATGATGTGGTCAAAATACTCATTTGCCTAATAATTCTGCACACAGTGAATATATTATTATTATTTTTTTTGAGGTTTACAAACATATAGACATCTAATTTGCACAATACGGAATACATATCCAAAAAAACAAAAACAAAAAGGTCATAAGCATTTACATACACATTGGCATGTCAAATTACAAATTTAAAAACATCATATCTATGCAGATCACAACCATAAATTTATGCCCATAACCATATACTGAAGGGATATCAAGACTGGCATATTACTACTTTAAAATTCAGTGCCTTTTATTACTCAATAACAAAAAACAAGAATTGAAGGTGCAAACTTACAAAATGAACCTCTTTTTCTATGGAATATTCTATCAAAGGAGCCCCCAAAGTGAAAAAAAAAATAGAAATAAAGTACACCCCGGCTAAAAAAAATAAAAAATATTAGTGGCCACTTTTGGACCACAAATGTTAAATATAACTGAGGGGTGAATAGTGGGAGAGATGTTAACAGGACCACTCTTGGACCCAATGCTACGGTAGAATATTACTAATAACATTATTTAAACAATCTACATAAACGTTTTAACCAATGAAACAATATCTCATGTCACCCCCACCCTCTTTGTGATGATACACAAGGTAAGTTTCCATAGCTTCTGTGACCCCCCTAAGTAGACTCAACGCCACTCCTCATAAGATGCCAAAGTTGGGTCCTGCTCCCGCTTCTTATGGCAAATATCCAGCATAGCGATCTCAGCATGGCTAATGGGAGCTGGCTGCTCGGCCGCAAGGGCCTTAGGTCATTTCTTGGTTGTAGGCACTAAACGCTCCACCATATCCTCTCCTAGATTCAGACAAGAGGAGCCCATTTGAACCATCTCTTGCGGCTTTCTTGTTCTGTTCCCCTCTGTTTCGTAGACCTCTGAGCTTGAGCGCCTTAAAGCTGATACCTGGTCTGGGTTCCACCATTTATCAGCTTGTTGTTCAGTAGGGGATATCGCATTTTGGTCAATCCTTTCACATATCCTCCTCCCGTGTTCTTCCATTAGAGCCTGAATTAGTACAAGTAGCTCCTCCATATTATAGGAGTTATTGAGAGGACCGCCTGTGTTCTCTCTGCACCTGGTATCCCAGGAGGGGTACTGAGTACCTTCTCTAACAGAAGCGTCCAGGTTGTCAGCAGTCCGGCCTGAAAGACTTGCCATAAAAAAGGGGCAATATAGGTATCATCCGATGCACAATGGTGGATGATTTGCAAAAATATGTTTTACACAACGGAATGGGAATCCCTAAGCAGAGTCCTCAGATTAGTGACCATCTTGGGCCAGAGCCCGGACAAGCCCCCCTGCAATATATTTTTATTAGTTATTTTGCCCCCTTTTCATGTAATTTAGCTCTGAATATTGAGCATTGAACTCCTTGCCATGTACCAAATCCCTTTTAACATTTTTTTATTAATATTACAATTTTTGTTTATTAAAAAGTGTGTATATTAGTGTAATAGTCTATTTTATTATTTAATATTCTAGTGCAGTTCCGGCTTTCGATCCAGCTCAAACTATCGATTTCAAGTTGTAATACAAGCACTATTTAGCATGTTTTCGATATCCATTGAAAGCATAGGTAGCACTAGAGCAATGTTGACTGCACTAACCCGTAGCTGGTAAATGTGATTTACTATGGACTGTAATATCCAGTTGCGAGCTAATGTTAGCGTGGCCCAGCGATACTGCTATCATTAGCATGCCACTTGTAACTTGGCCACAGTAAATTAAGAAAATAGCGAATTTTATTTTTACACTAGACTAAGGCAGCAAACCTTTTTAAGAGTGTGTGCCCAAAGTGGTGACAATCTTCTAAAGAAATTACCTTGAGTTCCCATTGCATCTTTTTTGTATTTAAAGGGCATTTCAATTATATTTTATTTTAAATCTAAAATATGTATTAACAACAAATCTTAATCGGTGAAATATATACAGTACGCAATATTTTATATTTTCCCAGAGGAAGATTACCTGTAAACTTGTTCTGAGTTCACTAGCATGTCCCTTTAAAATGATTCCTTTTTGTCTCAGCACAGTTAAAAAAGTACAATTACTTAAACAGAAAATGCTAGTCCTTGGTAATTTAGGCAGAAATATTACATGTTAAAAACTAAAAACATTAAAATCTTAACATTAAAATAATGTTAAACTAACTGCAAAATATATAAAAGGAAATTGAACCTACAATATTAATTTGAAAATATAAATTAAAAATTGTTTTAAAAAAAATGTTGAAGTAATAAACTCGTGCACAACTGTAATGAATGAATGCAAAGAGTTAAAGACTTTTATCAAAGATATTAACAGCTGTTTTTAAATAACCCTTTCTTTTTAAATCATTTCCAAACACATTTTTTAGCTGTCATTCATCAATTTTAGACTTAAGAACGATACAAATATATAATGAAACTAACGCAAATGTGTCTCTATCATAATTCAAGGTTACACCCACAAATCTGTTTTACTTTGGAAAGCCATGTAACTCTGAGGATAATGATTTGTGACACACACTAAAATGTCATTATCAATTTAAAATCTGTTCTGATTTTTGATACCTGACTGACATTTCACAATGTCCTAATACATAAACTTTACAAAGCACAGCAGTTGTCAGCTTGCTGTTTATTACAATATAATTTGATGTACTAATTTTATTTTAGTGAAACAACTCAAACTGTTTTCATATTGTTAACATATTTTAATATTTCCATTCATTTTTTGAACATTTTATTTAACATTGAAAGGACTTTTTTTCCCTTCTGTTTTTAATACAAAAGAGTGTATAAAAATATTAAAGGGACAGTCAACACCAGAATTTTTTGTTGTTTTAAAAGATAGATAATCCCTTAATTACTCATTCCCCAGTTTTTCATAACCAACAAATTTATAATAATACACATTTTACCTCTATAATTACCTTGTATCTAAATCTCTGCAGACTGCCCCCTTATTTCAGTTTTTTTGACAGACTTGCATTTTAGCCATTCAGTGCTCACTCCTCAGTAAATTCACGTGCATGAGCTCAATGTTATCTATATGAAACGCATGAATTAATGCCCTCTAGTGGTGAAAAACTGTCAAATTATTTAAATTAGAGGCGGCCTTCAAGGTCTAAGAAATTAGCATATAGTAAATTGGAAAGTTGTTTAAAATTACATGCCCTGTTTGAGTCATGAAAGTTTTTTTGGACTTGAAAATCTGTTTTAATTAACTTGTACAAGCTGTACAAGTTGCTTACTTCCTGTTAAGACTGGTTAACTAGTAGAAACAAAATGCTCATTGGCCTAGATCAGTGTTTGTTTAGTCCAATTTACAATTACCCCTAACACACCAGATTTTTATGATATCTGAACAAGTGAAATAATCAGCTGATGAGTAAGAGTGGGTAAATAACCACGGTTAGTGATCAGCTGATTAGTTCACCTGTGTCCTAGCTAAGATATCATGAAAATCTGGCCTGTTATGAGAACTTAAGGATTGGAGTTGGGAAACAATAGCCTTAGCGCATTAAAACTTACCTGGAGAGCCTCAATTAACTAAACTTTTATAGCTTAGACGAGAGAAGGGAAAGAGGTGATATGATAGTTACTTTCAAGTATATTAAGGGGCTTTGTAAAGCTGACACTGTGAACATTTCTCATAAAAAGAAAACTTCAAGAACAAGGGGTCATGATAAAAAGTTGAAGGGTAGTAGATTCAGAAGTAATTTGCGGAAGCACTTCTTTACATAAAGGGTGATTGATTCATGGAATAAACTTCCACAAGATGTAGTGATGACAAACACTGTGGGTACTTTAAGAATGTCAGAGATAAGCATAAGGCCCTCCTAAAAAATTAGTATGTTTATACGTTTAGGAAAAATCGGGCAGACTTGCTAGGCCTGTGGTTCTTATCTATTGTCAAAATCTGTTTCTATTCTCAAAAGATTGCTGACAAGCCTCATTCTCAAATTTCATTTAGCCGTTCTTCATGGATATTTTCCACAGATTCTTAAATTGTCATTTTTTTTCCATTAACATCTACAGTATATTTACTTGAAGTACCCAATACATGAAATCTTGAAAGAACCACTTGCAAAGCAAAAAAATAAATTGCAACTGCAACAACTTTGAAAATACACTTGAAACACTGAAAATGTAAATATTTTGGAAGTGTAAAATTTTCATGTGTGTTTTATTATGAAAAAGAAGTCTAATCGAATAGAGTGAAAGACATCAGTGAGGAACTGTTCCATGGTCAGTATTTTTCACCTACCCTAAAATCAAACATGCAGAATATGTAAAAACTAGTGCCCTTGTGAAATATCTCGTCTCACTGTCACTTCTCACTATAGCAAAGTCGATCAAGTTTTCTCTCTTTTTTTGCATATATTATTGTTGACAGGTTGTTTTTTTTTTAATTTTTTGTTCTATTTTGAAGGCTTTCTTCCAGTATCCTTCACCAAGGAACTTGTTCTATGTGCTGAGAAAAGACAGTGACTAGATAGATGCTGCTCCATTCATTATAGTAGACAGCCACTAACAGCTTAAGGATGTGATGGATGGGTTAAAACTTCTTTGAATTCTGCACTTTGAGTTGTGATGTTATGATGAACTAGCTTTTCCCACAAGATATTAGTTCACAATTTTGTTTAAGTGAATCTGGGACATTTGCAGGAAATACCTATAGGCCAATGAGCTTTAGCAGAAAGAACAGAACTGATACATTTTTTTTAGTTTCAAGTTAAAGTTAGAAAGTTTTACCTCACATATTTTTTTCAAACAATTCACTACATCTAAATGCAGAGCAGTACAGTGGCCCTTTAAACATCCATGTAGAATCAAAGGCAATGTGTACTGGGACTATTAATATTAACATAAGTATGTTTGTCAATAAATTATTATTATATAGATCTTCTGTAAAATCTCAGTGTTAATACTAAAAATGTCTATCATCCATGTGAAAGAGGAGAATTTAAACATTTAGGCCTAGATTACGAGTGGAGCTCAATATTGAGCTTACACAAGCTCGATATTGCCATTCCACCCAGTAATACTAGCGGATGTAAATGTGATCTGGTATTACAAGTGAGGTGCAATGTGAATGTAACCTCACGTTCGCAATTGCCTTGAAGCCTTGTGCTCACGAAAGCACGCTTCATAGGCTCCAATGGGAGCCTTATTCTCATGCCGTCAGACACGGCAAACCACCTAGTTCAACACAGGGGGCAATTTGCGCAGTGTTGGGCAGCAAAATAAAAATATATATGTATATGAATATATACATATATACTGTATGTATGTGTTTATATGTGTTTACTCTTAAAATGAAATCGTTAAATAGCGTGCCACTTGTTATCTGGCACTATGTGTTTTAATTCTCAATCCAAGCTACTATATAGCAACTATATAGAAAAATATTTATTAATACACTGTTAATGTAATTAACACCTCAAAAAATAAAAAAATACTCAGCTAGATTACAATTTTGGCGTTATGAGTTAAAAAGCAGCGTTATGCTTCATAACGCTGCTTTTTCCCTAACGCTGCTATTACAAGTCTTGTCAGTATAGGTGTACCGCACACCTTTCAGCCTGTCACGCAACGTCAGTACCGCACTTTTAAAAAACTTTTTCAATGGGACTTCCATAGCTCCGGTATTACGAGTTTGCCTGGGAGGCCAAAAAGGGAGCGGTACACTCTATAACCACAAGATCCGTACCACCATCTAAAGTCAGCTGTAGCATAAAACTCATTACTAAAGTGTTAAAAAGTACACTAACACCCATAAACTACCTATTAACCCCTAAACCGAGGCCCTCCCGCATAGCAAACACTAAAATAAAATTATTAACCCCTAATGTGCTGCTCCCAAAATCGCCACCACTAAAACAAATTATGAACCGCTATTCGTTGTCACTATAATAAACCTATAAACTCCTAAACCACCGCCCTTCCACATCTCAAACACTATTTAAAGATTATTAACCCCTAATCTGCCATCCGCCCACACCGCCGCTATAATAAACCTATTAACCACTAAACAGCAAGCCCCACACAACAAAATATACTTAAATTATTAACCCCTAAACCTCTGACCTCCAACATCACTAACTCTACATAAATATATTAACCCCTAAACCTAACCCTAACGTAACCCTAAGTCTAGCCCTATCACCCCCTAACAAATATAATTAAAATAAAGCTAAATAAACCTTACAATTATTAACTAAATAATTCCTATTTAAAACTAAATACATACTTACCTGTAAAATAAAACCTAAGATAGCTACAATATAACTAATAGTTATATTGTAGCTAGCTTAGGTTTTATTTTTATTTCACAGGTAATTTTGTATTTATTTTAACTAGGTAGACTAGTTAGTAAATAGTTATTAACAATTTACTAACTACCCAGTTAAAATAAATACAAAGTTACCTGTAAAATAAAACCTAAACGGCCTTACACTAAAAACTAACATTACAATAAAATAAAACAAATTAAATTAGTAAAATACATCTAATAGCCCTATCAAAATAACCCCCCCCCCCAATAAAAAAACCCTAGCGGACACTAAACTGCCCATGGCCCTTAAAAGGGTCTTTTGCAGGGCATTGCCCCAAAGAACTCAGCTCTTTTACCTGCAAAAAAAATACAAACACCCCCCCAACAGTAAAACCCACCACCCAGCCAACCAACCCCCCCAAATAAAAACCTATCTAAATAAACCTAAGCTAACCATTGCCCTGGAAAGAGCAATTAGATGGGCATTGCCCTTTAAAGGGCATTTAGCTCTTTTACATTGCCCAAACCCTAAGATAAAAATCACCCAATAGGATTGAGCTTTCATCTTATTGGCTGATCCAATCAGCCAATAGAATGAGAGCTCAATCCTATAGGATGGAAGCTCAATCCTATTGGCTGATTGCAACAGTCAATAGGATGTTTTCACCTTTAATTCCTATTGGCTGATAGAAATCTTTCAGCCAACAGGAATGTAAGGGACGCCATTTTGGATGACATCACTTAAAGGCAAACGTCATTTTACAGCAACCATCATAAGAAAAGGATGCTCCGCGCCGGATGTCTTGAAGATGGACCCGCTCCGTGCCGGATGGATGAAGATAGAAGATGCCGTCTGGATGAAGACTTCTTGCCGTCTGGATGAGGACTTTGCCGACTGTATAAAGATGGAAGAATTTTTATTATCAATATATTTTTCCTGTGATAACAATTCTAAAATAATTTTGCCATTAGTACTCCTAACACCACAAGAAAGCAACACAGAATTATTATCTGCATTGTTAATCTTAAATTTTCATAATCCAAAAATTAAATGTGCATAATTAATGACAAACAAAATATGGAATTTTAGGGATTTAATAATTACATCACAGGTTAAAGGTTATGTATTTTGATAGATCCCTTTGAATTGTGTGTAGTGATGCTAATAGGTGTCATCTGTATAATTAAAGGGACACTCAAGTCAAAATAAACTTTTATGATTAAGAAAGAGCATGCAGTTTTAAGATACTTTACAATTTACTTCCATTATCAAATTTGTATACACACTTTCTGGGAAACAAGATCCTACTGAGCATGTGCACAAGCCCACAGGGTATACACATACTAGTCTGTGATTGGCTGATGTTTGTCACATGATGCAGGGGGCTGGAAAAAGGGAGAAAAAATCTACTTCTAATTTGAAATTCAGAATAGTTGTTATTGCATTGTCTTTTTATTGTGCACTTGTTAATTATGCAATTCTACTGCATTGAGTGGTCCTTTCAGCTTTTTTTCCCAAAACCATAGAGATTTGTATGTATGTTTCTCAAAGGAGCATTATAAGTATCGTGGAGATATACAGCTCAGGAAAAAAATAAGAGACCACTGCAAAATGATCAGTTTAGTTGATTTTGCTATTTATAGGTATGTATTTAAATAAAATGAACATTTTTGTTTTATTCTATAAACTACTGATAACTTTTTTCCCAAATTCCAAATAAATATATTTTCATTTCGAGCATTTATTATTATATTATATTATATATACCACAGGGATAAAGTGAGTGTAAGGGTGCTTTCATCCTTAAAATTTTAAAGACAGCAGTTCATAAGAACAAGGCCAAGCAGCAGACATTGGGGACAACAAAGCTACAGATCGGCAGAGGGCAAAAATTTAATCTCCACTGCCCAGGATGACCGCCAACTCATTTGAATGTCATTCAACAATCATAGGATGACATCAAGTGACCTACAAAAAGGAGGGCAAATGGTAGTTGGGTTAAAGTGCACAGTTAGGATGGTTCCAAAAAGGCTCCATGGGGCAGTGCTGAAGTCATGCAAAACCAGAAAAAAGCCCTCCATCAATGAGAACCAAAGAAGAGCCAGGCTGAGGTTTACAAAAGACCATAAGGATTGAACTGTAGAAGACTAGAGTAAGGTTATATTCTCTGATGAGTCTAATATTCAGTTTTGCCCAACATCTGGTTGTCTAATGGTTACAAACCACAGTGTCTCACACCCACTGTGAAATTTGGTGGAGGATCAGTGATGATCTGGGGGTGCGTTAGCAATGTTGTTATCGGGTAGATTTATCTTTGTGAAGAACGCATGAATTTAGCAACGTACAAGGTTATCCTGGAAGAAGACTTGCTTCCTTGTGCTCTGACAATGTTCCACCTCTGAGGATTGTTTTTTACGGGAGGACAATCTCCATGCCACACAACCAGATTAATCAAGGTGTGAGGACCACCAGATCAATATTCTATCATGGTCAGACCAATCTTCAGACCTGAACCGCATTGAAAACCTTTCAGATGTAATCAAGAGGAAGATGGATGGTCACAAGCATTCAAGCAAATCTATGCTGCTTGAATTTTTGCATGGCATTAATTTACTGAACAGCAATGTGAAACACTGGTGGAGAGCATGCCAAGATGTATGAAAGTTGTTATTGAAAATTAGGGTTATTTGCACAAAAATATTGATTTTCTAAACTCTTACTATGTTAAAACATGTGTATTATGTTTAAACACGAATGTGAACTTGTTCTCTTTGCATTATTCGGAGTCTGAAAACACTGCATCTTTTTGTTATTTTGACCAGTTGTCATTTTCTGCCAATAAATGCTAAAAATTACAATTTTTTATTTGGAATTTAGGAAAAATGTTGTTATTAGTTTATAGAATTTTTTTTTTACTCAAACACATACCTATAAATAGTAAAACCAGATAAACTGATAATTTTGAGGGAGCCTGTAGTGTAAAAGTGTTTTTTATTCCTATTTTTAACTTTAATTGATTGAACATGTAGCTTTTATATCACTTTGCTGTCATCCAGCATGTGCAAAAACAATATTACATTCAAAAACTTTTTGGGGAACTCTGCAATAAATTGAAAAATGTTGACCAAGGTTTGCTAAGTCTTTTTAGCTGTTGCATTGGATAAGTGAAAAAGTGCCTTGAAAATGTTGCATTAAAGGGATATGAAGCCCAAAATTGTTCTTTTTTTATTCAGACTGAACAAACCATATCTGGAGCACTACATGACAGGAAATAGTACTGGCAACTAGTGCTCTAGTAAATGGATAATATTCTTGCAAATCTGCTGCCATATAGTGCTCCTAAGGTTTTGGCTCCTAAGTATACATCCCTGCTTTTCAACAAAAAATACCAAGAGAACTAAGAAAATTGATAGAAATAAATTAGAAAGTTGTTTAAAATTGTATGCTCTATCTGAATCATAAAAGAGACATTTTTGGGTTTCATATCCTTTTTATCAGTCAAACAGTGCTTCTGATAAACAATGAAAATGTCTGATTGTGACATCAAAAAGGGCTTGTTCAGCTGTTAACGAACAATATGGATGTGGCCATCCCCTAAATTAGAATTAAGATGTTATCAATATGATGTCACAAGACTTCTGAGTAGGATAGATATACTAAACAATATGTTACTGATATTACAAATGAATATTCATACAGATAAACTAGATATTTTTGCAAATATCTTTTTAAATTACACACTTACAACCAGATAAATATTCCTGCGGGTACTCTCTAACACTGAATTTCATTGGATATCTCTAATGGCTATAGTATGCTTATTTTACTTATAATACATGTTTAGCTCTAACATTAACATTAAATGATTATGATTCACATAAAGGATGCATTTAAAAAAAAATATTCTATTTTTCTACTATTTTCAAATGTATTTACTTCTCTTATTATCCTTTGTCGAAGAGTATTCCTATATGGGTTTAGAAAAAGCAGTATACAACTAGCTGCACACATATGCATCTTGTCATTGATTCACATGGGTTCAGCTTGCTCCCAGAAGTGCACTTTCATAAAGGATACTAAAAGAACAAAAAAGTCACAAAAGTTTAATTTTGACTTTGTCATCGTTTTAATATTTCTTCATTATTCTGTGCAATAAATCCAATTTTTATCTTTCTTTATTTGCTCATTTTTGTAATCAAGATAAATATTTTACATGAATTGTGTAATTTTATTAACTGATTCCCAGTAAAAAAAAAGAATATTACATTGAAATGCAAATGCATATTAAATAGAAATATATTATAATCTGCAATATTTAAATAGATTTATTTTTTACAGCAATGTTATTTATGATAAAAGCTTTGGTTTACAGAAAACATGTCATGTCTAATATTTTGTTCATTCTATATAAAACATCATTAGATTATATAGGAATTTATGCATGGAAATGTGAACGAAGGAACAAACACTTTTATCATGAGTAGTTAGATAACATAATACCAGAAAATAATTGATATGTGTGTATATATATATATATATATATATATATATATATATATATTATTTTTATTTCTTAAATCCAAAATTATCAAAGGGATAGAAAGCTCAAAATTCAAATGTGCATGGGTAAATTTCAATTTTAAATGTAAGCATTTTTGCAATATACATCCATCCAAGGTACAAGAAGAAATCACTGCAAACACAGTAATCTTGCATCAAAGTTGAAAGGTTTATTTCATCCACTTAGACATGAGCAGACAAACACCTGACATGTTTCGCATGGGTACTCCCACGCTTCATCAGAGGTGAAAAAAATATGTTTCTTGTAAAAGTTATTACTGATTTCAGTGGCCTGTACAATAGTATTCAAACACCACACCCTCTAAGATAGTCAGTAGTGGTTTGTATGACACAAATGAAGGGCCAGATTACAAGTGGAGTGCTATTTAGCACTTTCGCTCACTAATTGCGCTAGAAGTAAACTTTTTATGCTTCAGGTTTTGCTCTTATTATGAATTGAAAGTAATAGGTTATCGCTTGTGAGCAAACCTGACGAGCACAAAAAGATGAACTTACAATATATTCCCCCATAGAAGTCAATGGAGCAAAAAAATGGAAATAAAAAACACCCAACTTGCACGCAATTCCAATCACATATTCTCAAGTGTGCTAATATAACATGAAAATATGAATATTTAACATATATACATGATTATATATAGGTATTGATATGCACAGATATATAAAGGAATATATATTTATAAATAAAAAGACCATATTCTGCTATGTGCAGAACATTGGAATGTGAAATATTTACAGTAAATACACAGTATAACACTATAAAAAAATGAATATTGCATACATATGTTTTTACATGTTTTCATCTACTTTAAGGGACACTGTACCCAAAAATTTTCTTTTGTGATTCAGATTGAGCATGAAATTTTAAGCAACTTTCTAATTTACTCCTATTATCACATTTTCTTCATTCTCTTGGTATCTTTATTTGAAATGCAAGAATGTAAGTTTAGATGCCGGCCCATTTTTGGTGAACAACCTGGGTTGTCCTTGCTGATTGGTGGATAAATTCAACCACCAATAAAAAAGTGTTGTCCAGAGTACTGAAACCAAAAAAAAGTTTAGATGCCTTCTTTTTCAAATAATGATAGCAAGAGAACGAAGAAAAATTGATAATAGGAGTAAATTAGAAAGTTGCTTAAAATTGCATGCTCTTTCTGAATTACAAAAGAAAACATTTGGGTACAGTGTCCATTTAACTGCAAAGTGTTCAAATGCACACACACACACACACACACACACACACACATATATATATATATATATGTACAGTATATATATATATATATATATATATATATATATACATACAGGTATATATACAGTATATATATACAGTATATATATATATATATATATATATATATATATATATATATATATATATAGTTTTAACCTCCTCCAAATGTTATTGTCTGTTTACTTAAAGGGACACTGAACCCAAATTTTTCCTTTCGAAGATAAAGCATGAAATTTTAAGCAACTTTCTAATTTGCTCCTATTATCAATTTTTTTTCATTCTCTTGGTATCTTATTTGAAATGCAAGAATGTAAGTTTACATGCCAGCCCATTTTTGGTGAACAACCTGGGTTGTCCTTGCTGATTGGTGGATAAATTCATCCACCAATAAAAAAAGTGCTGTCTAGAGGTCTGAACAGAAAATAAAGCTTAGATGCCTTCTTTTTCAAATAAAGATAGCAAGAGAACAAATAAAAAATGATAATAGGAGTAAATTAGAAAGTTGCTTAAAATTGCATGGCTTATCTGAATCACGAAAGAAAAAAATTGGGTTCAGTGTCCCTTTAACTCACCCTGACTAGACTAGAATCTAACTTTCAAGCTGGCCCTTCATTTGTCTCTGATTTTTCAATTAAGTAATTTAGTGGACGCAGCTGACTTCACTGCCTATATATTTTAACATCAGCTTGGGATGTGCATTGCACTGGGCTGTGCATTGCTACAACAACATATGTTTGCATTTTTAAAGTGAACATTTTATAAGTGAGGCATTAACAATAGAATTATACAAGAATTAAGTGAACATTTTATAAGTGAGGCATTAACAATACTGTAGAATTATACAAAAATTCAACAAGGATTTGGCAAGGGGCAAGACACAAGGCAAGCACCTCTGTAATATTATGTTTTATGTATCTCATTGTTTCCGTATGCAATTGCTACTGTAATACTGTGTCTTATGTGTTTCATTGATTCCCACTTTTGTGAAAATGCTCAATATATTCATATTCCTTTTTGATGCCTCTTGTCTCTATAACAAACTACAATATTCAATTACTCCTTCTCCCTCTCTACCTGCATTGTTCATTAGCCCATCTCTCTTAAACTCACCTTACTTTAGTACTTATGAACTTTACCTATTCCTAAACACTCTCTCTCTCCCCTGCACCTCATCTCAAAAGCAGTCTCATTACTGAAAATTTGTATCTCATCCCATGTCACTCTGCCTCTTGCTTTTACTAACTTCTGGTGACATCTCCACTTATCCTGGTCCCCAACAACTGCCTAGCCGTGCAAATTCATGTGTACTGTCCCATAGACTCAGAACACAAAACTCAGCCAACCTTACTCACAATTTTCTTGCATCAAAGCAACTACCCCTTTCCCTTGTGCACTCTGGAACTCTTGCTCTGTTTGCAACAAGCTCACATCTCTTGCTACCTCAACCTTTTGGCCCTAACAGAAACCTGGCTCTCCACTGCTGCTATGTCACATGGGTGTATCCACTTCAGCCACACTCCTAGGTCTGGAAATAGACAAGGAGGTGGTGTAGGTATTTTACTTTTTTCTTGTTGCACCTTTCAACATATAGAACCCATCTCTTCCCTCACATTTTCCTCATTCGAAACCCCATGATTTGCTTATTCTCTCCTTTCTCTATACATGTTGCAGTCATATACCGACCCCCAGGCTCCTCAACTCAATTTCTAGATCACTTGGCTGCCTTGCTACCTTATTTCCTTTCCTCAGACACCCCTGCCCTCATTCTTGGTGACTTCAACATCCCTCTTGACAATCCCACTGCCTCATCTGCAAAACAACCTCTGCAACTCACTTCCTCTTTCGGTCTGTTACAATGGACTGATTCTCCCACTCATACAGACGGTCACTCCCTTGACCTGATCTTTAGCTATCGATGCACTCTCTCAAACTTCACAAACTCCCCCTTTCCTCTTTCTTACCACCATATCCTTACTTGCAACATATCATCCCCCTTACAACTCTCCCTCCTTCTACTCCTCACACCAACGTTCACAGAAGCATTATGTCATTACATCAGCAACAGCTTGCTAATTCCCTTGAACCTCTCCTCTCATCCTTCTCCTTTTCCTATCCTGACCAATCTATCTGCCACTATAATTTCACCCTTACATCCATCCTTGACAATCTAGCCCCTCTTACCATAGCTCGGAAATCACACACTCATCCTCAGCCCTGGCAAACTCCTCTAACATGGTACCTACGCAGATGTTCCCGTACTGCTGAGTGGCACTGGAGAAAATCTCGGAGTTCAGCTGATATTCTTCATTTCAAATTCATCTTGAACTCCTACTATTCTGCCCTTAATCTCCATAAGCAACACTACTTCTCTACTCCTATTGCTAATCTTTCTTCAAACCCAAATGTCTGTTCTCCACTTTCAATACTCTTCTCCGCCCTCCCACACCTCCTAATACAACTTCTCTGTCAGCTCAAGACTTTGCCAGCCACTTAATTAACAAAATTGACTCCATCAGATACGAAATCAGCTCTCAACATAATTCCATTCTCTCACCCCCTCAAATGCTCTCAATCAACCAAAACCCACATAACCTTAAACTTAGTTCATTCTCCCCTGTTACTGAGGAAGATGTTTTGGCACTTATACTGTGCTCTCACCTCACTACCTGTCCCCTTGACCCTAACCCCTCACAGCTACTCCCCTCCCTCTCTGCTACCCTTACCCCCATACTCACACACATTTTCAACCTCTCCCTCAGCACCGGTAAATTTCCCTCATCTCTGAAACATGCACTGGTCACACCTATCCTCAAAAAACCTTCCCTTGATCCTACCTCCCCATCCAACTATCACCCTATTTCCCTCCTCCCTCTTGCCTCAAAGCTTCTTGAAAAATTATTATATGCACGCCTATCCCACTTCCTTACATTAAACTCCCTTGACCCACTGCAATCTGGATTTCGCCCCCATCACTCCACAGAGACAGCAATTGTTAAGGTTACCAACAACCTACTTACAGTAAAATCAAAAGGCCACTTCTCTCTGCTTATCCTCCTTGATCTGTCTGCAGCCTTTGACACTGTTGACCACTCTCTTTTGCTCCAAATCCTCCAATCCTTCGGCATCTGTGACACAGCCCTCTCGTGGCTCTCTTCCTACCTGTCCAACGGTACCTTTAGTGTAGCCTTTTCTGGGGCCTCCTCTGCCCCGTCATCACTTTCAGTCGGAGTACCGCAAGGCTCTGTCCTCGGTCCCCTTCTCTTCTCAATCTACACGTCATCACTAGGTTCCCTAATAAAATTCCATGGTTTCCAATATCATTTGTATGCCAACGACACTCAAATCTACAGACCTATCTCCTTCCTTGCTAACCCGTGTCACTAACTGTCTTTCTCACATCTCTTCCTGGATGTTCTCTCACTACCTCAAGCTAAATCTCTCCAAAACTGAGCTATTTATTTTCCCCCCTTCTTCCAAAATCTCTACCCTCTAATCTCTCTATAACTGTCGACAACTCCATCATTACCCCTACCTATCATGCCCGATGTCTCAGGGTCACATTTGACTCAGATCTTTCTTTCACTCCTCACATTCAGTCCTTGGCTAAAGCCTGCCACTTCCACCTCAAAAACTTCTCTAAAATCAGACACTTCCTTACATAAGACACAACTAAGATTTTAATACACTCTCTCATCCTTTCCTGCCTCAATTACTGCAACTCTGTCCTCTCTGGTCTCCCCACCTGCTGCCTAGCTCCTTTACAATCCATAATGATTGCCTCTGCCAGGCTCATCTTCCTTACACGTCACTCTTCATCTGCTGCATCTCTCTGCCAATCCCTTCACAGGCTCCCTCTTGCCTCTAGGATCAAACACAAAATTCTCACTCTGACATACAAAGCCCTCAACTGCACTGCTCCCCCTATATCTCAGACCTAGTCTCTAGATACTCTCCTTCCCATTCCCTTCACTCTACTCATGACCTCCTCTCCTCCTCTCTTGTTACCTCATCACACTCCTGTTTACAGGACTTCTCCAGACTGGCTCCCATCTTGTGGAACTCTCTGCCTCACTCCACAAGACTCTCCCCTAGTTTTGAAAGCTTCAAGTGCTCCCTAAAGATTCTACTTTCCAGGGATACATACAACCTTTGCTAACCTTTCTTTATACCAGTTCCTCTCCTCCATTGCTATCCCCTGAACCCCCTTAGCATGTAAGCCTAAGAGTCCAGCTGTTTGTAGATCACCTACTTAAGAGCTGACTACAACAGTGCAATTCTTGGCAGGGCCCTCTACCCATTTGATCCCTATACTTGTTTTGCTGTACTCCACATTTGTTTATAGCGCGGCAGAATCTGTTGGTGCTCTACAAATAACCGATAATAATAATAATAATAATAATATATATATATATATATATATATATGTTTATATAAGTGTACATATGTATTTATGTGTTTATATGTGTATCTACTGTATGTCAGTAAATACATATATACACACAAACATATATATATATAGACATGTATATGTATGAATATCTATGTTAATGCCTGAGATCTTATATCTTTGAGCCATTGTAACTTTTGTGTGCAATCATTTTTTTAATTATTTGTACTGTATTTTTAATGTGTTTTTTGACACTTATTGTTTTGGAAAACAATAACCACAGACGTGAGGTTGCGGTAATCATTCAAGCATAAATTGTGATTGCGCTCAAGCAATCATGTTTACTTTCAGCTTGTAATACGAGCTCAATTTAACTTAAATACCGGTGTAATGCAACTCAAAACATATGTGTATATACCACTGTAAAACAGTTGTAACTTTTACTAGTAGCATTTGGTAAATGGAGGTATCTTACAAAAATAATTCTATTCAAAGGTGAAATGCACCCACGTACCTTACAGTTTTGACTTTTCTATCCCTTTAAAGTGACATAGAAGTGTGAAAAGAGAATTCTCTTATCTATTAGGTTTTGTTTTTGTACTGTTGCCTACATATAACTATGGGTTAACTCTTGCAAAAAAAAAACATAGTTAAAGCCATCTCCATAGCAGTAATGCACTATTTGGAGCTAGCTGAACATATTAAGGGCCAGATTAAGAGTGACATATTAACTGTTGTGCGCAACCGATAAGGGGTATTTTGCGGCTCTTTGCTTGTGCCGGATGTAGCGTGCATATTATGAGTGTAAAATTAAGCGTTAACTTGTGCACAATCGAATTTAATGCACATCAGGTTAGCGCAGCCTTAAAACTCTGGTTAACTGTTACGTTTGACAAAAAAGTTGCACTAAACATATTAAAAATGCATTTAAAAGTACAGTTACACTCTTTATAACACTGTCTAATAAAAATGATTAAAAAAAATGAATTAAAAAGGTATGAGGCAGACAAATGACTAACAGAGATACATACATACACATGTCTAAATATGTATATATATATATGTGTATTATATGAATAGATGTGTTTACATATGTATTTATGTGTTTATGTGCTTTACTGTATATTTACTGTACATATTTCACATTTCATCGTTCGTCACCTACAAGATAATGGACTATATATATATTTCTATATATATCTGTATATACCTATACTTGTATATCTATTCCTATAGATATATTGGTATAGATATGTATTTTACATGAACAGTATCAGATATATATTTAAAAATATATTTAATAATAAAAATTACATTATTTTCTATTTGAAGAGCATAGGAATGTAAAATATGTGTAACGCGCATCAGTTTCCCTATTTAAATTTTAACACGGTCAGGTTAGCCACATGAAAACCTAGTAATCTGAAAGCAATTTATTGAAATATTTAATATAAAATATTTTTAAAAAATAACGAATATTTTTAAAAATGATTAAACATACTTAGTGAACTACTGACAGACATATTTAAATTTAAATTGTGAAACCCAATACACAAAATGCATGTTTTAAATTCCAATGTTTTTCACATAGAAAATAATGTACTTTTTATTATTAAATATATATTTCTATTTATATCAGATACTGTTCATGTAAAAAAAAAAAAAAAAAAAAAAAAAAATATATATATATATATAACCTATATCTCTATAGGAATATATATATAGGTAATATACAGATATATAGAAATATGTATTACATATGTAGAACATTGGAATGTGAAATATTAATATTTCATGTCAGGTTTAGCTCTCTTGAATATATGGGTGTTTTTTGAAGTTTTCACGCTCCACTGAAGTCTATGGGAGAAGAAGTTAACGTGGTCGTGATATTTATTTTTGCGTACATCAGGTTTTAGCTTGCATGCAAGCTTTTACTTTCAACAGTAATAGAAACACAATCCTTATGCATGCATAAAGTCTCCATCTAGCGATGTTATTGCTTGAGCAGGAGTGATAATTTGCGCTCCACTCGTTATCTAGCCCTTAGTGAACTACTGACAGAGACATATTTGTGTAGCCACCAATCACCAGCTGCCTCCCCGTAGTACATTGCAGAACCTCAGCCTACTTGGCATGTTTCTCAATTTCAAACTTTCTTCTCATTTCCTTCGAACCTGTGACAGCTATTAGCCAATCACACACTTTTGCAATTGCTCAATAGGAGTTGGGGCC
Organism: Bombina bombina; assembly: GCF_027579735.1. Lineage (NCBI taxonomy): Eukaryota > Metazoa > Chordata > Amphibia > Anura > Bombinatoridae > Bombina > Bombina bombina. Next base: position 137,042,492 of record NC_069504.1, on the reverse strand, counting down.
TCGGAAAGCATGCACATGAAAAAACTCAATTTTAAATACAAAGAAATTCAAACTTTTTTTAAAAAAATTGCATGCTCTAAATCATAAAAATGTTATATTGATTTGAATGTTCCTTTAAAATGGCATGCTCTATCTGAGCCATAAAAAAAATAATTTTGATTTCCTGTAAAAGATAAATTAATACCAAAATTTAAATTTATATTATTTTAATTTACAATTTCAATTTAAAAAAATAAAATCAAATTAAAGTTTGTTTTGAAATTAAAATGCTGAACTTTATAATAATTTTCTATACATAATTTTACATGAAAATGAAGTTGCCACAAACATCTAATGCAGCTGTATTTATTTCCAAAAGGAAATGAATATAAGTGGACATAAATTCACCATCTATTAAACATTTATGAATCTGCAGAAATAATTGATTATGTCCAGCTGTACTTACAATAATATCTGTATATATCTAATTTCATGGCAGGAACAATGATCCAGTGCATTATACCATAGAGCTCTTTACTCCTCTGATTTAATTGAGAAGAATTAATTTAAGACATTTTTCTGTCACAAGAATGTTATGAAATTTAAAATTTTGACTGTTCCGTGAATAGGAGCATTTTATTAGAATTTTTTTTATTTTGGTATAAATTAATTCATGCAAGTTAAAAGCAATACAAATATATTGAATTTAATTTATAGCTGTAGCAATAGTTACCTCCTGATGTAAATGTACATTTAAAAATAGGTCACTTGTTTGGTATCCAATATAAAAAAAAAAGATATATGGTACCATTTTTCTGACTATAATAGGCTCCATGTACTAAGCAGCATTAGCTGCTTTTGGAAACCTTGCGGGGCAGGTTCGCACATGTGAGACTGCTTCCTGCAATGTAAGAAGCAGTGGTCATCAGACCATTGCTTCTTAACTTTCAGCCACTTCTGAGTTGGGGGAAAGAATTCACCCAAAACACTTTAGCTCGGATGATTGACAGGTCCTTCTCTTGCGAGCCCAATCATGGCATTACACATTCCTTCATATCCTTACCTTCTTATATTAAAGACTCTGTTTTATTGCTTAAATTACAGAACATATGTTTGTATGAGGAATGTTGGTGGGTCACCTGTGATGGTTTATAGACGAGCACCCACGCTCAAGACTTCTTTGGCCCCCAGTAAAATAGTGAGAGACAAATCTAAAACAATGGTGATATCACAACCTAGTTTTCTAGTGAGGGCTGGCCTTAGACATAAAATAGCCAAGTGTGGCAAGAGACGCTGTGTTATGTGTACTCACATCTCACACCAGGTATCCACTTTTACGTCCCATAGCACTGGAGAGACATATAGTATTAAAAAGCACATGACCTGTGAATCATCCTTTGTAATCTATCTGATCAATTGTGCATGTGGGGCCCAATATGTGGGCCGCACCTGCCGCAAAGTGAAAAAAAGATGGGGCAAACACGCTTCCAACATAAAGAACAAGTCTAAGACTCACAGTGTCTCAAGACACAGCCCATGGCACGCTCAAGAATCCCATGCACATCTTGCTAATAGAGTCTATCTCTAGAATTCAGGCGAATGCCTTTATGACTCTTAGAAGACGTGAATCCTACTGGATCACTAAATTGGTCTGAATGAAAATCTGGATTTGGCAGCTTTTCATTTAATGATTCAGAGGTTTTAAGTTGGTTTATGTATGTATGTGTGTGTGCATCCTTTTTTGCATATATATGTACATATGTGACTTTGTTTTTTTAGTTTTGATCAAGTCATAGATTTGAGCAACATAATTTAATCGTCTTATTTTTCTTATATTCAGTTATTATTTTTAATGTATTGTCTGAGGGGGACGGCTGGCACCACCATTAATGGCACAAATATTAGGTGCTTTATGACAGCACACTATAGTTTTTAGTTATTAGTTTTAATGGCACCAGGGTATATATCATTACATACTATTACTATTATTGTGAGGACACCCGACACTAGATTTATAGATTTTTACATTTGGGTTCCCTACTGAACATCATTTCACTTCCTTTGTGTTCATGTCATGCTCACTGGAATTACATTCCTTTCTAATATATATTTTTTGACACACATGATGAATATTAAGGTGTATTATATTATAGATATTTGCAGTATTTTACCTAGTACTACTACACACTATTGGGACATTGGTCAATCATTAGAGTGTTCATTCTTTTGGTTATGTTTTTATTTCTATATATATATAACATATCGTCTTATAGGGTCAAGCAGGCATTTTTTAATTGGATTATCACAGATTCACTTATATAGTAGGCTCATATACCTATTGGTTGATATTTGTATGAACTGAGAATAGGTGCATCTTGCAGAAATAGGGGTCTTATTATGAGAGTACTTTTAGTGGTCGCTTAATCCAGGTTGGAGGTTTGTGCACCTTTTGGGGGTGGGACTTGTAGCAGAGCACTCGTAAATTAAATTCTCAACATCATTGAGACTATCTTAACAACAGAGAAAGAACCCGCTACATTTATATGCCACAATAATGATTATTATGACTTGCACAGATGATGTGACTAAACATCATCTGTTTACTCTATGCCAACAAGCGGCTGACAGTGGGAGGTGACGTTTTGTTGCCATACTTTGTGCACGCCTATTTAGTCAATTCGGATAGGCTATGAACATACACACCCCCTTGACACTTTTGTTAGGCTATTTAGAGACGCAAATGCTTGACAGCTATAAACATGCAGAGTGGATCACAAAGTTTCAGATGCTCTAAATCCCAAAGTGGTAGTTTTGTGCATTAAAAAACATATGTTTTATGGAATCCACTTGATATTCCAGATATCTGCGATTTCCCTTATACACATACGAGACAGACTGAGTTGTTTACTGATTGTTTTTTAGGGAAAAGTCTGACTTGTGTACAGAGGGAGCTCCTCTGATATGATACACTCAATCAACTATATTGGCATATATGTTGGACTTGGTACACATTTCCTATTGACCATATAGTAGTTATTTCTAACATGGAATTTAGGAAAGGCTCTAGTTACACACTACAGACAGGTTCATGTATTGCCTGTGTTTATATGAGACAGAGTCCATTACTATGGTGATATGATTAACAAAATTAACTCGCAGCTGTGCAGAGCTCAGGTGGTGTTCTATCAATGGATATTTGAACACAGATCATCGGAGGATTAGGGGGGAAGGTTGGCACTATTGTAGGACCAGGAAGGGTTTAAATAGCAAGTGTATCTCTATGTTTTATTATTGTTATTGTATAGCCTGAGGAAACAGTCTTTGAAGGGCTGAGAAATGTGTTGCTTTGTTTTTAAATAAAATTACATGCTTTTATTGATAACCTTGCTGTCTTCTGGTATTTATCTGGGACCCTTCTTTGTATGGTGCTGAGAGGATCTTGGCTAAATGCCAGAGCACAGTTTACTGAGGTCCCAGCTTGCCTTTACTGCACCTGGAGGTGCGCTACGTCTTGTAAGTGCAATCACTAAGTGTTATTTCATTGCCTATCCCCACTGTACTAGGCTATGGTAGCTGTGTTTTATCACTGACAGGTACAAACACCTTGCATGCTGATTATTTGATTGAGTGCTTTAACACTGGCACACAGTGAGCTGGGCCACTGCTACTGATCCAGTCCGCTCCATCTGCACCATTGGGTGCATCTCTTTTGTGAGTACCATTCTGTATCATATTGAATAATCCATTTATCAGATGTTACTAGGTCATATTGGGGCCTCTGTGTTCCTTCTTTTTACAGGGAGTAAGAAATCACCCAAAACACTTTAGCTCGGATGATTGACAGGTCCTTCTCTTGCAAGACCAATCATGGCACTCATTAGAGTGTGTAATAATAAATAAGGGCAGTAAATGAAGATGATCCACTGCCCATATGGGGCAAAGATGTGTTAAAAACATATCTGGTTGAGAAGTTTGTCCACACGCCGATTAGTATATGTTGGCTATAGAACTAAGTAAAAGACCTGATAAAAATAAACATGCCAAGTATTGTACAGTCCAGAATGTAAATTTTATTTATCAATAAATTAGCTTATCTCAGTTGCAACTATCTGGTCATTAATTTGATCAACTTAGTAATAATTGCAAAGTCCTAACTGACTTTGTTCTTGTTGCAAGTGACTTCACTGAACTGTGCATGAAGTCACAATTAGGTTTGGAACCAGGATGCAGGGAATAGCTATTCCACATAAAACTCTTCCCAAGGAAATCAGAAGGGGACAGTTCCACTAAATAAAGTTTAAGCATTTAGGCTGTAGAGATGTTTAGTTCAGCTTTCTAAATTATTTGACAGGTTAAGCTAAATAGAAAGTCAGACAAATGTGACAAGTCAGATGATTAAGCAGATTACCCACAAAGAGAACAAAGGAAAACAGATGAGCACACTAAAGGGAGATTCTGAGAGCAGTGTAGTCTGATGCTTGGATACCAGAATTTCTGAACACTGGAGGATTTGCATTTTAAGAATGTATAGGATTAGTCTTGACACATTTTGATCCAAATTGGAAACTCCTGTACTATTGTGTGTGTGGACATGAAATCTAATGCATATACATCACATCATTATCAGGTTTAAAATCATACACTATTCCATGAACTTGGGTTACTGTGTGTGGTCAAAGCACAAATGTAAAAAGTGACAGCATAGAGTTTGAAGTGAAAAGCACCCTTACAACAGCCAGTAAGAAGACTTCTGATAGTAGATATATGTGTCCTTTAAAAAGAAAATAGTTGATAGCAGATCTTTGCCTTTTTTATCAATAAAACAATTGATCAACTGTCAGGATACAGCCTTTACTGATTTAGGGCTAGATTATGAGTAGGGAACAAATTAGCAGCCCCACTCGTGCGTTGACTTCGTTAGACGGAGGCTTTTTGCACGCGTTGGGTTGCACTTATAGTACAAGTCACACCAAAAAAAGTTGAAAGTAAAACTCTTTCATGCCTAAAATTTTTGAGCATATTCCCGACAGATCGCATAAAGTAGGAATGTAAAAGTCACAGATATTTGTAAAACAAAATGAGCCTTGTCACGTTCAAATATAAATTGCAATAATAAGCTAATAAATGTCTTTTTTTCACTTTTCACATTATACACTTACTGACTGATCCTGTAGCTACAAAATGAATCACAGCCAGTAATTTAACAATGCCTCGAAGAGCATGGGTCCTTCCTGTCATTGGCTCCAGGTCATCAGTCACCAGATTATATAAATCAATCAGTGCCTCCCTGTTCAGCCAAAATCTTCTAATAATTTCAGTGTCTGATAAAGCATCCAAACCGATCCTCAATCTAAAAAGGCAAAGAACCCTCCTTTCAGGAGCAAAATCTCCTTCATGTCCTGTGATTTCTATCTGAAGATCCCACCATTATGGCAAGAAAAAGGAAATTTTCCATTGTAACTCCACAACCTAGCAAGCTACAAATTATTAAAAATAGTGAATGTTAATCCACTTTTCATAAATATGTGAGAACTGCAAATGAATATGGGCATTTTAAAATGCCAATAGAGATTAATACAAGAAATTGGCATTTCCAGACATGAGTCGATTTGTTTGCACATATGAAAAGTTGCGACTTTATTGGCGCATAATCCTTTGTAAATATGGTTATATAATTTTGTGAATGTTCCATTAGGGTTGTAGCAATTCAGACAGAAGTAGAAGTGCACCTGGCAGTTTGGTTATAATTTATGTGAAATGAATCTAATTAAGATAATTTTACTTAGCTGTTTATAAAAGAAAAGATACAACTAGAGATGGGCAAATGTGTTTAAACTCAAATTCAAATGGTAGAACCAATTCTATTTTTGAATTTTGATTTGGAAAATCGAATGTAGATAAGAGCGAATATTATTTAAAATTTTAAAAATCTAATGTTATTTCCAGTTTTCAAATGTGACTTTCAATTAAAATTTTTGTTTTCATTTTGAATTTTTGTTTTGATTTCGAATGTAACTTTCGATTTTAAATTAATTTTAGGTTTGATTTTGAATGTTGGTTTCAAATTCAAATATTACTTTTTTAAAAGATAAATGTAGATTAGAAATACTAAAATCGAATTAGAATATTACATTTATAAACGATAGCTGCAGATTAGAAATATTATTTCGAAATTGAATATTAAAAATTTGATTTGCATAAAACAAATTTGAAATGTTAGTAATATTTTTAAATTTGATATAAAATACATACAAACATTTGATTATTCGATTGAATATTTTTGAACGTTCTTTAAAATTTTAAATTAAACGTTCCAAAAAAGAATGTGTTATGAACATTTGAAATTTGATTTGAACGAATGAATGTATTGAAATTCGTTCTAAATTTCAAATGTCTTGAAACATTCGCCCATCCACAGATACAACCCTTAAAAATATAAACACTTAAAGGGACAGTCTACAATAGAATTTTTATTGTTTTAAAAGATAGATACTCTCTTTTTTACCCATTCCCCAGTTTTGCATAACCAACACTGTTATATTAATATACTTTTTACCTCTGTGATTACCTTGTATATAAGTATCTTCTGACAGCCCCCTGATCACATGACTGTGACTATTTAAAATCTATTGAGTTGCATTTAGTACTGTGTTGTGCTAACTCTTAAATAACTATCAGTCTCCTGTTGTGAAAAGCAAATACAAAAGCATGTGATTAAGAGGCTCTCAATAGAGCCTTTGAAACATGCAGCAATTTAGAGGTTTAAATGTTATAAAGTATATTAACCCCTTAACGACCAAGGAGGTGTCAGGCACGTTCTACAAACAAATACAGTTAAGGACCAAGGATGTGCCTGACATGTCCTCTGGAGTTTCAAGTGGTGGAAGTGATTGTAATCGCTTCCAGCCGCTCTCAAGGTATTGCAGGCATCACTGCAATGCACTTTTTCACCCACCGATACAGAGATAGACACTCTGTGGCCCTCTCTGCATCGGCCTTCGATGGTGCCGATTGTTGGTGGGTAGGAGCCATAGCATGGGCGGCCCATCACTGGAGGGATTTCCTGATCCTGTGCCAGAGTATGCAGGGAGTTTAGGGGCTAAGGGGGAATCCAACACTGCAGACTAAATATTTTTAAAAAATGCCTTTTATTTTAGTACTGGCAGACTTTCTGCCAGTATTTAACTTGGCGATGAGAATTGTGAGGTGGGGGAGAGAAGAGAGCATTCTGAGAGGGGCCAGGGAGGGATTATGGGGTGGGATGTGTCAGGTGGGAGACTTATCTCTACACTAAAGCTAGAATTAACCCTACAAGCTCCCTACAAGCTACCTAATGAACCCCTTCACTGCTGGGCATAATAAAAGTGTGGTGTGCAGCGACATTAAGCTGCCTTCAAATTACCAAAAAGCAACACTAAAGCCATATATGTCTGCTATTTCTGAACAAAGGGGATCCCAGAGAAGCATTTACAACCATTTGTGCCATAATTGCACAAGCTGTTTGTAAATAATTTCCTAAAGTTTGTGTTTTTTTTTAATTGATTTCATTTGGTGGTGAAATGGTGGCGTGAAATATACCAAAATGGGCCTAGATCAATACTTTGGGTTGCCTACTATACTACACTAAAGCTAAAATTAACCCTACAAGCTACCTAATTAACCCCTTTACTGCTGGGCATAATACAAGTGTGGTGCGCAGCGGCATTTAGCGGCCTTCTAATTACCAAAAAGTAATGCCAAAGCCATAAATGTCTGCTATTTCTGAACAAGGTGGATCCAAGAGAAGCATTTACAATAATTTGTGTCATAATTGGACAAGCCGTTTGTAAATAATTTCAGTGAGAAACCTAAAGTTTGTGAAAAAGTTTGTGGAAAAGTTAATGATTTTTTGTTATTTGATCGCATTTGGCAGTGAAATGGTGGCATGAAATATAACAAAATCTACTAAAATTTTTTTTATACATGTGGAGGATTATTCAGGGATTCCTGACAGATGTCAGTGTTACAATGTAACTATCGCTAATTTTGAAAACAAAATGGTTTGGAAATAGCAAAGTGCTACTTGTACTTATTGCCTATAACTTGCAAAAAAAGCAAAGAACATGTAAACATTGGGTATTTCTAAACTCAGGACAAAATTTAGAAACTATTTAGCATGGGAGTTTTTTGGTGGTTGTAGATGAGTAAGAGATTTTGTGGGTCAAAGTTAGAAAAAGTGTGTTTTGTTCAATTTTTTCATCATATTTTATATTTTTTTATAGTAAATTATATGATATGATAAAAATAATGGTATCTTTAGAAATTCCATTTATTGGCGAGAAAAATGATATATAATATGTGTGGGTACAGTAAATGAGTAAGAGAAAAATTACAGCTAAACACAAACACCACAGAAATATATAAATAGCACTGGTCCCAAACGGTAAGAAAATTTAAAAGTGCTGTGGGCACTAAGGGGTTAATCTAACAATGTTGGTTGTGCAAAGCTGGGGAATGGGTAGTAAAGTCGCTATGTATCTTTTGAAAAAACAGGACCAGACAGGGGTGCCCTCTGTCTCCGTTGCTTTTTGCTCTATGTATGGAGCCTCTAGCCGCTAAAATTCATTCGCAGACAGATATAGCAGGAGTTAAGATGGCTAAGATGGAATATAAAATGGCCTTGTTTGCGGACGATATACTTCTGACGTTGACGAACCCCTTAATATCACTGCCCAACCTCCATAGAACACTAGAAACCTTTTCTACTATTTCTGGATTTAAGATAAATGCAGAGAAATGCAAGGCTCTCCCCATAGCGGTCCCCCGACAGACACAGGAACTACTGGAAGCAAACTTTCATTTTAAATGGATGAAACACACCTTAAAATACCTAGGAGTCCATCTTCCCTCCTCCCCCTCGCTACTATATAAAGTTAATTATCCCCCACTATTCAAACAGATTAGAAAAGACATATCGAAATGGAAAAGTTATAAATTCTCATGGCTGGGTAGGGTGGCCTCGGTTAAGATGAACATCTTGCCGAGGATACTATATCTCTTTAGAACCCTACCTATTAAAATGGTAAAAACAGATCTAGAGACACTACAAAATGATATATTAGTATTTATCAGGGGAGACAAAACAAACAGAATTGCAAAATCAGCTTTATATAGACATAAGACACTAGGAGGCATCGGGGTTCCTAACCTATTTGAATACTATAATGCTGCCAGAATGGCACAGGACAGCCTGTTACTAAAGAGAAACAGAGAGATCATGTGGCCCACATTAGAGGCAAGTTTGGGGGGTAGGGATGAGACTGATGCTATACTTTGGGATCCTGAGAGAACACAGCCCCTCAAAGAGACGGACAGACCTTACACCACAACCCTCACAGTAGCCACTTGGAAAAAAGCAAGAACTAAATTTAACCTAATGCCACAATACTCTTTATACATCCCAATTAGATATATACTACCCAATGAGCTCTGGGCCCAACTAAAGAAATGGGAAAATAAGGGTTTATATACAGTGGCAGATTTTGTGGAAGGCAGAACGATACTTTCATTTAACCAATTACAGACAAAACTGAACCCCTTTAAGCTACACTGGTATTTATATTTACAGATACAGTAAGCTCTACAAGCATACATAAGAAACCCAAGAGATAACCACATAACACTGCTAGAAACCCTGTGTAGGTCAGAGGACCGCACTAGACACTCCATTTCCATCTTATATGTGGCCATACAGGCTTCACAGATCGCAACCAAAACCCCTACTATGTTGGCATGGGAGAGGAAGTTACTTATAAACAAAGACACCAAAGAATGGGAATCAATATTCCAAAACGCAGACAAAGGACTACTAAGTGTAGATCTAAAGGAAAATATCACTAAGACTATACATCGATGGTACCTGACACCCATTAGAATGGCTCATATGCATCCGCAGGGAAGTCCACTATGTTACAGAGGGTGCGGAGAAATAGGAACATATAGGCATATGTGGTGGGACTGTAGAGAAATCTCAGGCATATGGAAACATTTATCCTCTTTCCTCAGCCGAATCTTGAATGAAAGCATAGATCTCACAATCCAACAAGCGTTATTACACATACCCATTAATAGATTTAATAAACACATCAACACATTCATCAGGATATTATGTACGGTCACAAGGACATGCATAGCCAGATATTGCAAGACAGGTAGTCCAACCTGGACAGAAACTTACAATAAAATTCAGTACACATACAACATGTACGACCTAGCATCCAACACTTTAAATAACAAGGAAGTTGTCCAAGCAGTATGGTACTACTGGATAATGAAATGAAAGGCAGATAAAGAAGTCTGATGGAAGAGTAGCCATAGATGACTAATATGAACACCAAAAAAATACACCTGTTGCAGTACAAGCAATAAAAACCGGAACAAGATGTGTTGTCACTCCCCATCCCTATCCCCTTCCCTCCTGACTCCCTATAACTCAACTTATTTAATCTTACCTTCCTTTAGGGTTATATTTTCTAAAAGTTCAGTTGTATATAGATAGAAGATTTAAACGTAGATTTATTGAAAGCTCTAGTAGAGTTCAACAGAGAGCGGGGTTACCACCAGACACAAGAACTACATTAGATCTTGTCATTGATAGCCTGATGATAAGAAAAAAGAGGCGAAAACTAGATATCATCTGTATCAATAAACCTCTGAATATGATATCTGATCATTACCTGCTGAACCTACATAGTTATATAAGTATCAATAGAAATGACTAGAATAATATAAAGATTATTAACTGTATCATTTGTCGTTTAGAAATGTAATTGTATAAACCTACACTCTGGAACCCATAATGATGGAGATTGATGCAGAGGAAGGTATTTCTGTAATTGTTTATTATTTCTGATAAATAAAAAATATTCAAACATAAAATACACACACACACACACAAAAAAAAAATGAATACATTATATTTATCAGAATCTAAAGAAAACCTTCTGTACACTTTAAGCCACCCTTAAACCTCATTATTTTTTGTCTTCTTTTAGGATCACAAAATAGTTCAATTTAAATATTCAGTAACAAACAAAACAATACATCTTTATCTAAAGACTCTACTGTTCAGGGATGCATACAACCTACGCTAACCTTACTTTTTACCAGTTCCTCTCCTCCATTGCTATCCCCTGAACCCCCCTAGCTTGTAAGCTTAAGAGTCCAGCTGTTTGTTGATCACCTTCTCAAGAGCTGACTACAACAGTGCAACTCTTGGCAGGGCCCTCTACCCATTTGATCCCTATAACTGTTTTTTTTTGTACTCCGCCTTTGTTAATAGCGCTGCAGAATCTGTTGGCGCTCTACAAATAACCAATAATAATAATAATAATAATAATAATCTAGATTTGGAAGTGATTGTAATCGCTTCCAGCCGCTCTCAAGGTATTGCAGGCATCACTGCAACACACTTTTTCACCCACCGATACAGAGATAGACACTCATGGATAATTACTTCCGATTCTTATAGTCCTTTCACCTAGGCTTTTAATCAGCCAAACAATAATATAATATTTCATTTCTTAATTTATTACCAAATCATAAAATATAACAGCTTCAATTGGTCACACTCATATAAAATAAACCATCATTTTCTTTTTATTTCTATGTTCTAGTTGTAGAAAAGAGAAGTGGAGAATCAATATCTTGCAATTTAGAAGAGGGAGAAGGGAAGATTTTTTTATATGTATATATATATATATATATAGAATAGATTTTTAAATTTGTATTTACTTTATTTAAATTAAAGTTAACAAGGAGTTGAGCCATATTTAGATCAAGCTATTAATATTGTACATTCCAATGTTCTTCACATTGAAATATATGTAATATAAATTTAAATATATATTTCTATATACATCTGTGTTGGGTTAGCGCACTTAAAGACAGTTATCTTGAGGTGCGTTATGTAAATATTCAATATAACAATAATATAAATAAAAACAAAATTATTAATAATAATTCTAACAAATTATCAAAGAGGCTCTAAAAAATCATTAGAATACAAATGTATTTTTTTAGAATTTTGTTCAAGAAATTCGTAAGTAGGAGTCTGGGGCACTACATGACAGGACATAGTGCTGCTGTCTAGTGCTCTTAAAAATGGATAACATTTTTGAAAACTGCTAACATATAGGGCTAGATTTATCAAAGCTGAGGTGGACAGGGGTGCGTATACGCCTCCCTGTACACCTCAGCTTGCCAATTTTGCGCTCGCATGCAATCCTGCCCCCTGCCCGCTCACAGCCAGGAGTTGTCAATCTCCTCGGTTAGGGAAGCGGTGGTCTAGTGACCGCTGATTGTGAGAACTTGCAGCCGTAGGGCTTTGATAAATTGAGCCCCTAGTGCTCCAGAAGCATACATCCCTGTTTTTTTCAATAAAAAGATACAAAGAGAATAAAAAATAAAATTGATAATAGAAGTAAATTGGAAAGTCGTTTAAAATCATATGCTGGAACATGAAAGAAAATGTTTGTGTTTCATATCCCTTTAAGATGACTAGTTATTCATGTGCACTAACACGACACCGCATTAGACCTAAAGTGCCCAACCCGAAGTGCGTTAAGCATGTTTTACATTCCAATGTTTTTTCACATAGAAAAAATGTTAATATTATATCTATAGGAATATATATATAGATATAGGTCTATATAAATATACATAGAAATATTAATTTAAAATAAAAATAACATTTCCCTGTATGTGAAAAAAATTGGAATGTAAAATATTAATAACTCATGTTAGGATAATGTGCAAGCATTTTTTGTTTTTTTTTCTGCTCTTTCCATTAAAGTTGATGGGGAGAAGAAGTTAGTGCGGTTATGGTCCTGAAGTTAGCACGTGCCGGGTTTCACTTGGGCACACAAATTTTTTACTTTCAACTTATAATACGAGCACTAACCCGAGCACGAAATCTTTACTTCTGGTGGTGTTAATGCTCAAGCAAAAGTGCTAAATAGCACGCCACTTCTAATCTGACTCAAAGTGTTATTTTATAGTAAGTAAAAGTGGGTTTTCTTATTTAGAAAATTGTGAGAAGAAATGTAATATGTTGTTTTGCTATTCCTTGCAGCTCTGTCTGGAAGGCAAAATGTTTACCGTGTTTTAAGAATAAATTATTTGAGGAATAGGTTCATGTTTCTCTTGTAAACAACCAGTTTGTCTGACAAATAAAAATAAAAAATCAATAGCATTCAAGAAAAAAGTAAATTTTTATAGAGGGAAAGTTAAGCTAGTGTAACTATTTAAAACTTATTTATTACAGTGAAACAACTGAAAGGAAATACATTGTATTATTATATAAGTGTTAAGTATAACAAAACAAAAGTAGTTGCTTTTTTTATAAGGAATAATTCACCCGAACATGGGCTAGATTATGAGTGGCCAGCTAACTGTTGTGCGTGAATGATAAGGGGTTTATCAAGGGTCTTTACGAGCATCCGGGGTAGTGCATGTATTACAAGGTTGTAAGTAAAAGCATTTCCTTTAGTGCAAATTAATTTAACGCTGTTAGACTCTACTAAAAAGTTGCACAAAATACATTTAACAGTACACGTACATTCATAATAACACTATCTAATACAAATGTTTATTTTTTTAAATTGCAATAAAAGTTATGAGCTCAAAGATATATGTTTATATGCGTGTACATGTACTGTATATGTATGTATTTATATGTGTATATATGTATTTACAGACATTTATACACAAAAACACATATGAATACAAATATAGACATATATCTAAGTGCATTGTAGCCGTTTGCAGTCAAGTAGCTTAAAACATGAAAAATCATATTTATGCACTGTCATATTTAATAAAGTGTGTATTTACTTTAAATATTTCACATTCTAATGTTCTTCACATAAGGGAATATGTTCTAAGTATATATCAGGTGTTGGCTGTTTTTTCCATTATTCACGCTCCTTTGAATTCTATGGATACCCGATACTCTAATTCGGCTTTTTGCGCATAACATAAGTGCACAAGTGAAAACTTTCTACTTTCACCTTGTAATACGCGCAACTTGATGTGTGCAAAAATCTTACTAGCAGAGTTAACGCTTGAGCAGGAGTGATAAATAGCGATCCACTAGTAATCTAGCTATGTATATATAAATATACAGGGAGTGCAGAATTATTAGGCAAATGAGTATTTTGACCACATCATCCTCTTTATGCATGTTGTCTTACTCCAAGCTGTATAGGCTCGAAAGCCTACTACCAATTAAGCATATTAGGTGATGTGCATCTCTGTAATGAGAAGGGGTGTGGTCTAATGACATCAACACCCTATATCAGGTGTGCATAATTATTAGGCAACTTCCTTTCCTTTGGCAAAATGGGTCAAAAGAAGGACTTGACAGGCTCAGAAAAGTAAAAAATAGTGAGATATCTTGCAGGGGGATGCAGCACTCTTAAAATTGCAAAGCTTCTGAAGCGTGATCATCGAACAATCAAGCGTTTTATTCAAAATAGTCAACAGGGTCGCAAGAAGCGTGTGGAAAAACCAAGGCGCAAAATAACTGCCCATGAACTGAGAAAAGTCAAGCGTGCAGCTGCCAAGATGCCACTTGCCACCAGTTTGGCCATATTTCAGAGCTGCAACATCACTGGAGTGCCCAAAAGCACAAGGTGTGCAATACTCAGAGACATGGCCAAGGTAACAAAGGCTGAAAGACAACCACCACTGAACAAGACACACAAGCTGAAACGTCAAGACTGGGCCAAGAAATATCTCAAGACTGATTTTTCTAAGGTTTTATGGACTGATGAAATGAGATTGAGTCTTGATGGGCCGGATGGGCCGTGGCTGGATTGGTAAAGGGCAGAGAGTTCCAGTCCGACTCAGACGCCAGCAAGGTGGAGGTGGAGTACTGGTTTGGGTTGGTATCATCAAAGATGAGCTTGTGGGGCCTTTTCAGGTTGAGGATGGAGTCAAGCTCAACTCCCAGTCCTACTGCCAGTTTCTGGAAGACACCTTCTTCAAGCAGTGGTACAGGAAGAAGTCTGCATCCTTCAAGAAAAACATGATTTTCATGCAGGACAATGCTCCATCACACGCGTCCAAGTACTCCACAGCGTGGCTGGCAAGAAAGGGTATAAAAGAAGAAAATCTAATGACATGGCCTCCTTGTTCACCTGATCTGAACCCCATTGAGAACCTGTGGTCCATCATCAAATGTGAGATTTACAAGGAGGGAAAACAGTACACCTCTCTGAACAGTGTCTGGGAGGCTGTGGTTGCTGCTGCACGCAATGTTGATGGTGAACAGATCAAAACACTGACAGAATCCATGGACGGCAGGCTTTTGAGTGTCCTTGCAAAGAAAGGTGGCTATATTGGTCATTGATTTGTTTTTGTTTTGTTTTTGAATGTCAGAAATGTATATTTGTGAATGTTGAGATGTTATATTGGTTTCACTGGTAAAAATAAATAATTGAAATGGGTATATATTTGTTTTTTGTTAAGTTGCCTAATAATTATGCACAATAATAGTCACCTGCACACACAGATATCCCCCTAAAATAGCTGATATTAATGAGTTTTTTGGGTTCATTGAGAACATGGTTGTTGTTCAATAATAAAATTAATCCTCAAAAATACAACTTGCCTAATAATTCTGCACTCCCTGTATATATATATATATATATATATATATATATATATATATATATATATATATATATATATATATATATATATATAATGAAACTTCTGAAATAGATAAGCACAGTCTTACAAAGTCAGCTACCAGGGTGCGCTTCCACATCGACATACGTGTTCCATCAGGAAAATAAAAAGGCACTCACTGGACTTGTATAATAAAACATCACGTTTATTCCATCAATATAAAAAATGACGTAACGTTTTGGTGTGCTCCTCATACCTTTGTCAAATGTCAAACAGATAGTCCCACAGTGTGAACCTAAAAACAATAATCCCCATACACCTTTACCCGCCTTATATACCTAAAACTCACCATTGATCGCAATACAATGTCCCACTGCAGTGACATCATCATACGCCGACACCGGTGTGCAGCATCAGAGAAAGTGGGCGTGTACAGGGTTGTCACAGCAACAAGTAAACAAAGTGCCGTGACTCACCCGATCATATCACAATGTTAGAAAACATGATGAGGCAGGATTTCCAGCTCATCTAGAAAGATTGTAAGCGATCAAATTATGGTTGAATTTTGATTCAACCCCTTTGTGTGGCAGATGATGCTGTGGATCACACCACTCCACGGGAGCATCTAAAACATGTTTGTGCATCCGGCCATTAATGTAAAATCACAGGTACGCCTCAAATAAGGCACATGCACAAGTGTTCCCATGCAACAACATTATCCCTATTAGAACCTAGAAGTTGACTGCTCGTGTTAATAAATAAATACACACAAAAAATAATAAAGAAAAAAGCATAAAATATTTCATAGTACCACACAGAAATTATATAAATATATATATAATGACTCTTTGGTAATTATGTCTATCATTACCCATCAATTAACTTCATAGCCTCCTGGAATATTGGTAGAAACCCATGAGGTACCCACTAGAACGAATGTGGACCATTATTGGATTCTTCTTGTCACATTAGGTAATCATATCAACCAAGCCTCATTATTTTACATAGAACGGTCCAAAGTTCAGAAAGGTATTGAGCCCCCTTGGCACCAACGAATCCAACATGTGTATCCACTTGGTCTCTAGTTGAAGGAGCTTTTTTGCTCTGTTACCTCCTCTAGCCAGAGGAGGCACATGATCAATTACCATGGATCTCAGGCTCAAGACACTATGGTTACATCTGACAAAATGGCGTACCACTGGTTCTTCTGAGTCACCTTTATCCAATGCATCACAAATGGCACTACGATGATTAGCGATCCTGTCCCTGAAGGACGTAATTGTTTTTCCTACATAAACCAAGGAGCATGGACAGATGAGCATGTATATAACATGGGTTCTTGTACACGTCAGCCTGTGACAAATTGTATATCGCTTGTTGTTATGCAGATGTTGGAATGACTGGCCTCTTAACATGCTGTTGCACGTTACGCAGCTCCCGCATATGAAACAGCCTTTCTTAAAGGACTTCAGCCAAGTGGTGTACTTGAAAATATGCTGATAAAAGAGAGAAACACTTTCATGCTATATACTTTATGATATGTGCTATCATGGATATCTGTAGCTGCATTACAGTTCAACTAGCACTTTAACATCAATCCCAGTAGGAGAAGGTGATGCAGGAGCGATCAAGTCTACCTGGAGAAATTGGAGGTTGCTAAAGAGAACAGGATACAGACAGCTGTAGACAGCCCATAAGCCAGGGTCCTTTCCATACATCCGGACTCACTGTCCTCTGGAAACGTACAGCCCGGAGCGGGTGAGTGGAGTTGGACTGAACGCACACAGACACGGGTTCCTCATTGTGACGCGGGCAAGGCAAAGGCACAGACAGGCTGACTAATGAAATCAGGAGCATAAGTGCTCGGATGCACGAGACGGCAAAAGTGTATCTTAGTCTCTATTTGCTTTAAAGCCTGCATAGCCTGCAGCGCTTGTCTAGATGATCCTTCAGCCTAACTAGCTACGCTTAATTAATCAGCTACGTTCTCTCTTTTCTTTCTCATTACCAAGACTTACCAATGTTTGATAATCGCTACAGTAACTGTTTGTGCAAACTTGCTCTGGTGATACATATGTTTCAAGTTGAAAAACTCTGATTGGCATACTTGCATACACTTGTTTTTCACTGTATAGTGTATATTGCTTCAGTACTTCTTTTCTTAGGCTATGTGATATTATCGTATTGGTTGATGTTTGCTGGCCAGCATTTTTGTACACAGGTTTTTATATGCGGTTGTCTTTTTCTTTTTGCATATATTTCTATTTTGAGGGTCTGCACCATATTTCACTATTAAGATTCCAATCAATTATGTATGTTCATTAAGTCCTCTCTCCTAACACTTGTTGTTGTTTTTTTTTATATATATATATAAGGAAACACATTCACACACACACACAGATATATGTTTACTGTATATGTATATATATATATATATATATATATATATATATATATATATATACATATATATATATATATACTGTATATTTATATATATATATATATATATAAAAGGAAACACACAGATATATGTTTACTGTATATGTATATATATATATATATATATATATATACTGTAAATATATATATATATATATATATTTATATATATATATATATATATATATATAGATAGATATATATATGTATAGTATATACACACACAACCATAAACTATATGGCCAAAATTATGTGTAAACCTTACCATGACACCTAAATGAGCTTGTTCAACATCCCATTTAAAAACCATTGGCATTTATATGGAGATGGCCTGTCTATCCCATAGGTGTTCACTGGAGTTGAGATCAGGGCTCTGGCAGGCCACTCAAGTTCCTACACACCAAAATTGTTAAACCAGGTTTTCACGGCCTTCACTTTGTGTACAGGGCACCGTCGTACTCAAACAGGAACGGGCCTTCCCAAACTGCCACAAATTTGGAAACACCCAATTGTCTAAAATGTCTTTGTATTCTGTAGCATAAATGTGAACCTTCACTGGAACTTAGGGGTGTAGCCCTAGCCTTAAAAAGAGCTACAGACCATTATTCCTCCTTCACCAAAATTTACAGTAGGCACTTTGCATTTAAGTAGGCAGCATTCTCTTGCCATTCATAAAATCCAGATTCTTACATCACACTACTAGTTAGTGTAGCATAATTGATCACTCCAGAGAACGTTTTGATTGCCTCAGAGTCCAGTGTTGGCATGCTTTATACCACTTCAGCATTAAAGGGACATTATACACTCAATTTTTCTTTGCATAAATGTTTTGTAGATGGTCCATTTATATAGCCCATACAGGTTTTTTTTTCTGAAAAATCTATAGTTTTGCTTATTTTTAAATAACATTGCTCTGATTTTCAGACTCCTAACCAAGCCCCAAAGTTTTAGGAGATTACCGAGGTATACCTACTCTATCTTGCTCCTGTTTGTGTGGGGTCTTTTCATATGCAGCGGAAGGGGAAGGGGGGTTGTCTTTTATTTCCCACTTAAGTGGGTGTTCTAGCTACCTTTTTACCAGAGCTAAACTGGGAGCTTCTATGTAAGTTTTTAAATGGCTTTATACAGAATTTTTATATCAGTATCTGTGCATGTTATTTTTTATAGTAGTGTCTATTACATGCAGCTATTTGAAAATTGGTGTATACGGTCCCTTTAAGCATGTTTATGTGGGGCCTGTGTACAGCTGCTAATCAATAGAAACCCATTTTATGAAGCTACTGATGCACATATCTTGTGCTGATGTTGCTTTCAAAGGCAGTTTTAATTTTTATAGATGAAAGGCGACTGTGCTAAACATCGCTCATATTGCAAGTTGAATGCTATGCATTACGCTCAAACACAACACATATAAGCAATAGAAAACTCAACTTGAGACCTAAAGTAAAGTGTTGGGGCTAGAAAGTTTTTCAAAAAAAATATTAAAATAAAGTATTATATATATATATATATATATATATATATATACATAATTTAAAAAGGGATTAAAGGGATATATATGGTTTATGTAAAGTTGTTTGAGTGAGAAGCTCAAAAGAGTGTGCCTATCTATCATCTATCTATCTATCTATCTATCTATCTATCATCTATATTTCTATCTATTTATCTATCTAACATCATCTATCTAAATGTATATAAATATATGTGTGTTTATATTTGTATTTTTAGATTTATATTATAGATTTAAAGAAAAGGCACTAGCGCTAAAACCTATATCATAAACAATGTTATGAATCTTCTGTCAGTCTTGGCAAGTATTTATGCTTCGCATATAGGGGCCTATTTATGAAAGGCCTGTCGTACATGATCCGACATTGCGGATCATGTCCGACAGACCTCACTGAATACGAAGAGTAATACGCTTTCCACATTTAGCATTGCACCAGCAGCTCTTGGGAACTGCTGGTGCAACGCCGCCCCCTGCAGATTTGCGGCCGCTAGCAGGGGGTGTCAATCAACCTGATCGTATTCGATTGGGTTGAATTGCGGTGATGTCTGTCCGCCCCCTCAGAGCAGGCGGACAGGTTATGGAGCAGCAGTCTTTAGACCGCTGCTTCATAACTGGTGTTTCTGGCGAGTCTGAAGGCTCACCAGAAACACGGAGCTTGATAGATATGCCCCTTAGTGTGTAGATATGTAGAGGAATATGTGCTGCTGAATATTGATACAGTGTATGGGTGACACTGTTGGAAATGAGAAATTTAATAGGCAATCAATAATAGAAAACTAGCACACAATTCCACAATCTAAACACTCTTAATATAAAATAAAGCAATATATAATATATAATATATGTCTAACAGTCTTTATGGATGATACAGTGTATAGAAATTCCTGTTTAAGAGAGTTCAAAAAGTGAGACTGCTGTCTGTTCTAAGAATGGATGTCCGCTTACCAAAGTAAACCTCAATCGTATGAGGTAAGGTCTCAGCTTTAAGGGAGTCAGGTAAACTTTCTCCTGTCCTCTTAGGTCTGGACTTGAGTATTCTCTCCACTTGTAGTCTTTTATTCTTTTCTCTTGTCCCTCCATGTGAATGAGAGCTGTAGATATATTGCTTTTCGTGCCATCCATGAGTTTGTGAAACTTTAAAATCCGGAAAGCCGGGGTACTTTGTGTCCTCAGGAGTATGTATAATGGGAATGTGCTCCTAATCGTGGACATTCAGTCTGTGGATTTTTAAGGAGATGATCTTTTCTTGAATGATCCTTATTGTTATCCCGTCATTTACGGCAGATGGGTGACAGGTTTGGATTGCAGCTTACAAGACTCATAGGTTTGGAGAGGTCTTCGAGAAAAGCAATTGTATGTGTGTGTGTTTACATGTGTATTTATTTGTTTATATGTCTAAATATGTATTTGTCCACAAACATACATATATAGACATATATACACATATATGTACATATACTGTATATACATTTTTGAGCCCTTCCCAGTCAAACATCTATAAATATCCAGTATCAATTTTAAAGAAATGTAATGTTTTTTGTTTTTGTTTCCTAAACGAAAATACTTCAGATACCTATGTTCTTAACTTAGAAAACATAAACAACACAAATATTTTATTTCTTAGAGAGTGTAGTTTAATTCACAGCATTATGATATATTACATCTTGGCTTAACTTTCTTACTATAAATCCTCTTTATTATATTTTCCATAAAAAGTCAGATATTTTAAACTCATCCTCTTCTCCCATTGATAGTTACACTTTTAGTGTATTTATTGAAAGAAACAAGGATCTATGGGGCTTAATACTAGCAACAAAACAAAATGAAGCTAGATATTGGGGCCTAGTTATCAAGCCATCAACCTCAAATACGCTGGAATTCCGCAGCGTATTTGTTGCGAGGCTGATTCACCTTAGTTATCAAGCCCTAGATACCGGCAAAAGTAGAATTTTGTGACGTAAGCTTCGATCCGCCGGACTCAGTCCGACACAGATCGATTCTTACGTCACTCCAGATGTTCTGCACACAAGTGCGGCACAATCTGACTACTTTTGCTAGTTATCAAAAAACTAGCAGGTACGCTCGGCACTTTTCCGGCCCAGCGTACCTGGTTTTCAAACCGCCGCCCTGGAGGCGGCGGATCCCATAGGAATCAATGGAGTCTGACCATAGCGAACGCTCATGTTCGCTGCTGCCAGACATCCCATTGATTCCTATGGGATCTGTCTACACCTAACACCCTAACATGTACCCCGAGTCTAAACACCCCTAATCTGTCCTCCCTACACCGCCGCAACTGAATAAATGTATTACCCCCTAAACCGCCGCTCCCGGAGACCACCGCAAGCTATACTAAATATGTTAACCCCTAAACCGCCGCTCCCGGTGCCCACCGCAACTATAATATATGTATTAACCCTTAAACCGCCGCTCCCAGACCCCGCCGCAACCTACATTATACCTATTAACCCCTATCCTGCCCCCCCTATACTGTCGCCACCTATAATAAAGTTATTAACCCCTATCCTGCGGATCCCGGACCTCGCCGCAACTAAATAAATAGTTTAACCCCTAAACCGCCGCTCCCGGACCCCGCCGCAACCTATATTAAAGTTATTAACCCCTAATATGCCCCCCCTACACCGTTGCCACCTATAATAAATGTATTAACCCCTATCCCGCCCAACCCTACACCGCCACCACTGTAATAAAATGATTAACCCCTAAACCTAAGTCTAACACTAACCCTAAAACCCCCCTAACTCAAATATTAATTAAATAAATCTAAATAATATTTCTCTTATTAAATAAATTAATCCTATTTAAAACTAAATACTTACCTATAAAATAAACCCTAAGATAGCTACAATATAAATAATAATTATATTGTAGCTATTTTAGGATTTATTTTTATTTTACAGGCATCTTTCAATTTATTTTAACTAGGTACAATAGCTATTAAATAGTTATTAACTATTTAATAGCTACCTAGCTAAAATAAAGAGAAATTTACATGTAAAATAAAAACTAACCTAAGTTACAATTACACCTAACACTACACTATACATAAATAAATTAATCCTATTTAAAACTAAATACTTACCTGTAAAATAAACCCTAAGATAGCTACAATATAAATAATAATTATATTGTAGCTATTTTAGGATTTATTAACTATTTAATAACTATCTAGCTAAAAGAAATACAAAATTACCTGTAAAATAAATCCTAACCTAAGTTACAATTAAACCTAACACCACACTATCATTAAATTAATTAAATAAATTAGTTACAAATAACTACAATTAAGTTAAGTTAAATAAACTAACTAAAGTACAAAAAATAAAAAAAGCTAAATTACAAAAAAAAAAAATAAGTTACAAACATTTAAAAAATATTACAACAATTTTAAGCTACTTACACCTAATCTAAGCCCCCTAATAAAATAACAAACCCCCCCAAAATACAAAAATGCCCTACCCTATTCTAAATTAAAAAGTTACCAGCTCTTTTACCTTACCAGCCCTTAAAACCTGTAAGGGGTTAAAATAAATCAACTGCTTTAAAGAGAGCTGCAGGTCCTGGATTAAAAGCAATAGTAAATGAGTAGTAACCATATCATTGTTATTGTGTGCAACAGTTAAATGTCCATTTAACAACTCTAGTGCTATGGGTAATTATTGTGTTCATGTCAATCACCTGAATCACAGAAGATTATGCAACTTCTTATTTTAAATAAAAGGCTTGAGTCTCTTGCTCTTGTATGTTTAATGACAGCTAAGGTATGGGCACCATGATCAATGAGGAAGTACTCCTGCCTTACTGCATGTGTTTGATAAAACTAACCACACATTACTGATAACTGACAATGCACCTATATAACAAGGGACGTCGCTCTAGGGAAAGAGGAAGCCATGAAATGTAAAACCAGACTCAGACCTGTCCTCTAGTCCAGACACATTATAGTAGAGGTCAGATCTGAGACGTCCTTCACTCTGAAGGAGTTAAACATCAATAAAATACAGCTGTAATGAATAATGAGCTCTTGTCAAGTAGTGGAATATTGGAACTGCCAAGCTCTTGTCATGATATTTTGTAAAGATTGAAGTGTCCTACTAAAAATGCGTAACAACAACAATTTTCTGCTGATCTTTTTCATTAAGGAGAATGTGATCAATAATGTTTTTCTTACAATACCATGAATACTAATTTCTTTGCTAATTAGTAAACAAAAGCTCATAATTTAAAACTCATATTATGGCATTATTGACCACAAATTTAAATTGATATCTTTGTACTGGATACATTACTTTATGCAATTAATCTAAAACTTTAAAAGTACTACGACTTTTAATTACAGACATAATAAGATAGATTTGGCTTCAGGGTATGAGAGGCATATAAAAATCTGAAAAAGGCTTGTGTAGCTATATTCTTTTTAGCTATAACAATTTTGCTACAACAATGTATCTAAATTTGCTGTGCATTCAAATAACTATAGAGTCTAGTACCTTTACCGCAGTTTGAGACATAGGGACTACATTAATTAAGTGACGAGCAGACGCAGTTCGCTATCATGAACCTTGGCCACCTGGCTTCGTGGTGAGTGGGCAAAATTCACTGCCCACATTTAACATTGCACAAGTCCACTCTCAATCATGCACAAGCAGGGTCTGTCAATCATCCTGATCCACCATATTTTAGGTGGCAGAGAGGTTAAGTAACAGCTATTTAACTAGCATTTATGGCCTGGTCATGTCAGTCTGAAATGCTGGGACTCTGAAGCTGCATTCAAAGTTATATAAACTGAGCCAGTACTCTACAATGTATTATATTTGTATTTTCAGACACACGCTAATAAGTAAGAATAATCATTTTGTAAATAGGTTTTACATTTAGCCTTAAAAGAATAATTTATCTAGTAGCTGGCACATGGTACACACACAATATTAGCATACTATAAAAATAGACAAACACTAAAATTACTTTACACAGTATTTTGTATTTGCTATGTTTTAAGGCCTTGTTAGAACGTAACTTAACACAAAGATTGCTGTGTATTTATCACTGATTTCATTTGAAAATTTCTTTTTTAATATTTTTTTTTTAATTGCAGTCTCTGACTGAATAACCTTCAACCCACTAGAATGTCCCATAAATGGACTATTCTGTGTTAGAAAAAAAGGCATTTTAAAATGATATTTTTAATATCGTATGTTACAGTGCTGAATAAGCATGCTTTATTTCTTGCAAGACTTTAGAATAGTATTGTATCCCACATGCCTTTTATTCATAGTTTAAATAAAAAACGCTTTTACTGTAAACTTTTTCATGCAAATATATATAATTACAGTCAACTGCTAATCTCCCATATGCATGAAATAAAAAAAAATAGGTTAAAATATATCTTTAATACTTAACTTTTCAGATAATAATTGTCACTTACATTACTCTCTATATTAAACAGAAATATAATTTGCATAATAATTCATAACTATTTCAGTAACAAAGTATTTAAATATTGCGAAGGAATTTTGGTTTGGTACATTTCTGCAATAAGGGTAATTTTAGTTTTGGATTAACTAGGACAGTAATTACAAAGCTTTTGTCTTTCTATCATTATCTGAATATAAAATGGCTCAGACCTTCTGGCTTATTTCAAAACCATGACATGTGTCAGCATTTTGCAATAAATCCTACATTACAGAGTTTGAATTTTCAGTTTTCACAAGTACAATCTAATTACTAATATCTTCAACAGACATTACTATTGGTGTCTGTTTAAATTAGCTTTTTTTCAAAGCCTATAATTAGTTCATGTGAATGAGAACTTATTTGAGTAATAAGAAAACTTTGATAAAATATAAAATCCGTTTGATGCAGTGCACCTTACCTTAAAATGATATGTAGAAGAATAATTAAACCTAGGCAAACAAAATATATCAATTTTGCTGATCATATGCAAATTACAATTTATCATTACTCAATATGTTGAGTAGAATATGCCAAGAAATAAAATTAAACATATGTTATTTTGAGACAGTACACAATAAATGTGAGATTAATAAAAGATATATTAGCTTTTACTTGATTGAAATATGTTGTTGCCATTTCCTAAATTAACTAAAATGTCTAAATCTTTGAATTTGGCTGTGTTTTCAAGCAATATTACAGCTGTTTTGTAGATTGACTACAATTCACTATGCTATAAAAATTGCCACTTGCTTTATTTAATACAAAGAAGAAAACATATCAAATGTATATAAAGTATGCATATAATATATCTATATATACAAAATCTAAAAGATTACACAAACTCAGTATAACATAAAGATAGTTCATGCTCCAGCTTACAAAGCAAAATCCCAAAGCGCCACCCAAACCAATATATATATAAATGATATATGAGATTCAAAAAGTGAGCACAATTCTATAAGAACTTAATGGGTAAACAATGTATTCCAACAATAGAACTGGTCACATAAAAAACTCCTAAAATGCAGGATAAAACAATAAAAAGGTTCGTTCTTACCATACACAATTTTACAGTCTCAGTACTAGGTACTAGTAATTAATCACTTCAGTCCATACGTATAAGAATTGTACAGTCTTAATCCACACCTCTCTGCTGCTCCTTTAAGATCCACTGGTGTATATTCCGTGGTAACAAAAGCAAAGACAAATCCCTGTTAAAAACAAGAAAAGACAGGAGCGCAACTCCGTGCACCAAACAGTACACGGAAGATCTAAGTGTAGATTAAAAATAATTTTTTTGGTAAACATCACACAGCAGATTTAAAACATCGAATCAAACACTCACATCGATACCCTCAAACATATGAGGTATGTGCATGCGGTAAAAATATAAAGATTCCCCTTTACTGGTCTCCTCCTCTCTTCCTCCAAGGAATATTCGATAGCCAGCAGGTAAGTCTCTGTATAGATCTTTAGGACCCTCTCTGTTCCGTTTTGACACACACTGCTCTGAAAATGCCGGCTCCAGTGCAGAGGCTGTCTATTGCGTCAGAGTACGTCCAAGCGTATCATCAAGTGGGCGTGGCCTTACGCGTTTCGCGAGGCTCCTCCTCGCTTCGTCAGAGGCAATGCCCACATTGCTCATCCAAGCCCTTTTTAAATCATTCCCACTATTGCTTCTTCCCTGTTATAGGTTGACATACCTTGTGGTTTAAAGAGCCGCAAAAGGTCCATATTATTTTCTTCAATAATTGAACAAAAGGTTCAATAATAAAAATAACAATACACATAAAAAATCTTGTTTGCACATAAAAGAATACATAGTCCAAAAACATTCCATATTTAAATACTTCATACATAATAATAAAAGAACATAGCATCCTAAAACAAAAAATATATATATATATATTCCATACACAATCACTGCATCTATCTTTTGTTAAAAAATAATAATTAATAATTAATAAATAATAACTTAATTATAAAGAAGGATATTGCACGAAATATATTGCACAAACCTATAATGCAAATAGCAATAAAAGACATATTTAAAACACACACTGTGATCTCTAAATAATGTTCCATGTATTGAGAACGGTATATTTTGGGAACTGATGACATAAATACATTGGGAACACTATGTTTGCGGACAATAGACATAGATATATGGTAAAAGGATCCGTAAAATTTGATTTTAATAACTTAGGCTAAAACGTAATACAGATACTTCCTATAAACCCATATATATATAAAAACACCATATTACACATCTAAAAAGGCTGCTAGATCAATGTCGCGATTCATACCCTCTGGACCCAACGCTTCCAGCTTATGAATCCAATAGGTTTCGCGCTGTCTAAGGAGGAGTAATCTATCTCCTCCCCTAATAGGATTTTTCACATGTTCTATTGCTAAAATGCTAAGACCTGTGCTATCTTTTCCGTGTGCTTCAAGAAAATGTGCTGGCACACCATGGTTATCTAACCCATTGTCTATGTTTCTCAGGTGCTCATTGAATCGTGTTTTCACAGGTCGCTTCGTGCGGCCTACATAGATTTTGTCACATGAGCACCTGAGAAGATACACAACGTAGCAGGTCCTGCAGTTCATCAATCCTTTTACTCTAAAAGTAGTTTCCCCTTTTCTCTTACCAAAGGCACATTTGTTTTTCTCCATATGTGCACAACAACTACAGTTCTTCCTACTACACTTAAAGAATCCCTCTGTGTTCTTATTTAGCCAATTCGCATGATTCCCAGATTTAAGCATACTTGGGCTAATCCTATTCTTAACACTTGAGTTCCTCTTAAAAATGACCTGTCCTTTATCGTTCAAGACATCTCTCAGGATCGGATCTTGCATTATGATTGGCCAATACTTCTTCATTGCTTTTTCAATTTCCCTTGAAGCTCTATTAAATTTTGTTACCAATTGTATCTTTCTTTTATTATCCCTACTCTTTTTCTTTTGTTTGGTGCCCTTAATCAGTTTATCCCTATCCATTGTTCCAACTCTTTCCTGAATCTCTCTTAGATCTTTAATGTCATATCCCTTTGCTAAAAATCTATTTGTAATAACACTTGCTGCTGCTTGATAGTCACCATCCTTTGTGCAGTTGCGTCTCGCTCTTTGGAACTGGCCTAGAGGGATATTCCTTATCCATTTTTCGTGATGGCCACTATTGGCATGCAGGTAGCCGTTTGTGTCTGTTGGTTTCCTATATAGGTTTGTATAAACTTTGCCTTGTTCCTGTATGATCTCAAGGTCTAAAAAGTTTATTTTCTCTTTATTCCATTCCATTGTAAACTTCAAATTGAAGAGATTTTTGTTTGCATATTCTAAGAATCTCTTCAATTCCTCAAATGAACCATACCAAACCATAAGCACATCGTCTATATAACGATACCATTGTTTTATATTGTTTTTAAATGGATTATCTTGATTGAAAACAAATAAGTCCTCCCACCACCCCATATAAAGATTCGCAAAGGTGGGAGCAAATTTTGTACCCATTGCGGTACCTCTAATTTGGAGGAAGTATTTGTTTTCAAACATAAAGTAATTCTTAGTTAAAATAAACAACATGGCCTTCTCCAAAAATTCCATCTGCATCTCATTTATATAACCACTTTTCCTAGCAAAATATTTTACTGCTGTAATTCCCAACAAATGTGGAATAGAAGTGTACAAGGAACTGACATCCATGGTCACCCAGATAAAGTCCTGGTGCCATTCTACATCTTTTGTCAATTCCAAGATGTGTATTGTGTCCTTCACATATGACCGCAAACAGGGCACCATTGGTTTTAAAACCTGGTCAACATACTCCGATAATTTGGTGGTGAGGCCCCCAATCCCCGAAACTATCGGTCTCCCCGGAGGATTATTAATATCTTTGTGAATTTTGGGGAGATGATAGAATATCGGCAAGACTGGGTTCCCCACCACCAAATATTGAAACTCACTATTACTTAGAACCAATTCGTTTTTACCTGTTCTAATGAGCTCCTCCGGGGAGACCGATAGTTTCGGGGATTGGGGGCCTCACCACCAAATTATCGGAGTATGTTGACCAGGTTTTAAAACCAATGGTGCCCTGTTTGCGGTCATATGTGAAGGACACAATACACATCTTGGAATACACATCTTGGAATTGACAAAAGATGTAGAATGGCACCAGGACTTTATCTGGGTGACCATGGATGTCAGTTCCTTGTACACTTCTATTCCACATTTGTTGGGAATTACAGCAGTAAAATATTTTGCTAGGAAAAGTGGTTATATCAATGAGATGCAGATGGAATTTTTGGAGAAGGCCATGTTGTTTATTTTAACTAAGAATTACTTTATGTTTGAAAACAAATACTTCCTCCAAATTAGAGGTACCGCAATGGGTACAAAATTTGCTCCCACCTTTGCGAATCTTTATATGGGGTGGTGGGAGGACTTATTTGTTTTCAATCAAGATAATCCATTTAAAAACAATATAAAACAATGGTATCGTTATATAGACGATGTGCTTATGGTTTGGTATGGTTCATTTGAGGAATTGAAGAGATTCTTAGAATATGCAAACAAAAATCTCTTCAATTTGAAGTTTACAATGGAATGGAATAAAGAGAAAATAAACTTTTTAGACCTTGAGATCATACAGGAACAAGGCAAAGTTTATACAAACCTATATAGGAAACCAACAGACACAAACGGCTACCTGCATGCCAATAGTGGCCATCACGAAAAATGGATAAGGAATATCCCTCTAGGCCAGTTCCAAAGAGCGAGACGCAACTGCACAAAGGATGGTGACTATCAAGCAGCAGCAAGTGTTATTACAAATAGATTTTTAGCAAAGGGATATGACATTAAAGATCTAAGAGAGATTCAGGAAAGAGTTGGAACAATGGATAGGGATAAACTGATTAAGGGCACCAAACAAAAGAAAAAGAGTAGGGATAATAAAAGAAAGATACAATTGGTAACAAAATTTAATAGAGCTTCAAGGGAAATTGAAAAAGCAATGAAGAAGTATTGGCCAATCATAATGCAAGATCCGATCCTGAGAGATGTCTTGAACGATAAAGGACAGGTCATTTTTAAGAGGAACTCAAGTGTTAAGAATAGGATTAGCCCAAGTATGCTTAAATCTGGGAATCATGCGAATTGGCTAAATAAGAACACAGAGGGATTCTTTAAGTGTAGTAGGAAGAACTGTAGTTGTTGTGCACATATGGAGAAAAACAAATGTGCCTTTGGTAAGAGAAAAGGGGAAACTACTTTTAGAGTAAAAGGATTGATGAACTGCAGGACCTGCTACGTTGTGTATCTTCTCAGGTGCTCATGTGACAAAATCTATGTAGGCCGCACGAAGCGACCTGTGAAAACACGATTCAATGAGCACCTGAGAAACATAGACAATGGGTTAGATAACCATGGTGTGCCAGCACATTTTCTTGAAGCACACGGAAAAGATAGCACAGGTCTTAGCATTTTAGCAATAGAACATGTGAAAAATCCTATTAGGGGAGGAGATAGATTACTCCTCCTTAGACAGCGCGAAACCTATTGGATTCATAAGCTGGAAGCGTTGGGTCCAGAGGGTATGAATCGCGACATTGATCTAGCAGCCTTTTTAGATGTGTAATATGGTGTTTTTATATATATATGGGTTTATAGGAAGTATCTGTATTACGTTTTAGCCTAAGTTATTAAAATCAAATTTTACGGATCCTTTTACCATATATCTATGTCTATTGTCCGCAAACATAGTGTTCCCAATGTATTTATGTCATCAGTTCCCAAAATATATCGTTCTCAATACATGGAACATTATTTAGAGATCACAGTGTGTGTTTTAAATATGTCTTTTATTGCTATTTGCATTATAGGTTTGTGCAATATATTTCGTGCAATATCCTTCTTTATAATTAAGTTATTATTTATTAATTATTAATTATTATTTTTTAACAAAAGATAGATGCAGTGATTGTGTATGGAATATATATATATATTTTTTTTTGTTTTAGGATGCTATGTTCTTTTATTATTATGTATGAAGTATTTAAATATGGAATGTTTTTGGACTATGTATTCTTTTATGTGCAAACAAGATTTTTTATGTGTATTGTTATTTTTATTATTGAACCTTTTGTTCAATTATTGAAGAAAATAATATGGACCTTTTGCGGCTCTTTAAACCACAAGGTATGTCAACCTATAACAGGGAAGAAGCAATAGTGGGAATGATTTAAAAAGGGCTTGGATGAGCAATGTGGGCATTGCCTCTGACGAAGCGAGGAGGAGCCTCGCGAAACGCGTAAGGCCACGCCCACTTGATGATACGCTTGGACGTACTCTGACGCAATAGACAGCCTCTGCACTGGAGCCGGCATTTTCAGAGCAGTGTGTGTCAAAACGGAACAGAGAGGGTCCTAAAGATCTATACAGAGACTTACCTGCTGGCTATCGAATATTCCTTGGAGGAAGAGAGGAGGAGACCAGTAAAGGGGAATCTTTATATTTTTACCGCATGCACATACCTCATATGTTTGAGGGTATCGATGTGAGTGTTTGATTCGATGTTTTAAATCTGCTGTGTGATGTTTACCAAAAAAATTATTTTTAATCTACACTTAGATCTTCCGTGTACTGTTTGGTGCACGGAGTTGCGCTCCTGTCTTTTCTTGTTTTTAACAGGGATTTGTCTTTGCTTTTGTTACCACGGAATATACACCAGTGGATCTTAAAGGAGCAGCAGAGAGGTGTGGATTAAGACTGTACAATTCTTATACGTATGGACTGAAGTGATTAATTACTAGTACCTAGTACTGAGACTGTAAAATTGTGTATGGTAAGAACGAACCTTTTTATTGTTTTATCCTGCATTTTAGGAGTTTTTTATGTGACCAGTTCTATTGTTGGAATACATTGTTTACCCATTAAGTTCTTATAGAATTGTGCTCACTTTTTGAATCTCATATATCATTTATATATATATTGGTTTGGGTGGCGCTTTGGGATTTTGCTTTGTGTTTTGAATTAAAGGTGCAGTAGCTGTGTGGTCAGGTTTTACTGATCATCCCGCTGGTGTACCTATTTTGGTGTTGTTAACCAAATCAGCAGCCCCCTGAGAGTGTGTTTTTTACTGTGATTTCTAAGGTTTTTTAGTCTATTAGTAGATCTTAGATATATACAGATTTATTTGAAATGGAAACGCCCACTTTGGAAAACACACACAGTTTTGGGAAATACTTTGATCCCTCCACTAGAAGTAGATTACTCTCCACCACTGGAGATGGGGAGGAGGAAGAGAGGGACCCTAAACTACTTTTTAGAAGGTTAGAAAAACTAAGTAGATCCCAGATTAATTGCTGGTACGATCTGATTACCTTGGAAAACTTTGAAAAATATGGGATTATCCCTAAAGGGTTGAAATTATATAAAAAATCTATATTTGAATTGGATGAGGTCGAATTTATAAGCGAATGGGAGGAAGCAATGGATATTTGCTCTAGAAAATTTATATCCATTTTAAAAAGGTATAGAGATAAAAAAGTTGAAAAACTGAGTAATGAGATATTACAGATTGAGACGGTTTTAAATGAGTACAAGGATGATGTCCTCTATAAGGAATTAGACATGAGGAATAGAACAGCTCTAAGATCATTTGAATCTGAGGTGATTAAAAACAAAAAGAGGAAATTACACAATGCACTGTATGGGAACAAGGACAAAGAATTAGGAGAAGATGACAATAACATTGGGGACAATGTTGAGGAAACACCAAGAGGTAACAGGAGAGGGGATGGAAGCCCTGAAATAAAGGGTTATGATAATAGAAGGTTCCACATAAATGGACAGCCAAAACAAAAAGTAAAAAGTAATGGCAGTAATTTTAAGGGGAATAAAATTAAAAATGGAAACGGAGGTAACCACCCGAATTTTAATATTAGAGATAAGGACCTATATCAGGAAGGTTACCAATCCGAACATATGGAAGACAATAGGATGCACAAAGAAAAGAGGAGATTTAGTGTAAATGAGCAGTATTCCTTATATCCCCAAAAGAATCAGGGACACTATCAGGATTGGAGTTTAGGAGCAAGACCAAAAGCAAATCAGCAGAGAAATCAGTCTGGCTATAAGAAAAATATAGAGAATGGAAAACAGACCAATACTAATAAAAATGGTCAAAAGGGTGGATATTATGATAAAGAACAGAAAAATATAGGGGGATATTTCCCGTTTAGAAAAGAACAAGTACAGGATCGTTTTTTAGGACACCCTTCAGAGAATCTACCCCGGGTAGGAAATCGAAACCCAAAAAGAGGGATAGAATACGAAGACGAGGATGTAGAGGAGGGGTGGTACATAGAGCCAAAAAACAAAAAAGGGAAAAGGAAGCACTTTTGAGACCCTTTGGACAGGAGATTTTTAATATTTCAAAGAAATTATTGACTAAAGATGAAGAAAATCTCCTTCGGAGGGGTCTCTCTTTTGCACCTGCTTCAGCCCCTAATGAATTTGAACTGTATATTGATACAAAGAAGCTCATTAGGAAACTGACCCTCGCAAGACATTTTAACATGAACAAAAGTATAGAAGAAGGTAATGTTATTGCAACACAAGGGGATGAGTCAGTAGTTGCCCTTGAGACCTTGGAAGCTGAAAGCAATTTGGCAGACTATGAAATAGGCTTAATAAATATTTTAGAGGACCTGGAAGCAGAAGCAGGGAATATCCCCATAAACCACAGCCACCTGAAAAAGAACTCAACGTTCTATCCTATTTATTCGAAAGGGAATTTTATTCCTGTCTTTGAGAAATTCTTAGAGAAGGAATTAAAAGAGATATGTTTGAGGGATAGAAGGAGGAAAAGGAAGAAAAATAATCTTAGTAGGAATGAACAAAAGGCACTCATGAAGTTAAGTGAGGAGATGGACATAGTGGTCAGAAGTGCCGACAAGGGTGGGGGTGTGGTTATCCAGGGCAGGGAAGACTACATTAGAGAGGCCAAACGTCTATTAAGTGACTCTGAAACCTACAAAGTCCTAGAGAAAAACCCTACTAAAGATTTTCTTTTTGAATATGAGGAGCTCATTAGAACAGGTAAAAACGAATTGGTTCTAAGTAATAGTGAGTTTCAATATTTGGTGGTGGGGAACCCAGTCTTGCCGATATTCTATCATCTCCCCAAAATTCACAAAGATATTAATAATCCTCCGGGGAGACCGATAGTTTCGGGGATTGGGGGCCTCACCACCAAATTATCGGAGTATGTTGACCAGGTTTTAAAACCAATGGTGCCCTGTTTGCGGTCATATGTGAAGGACACAATACACATCTTGGAATTGACAAAAGATGTAGAATGGCACCAGGACTTTATCTGGGTGACCATGGATGTCAGTTCCTTGTACACTTCTATTCCACATTTGTTGGGAATTACAGCAGTAAAATATTTTGCTAGGAAAAGTGGTTATATCAATGAGATGCAGATGGAATTTTTGGAGAAGGCCATGTTGTTTATTTTAACTAAGAATTACTTTATGTTTGAAAACAAATACTTCCTCCAAATTAGAGGTACCGCAATGGGTACAAAATTTGCTCCCACCTTTGCGAATCTTTATATGGGGTGGTGGGAGGACTTATTTGTTTTCAATCAAGATAATCCATTTAAAAACAATATAAAACAATGGTATCGTTATATAGACGATGTGCTTATGGTTTGGTATGGTTCATTTGAGGAATTGAAGAGATTCTTAGAATATGCAAACAAAAATCTCTTCAATTTGAAGTTTACAATGGAATGGAATAAAGAGAAAATAAACTTTTTAGACCTTGAGATCATACAGGAACAAGGCAAAGTTTATACAAACCTATATAGGAAACCAACAGACACAAACGGCTACCTGCATGCCAATAGTGGCCATCACGAAAAATGGATAAGGAATATCCCTCTAGGCCAGTTCCAAAGAGCGAGACGCAACTGCACAAAGGATGGTGACTATCAAGCAGCAGCAAGTGTTATTACAAATAGATTTTTAGCAAAGGGATATGACATTAAAGATCTAAGAGAGATTCAGGAAAGAGTTGGAACAATGGATAGGGATAAACTGATTAAGGGCACCAAACAAAAGAAAAAGAGTAGGGATAAAAAAAGAAAGATACAATTGGTAACAAAATTTAATAGAGCTTCAAGGGAAATTGAAAAAGCAATGAAGAAGTATTGGCCAATCATAATGCAAGATCCGATCCTGAGAGATGTCTTGAACGATAAAGGACAGGTCATTTTTAAGAGGAACTCAAGTGTTAAGAATAGGATTAGCCCAAGTATGCTTAAATCTGGGAATCATGCGAATTGGCTAAATAAGAACACAGAGGGATTCTTTAAGTGTAGTAGGAAGAACTGTAGTTGTTGTGCACATATGGAGAAAAACAAATGTGCCTTTGGTAAGAGAAAAGGGGAAACTACTTTTAGAGTAAAAGGATTGATGAACTGCAGGACCTGCTACGTTGTGTATCTTCTCAGGTGCTCATGTGACAAAATCTATGTAGGCCGCACGAAGCGACCTGTGAAAACACGATTCAATGAGCACCTGAGAAACATAGACAATGGGTTAGATAACCATGGTGTGCCAGCACATTTTCTTGAAGCACACGGAAAAGATAGCACAGGTCTTAGCATTTTAGCAATAGAACATGTGAAAAATCCTATTAGGGGAGGAGATAGATTACTCCTCCTTAGACAGCGCGAAACCTATTGGATTCATAAGCTGGAAGCGTTGGGTCCAGAGGGTATGAATCGCGACATTGATCTAGCAGCCTTTTTAGATGTGTAATATGGTGTTTTTATATATATATATGGGTTTATAGGAAGTATCTGTATTACGTTTTAGCCTAAGTTATTAAAATCAAATTTTACGGATCCTTTTACCATATATCTATGTCTATTGTCCGCAAACATAGTGTTCCCAATGTATTTATGTCATCAGTTCCCAAAATATACCGTTCTCAATACATGGAACATTATTTAGAGATCACAGTGTGTGTTTTAAATATGTCTTTTATTGCTATTTGCATTATAGGTTTGTGCAATATATTTCGTGCAATATCCTTCTTTATAATTAAGTTATTATTTATTAATTATTAATTATTATTTTTTAACAAAAGATAGATGCAGTGATTGTGTATGGAATATATATATATATATTTTTTGTTTTAGGATGCTATGTTCTTTTATTATTATGTATGAAGTATTTAAATATGGAATGTTTTTGGACTATGTATTCTTTTATGTGCAAACAAGATTTTTTATGTGTATTGTTATTTTTATTATTGAACCTTTTGTTCAATTATTGAAGAAAATAATATGGACCTTTTGCGGCTCTTTAAACCACAAGGTATGTCAACCTATAACAGGGAAGAAGCAATAGTGGGAATGATTTAAAAAGGGCTTGGATGAGCAATGTGGGCATTGCCTCTGACGAAGCGAGGAGGAGCCTCGCGAAACGCGTAAGGCCACGCCCACTTGATGATACGCTTGGACGTACTCTGACGCAATAGACAGCCTCTGCACTGGAGCCGGCATTTTCAGAGCAGTGTGTGTCAAAACGGAACAGAGAGGGTCCTAAAGATCTATACAGAGACTTACCTGCTGGCTATCGAATATTCCTTGGAGGAAGAGAGGAGGAGACCAGTAAAGGGGAATCTTTATATTTTTACCGCATGCACATACCTCATATGTTTGAGGGTATCGATGTGAGTGTTTGATTCGATGTTTTAAATCTGCTGTGTGATGTTTACCAAATAAATTATTTTTAATCTACACTTAGATCTTCCGTGTACTGTTTGGTGCACGGAGTTGCGCTCCTGTCTTTTCTTGTTTTTAAAAGGGATTTGTCCATGCTCCAGCTTAGTTGTCAATGATCAGCTGATCCACATGAAAACTCTTGTCTTGAGTTCTTGTTTGAATTGTTTTATAAGTTGTAGCAACTCCAGAATACAAAGTTATAGCTCACAGACATGCAGCACTATTGAGAGAAAGAATAAAATCAGACCGCATTGTGCCAAATGAGATTAAATGATAGCCAAACAACATGGTGCAAACTCTATTTCTTTATTTGTCATTGATAGCTAACTAACTGTAACTGGTCATAATTATCTCCATACTTTTTCTTGAGTAGGAAGAATGTCTAATTTTTGCCTCCATTTGTGAGAAGAAGCATCAGACACTAAACTACAAATTTAGAATAATCAGTCCACTAACATCCTAACTTCTCCTACACATCAGAGGTGGCAGACTTAAACCATTTTGGGCTGTTCCATCTTAGATGATTGATAGGCCCTACTGTCACAAAATTGGTTGACGGCAGTACTGATCAAGCGATTTATTGTGCAATATTACATTCATTCTTAGGATTCTGCCTCATTCTTCGGGAATATGCACTATTTAAACCCCACAGAATGCATCTTCTCTCCTTTCCCGCAAACATTATCTTCCAACCACAAAGGAGTTTTAAACACTTTTGTTCTGATTCCCATGTGTTTAAACTATTGTGCAGACTTTCTGAAGAATCCAGGAACAAATAAGGAGTATTTGGGGTAGATTTATCATATGTCGAGTGGCTGACATCGCTAAATGCCAACAGCATACAGCTAAAAGGTGGTGGGCAAGGTAAGGAGCAGCTGTCTTATGACCGCTGCTTCTTATTTTAGGTTTCAGGTGGACCTGAAACCTCAGGCATAGAAAACAGCATTCGCTCCTTGAAAAATCGACCCCTTTGAATGATTCTGATTTCCCACCACAGGTCTAGAGAGAGAGAATATATTTTGTATTTGAAATTTGTTTCCATGATGTGATGCATGGTGTCCTTTATTTGTGATCATATCACATACATGTAATTAAACCATAAACAATTAGCACATTGCAGGGGCATATAAATGCATAAAAATTTTTTTGACAAGGCGGCTTACCGACGAATGGTCAGGTGACGTTTTCGACCAGCCACCTTCCAGTCTACTCTGTTGGCATGCTGCACATGTTTTGAGGGTGTCACCCACCTCAGCACGTGATCTCCCAGGCCAGGCAGCAACAGGGGTTAGTCCGGTTAGGTGCGAAGAAGAGAAGTGACTGTCGGGAGGAGACTCACTGATCAGTGGAGCCTGAGGACTGGAGACTGAGTGGAGCGGGGCAACAACTCCGTTATGGCAGTGCCACAGTCACTGAAATATCGCTGGCTGGTGTAGGCAATAAAATTGTCGCTAGGCTAGCAGAGGAGGAGGCATTAAGAGGAAGTGTTAGCTGGCTGCCTGGCATAGTAATGTGTGGGATTGGGAAGCAAGCACAGATATGCTTTTCTTTGTCCTAGAGCTAGACAATGATGCATTTGTGATTTTCTGTGTATTATAGGATTCACAGCTATTTAATGAGTGAATTGTGATTGATTTATTACTTCCCCATCTTCACAATATGTACACTACAACTCACTAAGATTTCCATGATATAGGGCAACTTGGGCAAGCAACACGAAAGCCAACTTCTAATGAAAAAATCTGGTTTCTCATGAAGGGAAAAACCTGTATGCTTTCAAATCAAGACATTTTCTTAAAGGGACACTGAACCCAAATTTTTTGTTTCGTTATTAAGATAGAGCATGCAATTTTAAGCAACTTTCTAATTTACTCCTATTATCAATTTTTCTTTGTTCTCTTGCTATCTTTAAAAAGAAGGCATCTAAGCTAAGGAGCCAGCCAATTTTTTGGTTCAGACCCTGGGCAGCACTTGTTTATTGGTGGGTGAATTTATCCACCAATCAGCAAGAACAACCCAGGTTGTTCATCAAATATGGGACAGCATCTAAACTTACATTCTTACTTTTCAAATAAAGATATTAAGAGAATTAAGAAAATTTGATAATAGGAGTAAATTAGAAAGTTGCTTAAAATTGCATGCTCTATCTGAATCACAAAAGAAAAAAATTTGGGTTCAGGGTCCCTTTGAATA
This sequence comes from Bombina bombina, assembly GCF_027579735.1. Lineage (NCBI taxonomy): Eukaryota > Metazoa > Chordata > Amphibia > Anura > Bombinatoridae > Bombina > Bombina bombina. Next base: position 137,003,415 of record NC_069504.1, on the reverse strand, counting down.
GAAAGTATGCTTTTTCTCCCCTTTATGAGAAGCCACATTTTTTTATTAGAAGTTCAAGTTTGCTTTCATGTTGCATTCCCTATATCATGGAAATCTTAGTGAGTCACACAGTATATATATATATATATACACACACACAAACATGAAAAGAAAGCCTGGCGGTCACATTGAAAACTGCAGAAATTAACTAATCACTCACCAGGAGATGAGCACTTATCTCTTGTCCTCTGGTATAACAGCAGTTAATGCAAAAGAACACAAGGGCTAAAAGCTGGTTTATATTGTGGGTGTGCAATAATAAACAGAACATAACTGTTGGATGCCAAGAACTTTTATAGAAAGAGAAGAAAGTTGTTACTGAAACACACTGTTAAAACAGATGTTGCCATGGCTGAACAATTTTACTCTCAATTCTTTGTTGGTTGATTATTCACTAGGTTGAAGCTTAAACTTGCATTACTTTTATTAGTTGTCATAAAAGAGGTTATCTTTACATAAACGCATTATAACACACACAAAAAAAACAACAAACTATGCAAATGCATCTTAAAAAGCACAGATTCTATCATGCAGGCCAGCATATACAGCATCTAGAAAAGTAAAAGTCCTAAGGTTAAGAAATCATGACAGTGCCCTATACAGAGGTTTATCTTCAGTCTTCAGGTTAATTATTCTTCTTGATTTATCTATTGCTGCTCTCCTGTTTCTAGCCCCTTGAGGAGTCACAAGTAGATATGAGACATGTAAATTGCCTGCCTTTTTGGTGCATAAATATTAATGTATCCCTTTGAGTAGAGCAAAAGCCCATAAGGCTAAGGTAAGGTTTTGTATTTTTTGTTCATCTGCTTGGCATAATGTCTTAAAGGGACAGTTTACTCAAAATTTTTCTCCCCTTTAATTTGTTCCAAATGATCCACTTTACCTGCTGGAGTGCATTAAATTGTTTACAAGTAGCTCCTTTACCCTTATATTGGCATTTGAAATTGTTAATTTAGCATGTGGTATCCCCACCTATTCTGAAAGTTTGTGGCCGCGCGTACCAACTATAGATAAGCTTTGTAAACACAGCCAGCAGAAGAAATTACACTCCCAGTGTGATAAAGCAGAGATAAGGTAATAAAATGTTGATTTTCCATTGTTCTCTCAAAGTACTAGTGATTGTTTTATGGACAGATATAAGATAAAGAAGCTGGTATATGTGCACAATGTGATACAGTAATGAGATCTGATTATACCTACAAGCTCAACCTATTTTATTAGGCTGTGGCTTCAAAACACAAAATCAGAGCTTTAATATACACAAATAAACCTTAAAAAGCTAATTTTCATAAATTTTTTACTCTGCAGTTGGTATAAAAAGCAATTGTAAACACATTAAGGGACAAACTATTTTACAGTATACTGTCCCTTTAAGGTCAGTATATAGGTTTCTTCCGTCTTTTAATGTCAGTGTAATTGGAGAAGCCCTAAAAAAGCAGTCAAGGTCTTCCAATGAATAATAATTTAATAAAATATAATATATATATATATATAAAATATAGACACAATAAATAATAAAGAGAGAATATATATATATATATATATATATATATATATATACATATACAGTATATATATATATATATTTATATATATATATATATATATATATATATATATATATACTGTATATATATATACTGTATATATATATATACTGTATATACAGTATATAACCAGCACTTGCATTCTTATTAGAATCACTAATAGATCAATCACACATTCAAGTAAAAACCCTCTCTGAAGGTATATACAAATCTAGCAGTAGATGAAGATATATAGAACACATATCTTAGATGTAGATATTAACATATTTAAAACTTGATTACTTGATTGTGGCAATATAAATAAATGAAGTAGGTGCTTTTGACAAAGGCACAGGGGGAGCTTAAACGTGTAGAGGTATACCCTTATTGGCACCTGGGAATTTCAGTTGATTTGAGGTATACCCCACAAACAGAGGATCATTCAACTGATCAGCAACAGGAAGGACTGTGGAGGTTTTGGAAATGTGGTATCCAGACTAAGGGAGGAGCCGCAGTTAGACAGCCAACCTTGCCCAGTCCGGAAGGCATTAATTGTCTAAATACTATGTAATTCACTCACAAGGAGAGATCAGGGGAAATTAAACAAATACAAGTGAGTAATGGGCTGACCGTGGAACCGCTCACTAGAAAGTATTGAACTGTTACCACACCTCTTACAGTGATATGTGTCAAATTACAAACTGGGGAACCAAACTTTTGGAGCACCTATTCATGTATTTATATTGTCACAAACAATCAAGTTTTAAATAAGTGTGGTGGAGTGTAAGGATTTTAACGCTGCGGAGCTTACTTTTTACATTGTATGATTCTTATGTTTTAATATACTCAGTATTTTATTATCTACAGGTATATCTAAGATATGTGTGCTATATATCTTGATTTAATGCTAGATTTGTATATACCTTTTGAGAGCGTTTTTACTTAAATGTGTGATTGATCTATTAGTGAGTCCAATAAGGATACCAGCACTAGTTTAATATATATATATATATATATATATATATATATATTGTATATATGTATATATACAGTATATATTGTGTCTATATTATTTATTGTGTCTATATTTTATATATATTATATTTTATAAAAATATTATTGATTGGAAGACCTTGACTGCATTTTTAGCGCTACTCCTGTGTGTTTTAGTATTAAATTTTTAACCCTGGGGGAGTCATTGGGGCCGATTTATCATTGGTCTGTCCGACATGATCTACTCAGCAACATGATCCACTGTCATCATTTTTCATTGTACAAGCAGTTCTGGTGAACTGCTTGTGCAATGCCGCCCCTGCAGATTCGCAGCCAATCGGCTGCTAGCAGGGGGTGTCAATCAACCTGATGGTATTCGATTGGGTTGATTGCTGTCCACCGCTAAGAGCAGGTGGACCAGTTAAGGAGCAGCAGTCTTAAGACCGCTGCTTCTTAACTGCTGTTTCTGGCGAGCCTTTTGGCTCACGCGGAAACAGGGCGAGTTGGCCCCATTCAGTGCATAGTGGGAGTTTTAGTTTTTAGAGGTCTAGGAGTCTACACAATAAGGATTCAACTGTATAGTTTACTCAAGTGTAATTGGAGAAACAAACAAGGTCAGAAGCATAAATATTTTACCTCTTTCAATGATAAATCTGCAACCTCATAACCTCCTCCTCATCATTATGTAATACCTTTACAAAAAAAAACTTTTGAACACATTATACTTTCTACTTTTTTGTTACTGTCAATGACTACAAAAATAGCAGAATTTCAGTCATATTTTTTCATACCAGTCCTGAGTTTGAATTTTTTTTTTTTTTAAATATACTTTTTATTGAGATTTGCGACAGATACAATATAAAGCCTTCATCCACTTACAATCACAGAGAGTATACAAAATAAGTGAGGGTGGATATGGTAAAGAATTGTTAATACAATATGTTTGGAAGCGCCTTATGACAATAAGGAAGTCTTTTCTCAGAACACAAATGTCTATAGAGACTCCTTTGAAAGAAATGGTAAATACATTTTCACATAAGTACCTAACAGACCTGCTGTTTTATGGGGCAATCTATAATTGTGTGTGAAGATGTAACACACAATCTATAGTTATAAAATTTCGAAACACATATCCATCTGTCCTCCCAGGTCTCCACCATTTAATAAGCAGCTAGACTTAGTATAGTGAAATCTAATTTTTGATAGTATTAGCATATAGCATATAATGGTATAAAAAGAGTGGGGGTAATCAGCAGACAAGAGCTGCTTCTAATAATAGGAGGGGGGGGGGAGACATGTCCATGGAGTTTAATGATATAGAGCTATTATTATTGTGTGGCTTATTAGTGAACTGGTCTCATTTGGGCTTGTTGTAAGACCAATGGAATGTATATGAGGAGGGCTAGTCAATATTCAGTAAATTCAACATGCAGAGCATTAGGGTTATAGGAGAGATACAGAACAATTACCTATTATCCCAAATGTTGAAGAAAAAACAAGATCTGAGTCATGCACACTAAAAAGTATTACCATCATATAACAGAAATAACGAATATACTTGAACTGACAATAGATAAACTTCTAGAGATAAGTGAGAGTATAAAGAACTACCAGAAGATGTCTTCTAAAACTGCTGTTATATACTTCCAAGAGGTGGTATAGAACACTACCCAACCTAGTAGTCTGGTCTGACACAAACTGTAGACTATCTACTATCAAGCTGCTTGCCCTCATAATGATAAGCCTCAGTCACCTCAATGTCAAGCGGTTAAGCAAAGTGTTAGAGGGGTGAACAGCCACATTGTAGTAATTATGTGAATGCATCTGACCCAGGGTTACATCTCTACTACCTAGTTAGACATATTAACCCACTCCAGTTCTATATACCTAGCATGGGTGAGTAAGGAAAGGATCTTATATATTATTATACTTAATGAACAGCTGACCTCTTATACAATGAAGTATGTATGCACAACATTGACACATATTAATAGTAGGACTTAAGAGCTAGAATATACATGTAAAAATGGATAAAACATAAGGCATAACATTGTTTATCACTCTGCCTCAATTATATATTGAAAAGCTCAGCTTAAATGATAAGTGAGTAAGTGTATGGCTCTATCCAAGCCGTTACATGAGTGCATAGGGGATAAGTTCCTGAAACATAAAACCGGATTTTGAGATACATAACAGGCCCAACATTAAGAGGAGCCAATACCCCTCTGTCATTCTCGAGTGATCCTCTTGTTTACCCAACTCCTGTTCTTCCAAATGTCCAAAGGCGAGACGGCTCTATTGCAGATTGAGTGTCCACCTGTTCTAGCTTAGAGTGGTTATCCGGTCTCACGAAGATGGAAAGAGATCAATGTTGCATAGGTTAGTATTGAAGCTCCAGAGGTGTCTGTACTAATTTTTAAGCAAGAACCTTTAAATGTGAGCTGCCACCCACGGACGGCTCTCTTTTAGAGCAGGTCCAGGAGTTCCATAACACACCTCCGTGCGATCCGGTATAGACATATCAGGGTACTCAAGGAAAGGTATGTCAGTATAGGGCTGAGAACGCAACTCACTGCTCTCTCTTACTCCACCATGTACTAGCTGCAGTCCCTTGTGATGATCGTTGGCAGTGGAATAATAAGGCATTCAAAAGAGTCAGGCAAGGGAAGCAGACTACCTAGAAGTTGCTGTTTAAGGCCTTGAAAATGATCGGTGAGGAGTTGCTGCACACGTGCCTCCCATTGATCGATAAGTACAGTTGTCTCCATAGTGCTATATAAATGGAAATAGCGCTTGGATCTTCTGTAATCGTTGGGGATCTAGGGTTAGTTGGAAGGTGTCTATGGAGGTTCTCTCATAAGATAGAATGGAGGATAGCTGTAACTTGTGATAAGGCCACTGATTAAGGCCTCAGTGATGTAGATAATGAGGCGCAGAACGTAGATGAAGCATAACTAAGATCATTATGTTCAGCTTGTAGCTGGGGGTCTGGAAAAATAGTAATTAGACGTTGATGGCGTTGTCATCCAAAGATAATCAGTGGATTGATCTCTTAGTTGCTGCAGCCTCTGATTTTTGCAGCCATGCTTGTTCATTGCTTGGACACGCCCCCTGAGTTTGAAATTATAAAATTCATGTGCATAATAATAAATCTCAACAAACAAACTATTAAAGCTATAGTATATCACTTTCCTGTCTAAAATTCCCAGATTTTGATGCAGGGACAAGGTTAGAGTAATAGGAAAAGTTCAAAGTTAAGGTTTAATGGTGTACGATACTCAGTGCCATTGCAGCTTGAGTCAGATGCTCTGTGGCAGCTGGTCATAATGATCAAATGTATATAGCCACTCCATATATCTACAGCGGACTATACTTAAATAATTGGGTCTAGCCAATATTGCAGGGCGAGGTTCTGACAGGTCACCAGTAATGAAGACAAATAGTTTATTGTTCCTTAGGCAGCAGACAATAATTTACAGCAGATACATACACTGTTAAAAGGTAACTGGAATGTGTGTCCCTTCAGACTATTCTGCAGTTGGGTTATGTGCACAGACATATGACAAGCAGTTACAAGAAAACAGGAAAGAACCCTTTAGACAAGAACAAGTGGTCTAACTAGTGTTTCCCCAGATAATACATTTAACAATTCTAAGAAATTATATTCTCATGGTTCTATTAAGCTGTGAACAGGCAATATTAGACAAGTTAGATTGGACTTTTGGACAGTTGTATGTCCTTTGCACCTTATTAACTAACTATGGGGTAAATCACAATCCTTTTCTAATGATTTTCAACATAAAAAGAGTAAAGTCTATGGAGATTTTTGTGGATAAATCACTTGACAAATTCTTCTAAAGGAATGTGATCATCTCAAATATCATTTTTCAATCAGGTTACAAATATTATTATTATTATTATTATTATTATACTTTATTTTCAAAGTTCCAACAAGTTCCATAGCACTCTTTATGGGTACAAAATATAAAATACAATCATGATACAATTTTTTTAAGAGACAGGACAACATTTATCAAACAAATACAGGACAAATTGATGGCCATATTCTCTTGGTAACTTACAATCTGCTATCACTAGAGTTTTCATATTGGCTCCATTATAGTAAAGAGCATAGCATCTAGTTTATAGAGCCACCCAGATAAAACAATAGCATTAAAAGGGCTGTCCAACTGCTCTGTAATTTACTGCTCCATGTATACTACATTACATGTGAGGAATTTGATTCAGTTTCCAAATTGATGGATTAATAATGATCTCATTATGGTTGGAGATTAACACTCTTTTCCCAGATTTCTTTGATTTTGGGGGTCTTAACAAATCATAATAGTTTGTTAATGCACCCATCCCTACCTCCTGATTAAAGCATGCTGCTTTAAAATATTTTTGCAATACTTAACTTTGTATAGTCCATTGAGAATCTTTTATTTTTCCATTTATAAAAAAATATGTTTCAGTAAACTATAAAGCTGGTGCCTTGTTAAGTTATATTTCATAGGATGATTTAAATCCTGCTGTACTGAAAAAGTTATAAGACAGCTTATTAATTTCTATTATATTAAATTACTTTGATATATCATAAAAAAAATTAAACAATACTACATAGGGGGCTCCCTTCAATAAGAAATAATATTGAATAAAATTGAATACAAAGGGCTTCATTTATCAAAGGGCAGGCAGACAAGGTTTTCTATCATGAACCTTGTCTGCTCAGTCTTGCTGCAAGCAGGCAGCAGTAGACTGCACACATTTAACATTGCACAAGCCACTGATTGTGCAATGCTGCTCCCTACTTGACCACGGCCAATCATGCGCAAGAGGGAGCTGTCAATCATCCAAATCTGTTCAGGATGATTGTAATCCACCACATTTTAGGTGGCGGAGAGGTTAAGTAGCAGCGAGCCTCAAATGCCGGGCACCAAAGCTGCTATTGCAGCATGATAAATGTAGCCTTAAAGACTCTATAGAAATATGATGAACTAGGGTCCCAAAAATCACAAACGTGAATGATCCCACATAAATGAAAAAACAAAGATTATCTCTAAATAAATAAAGAAACATAGGGGTGTCCCATAGCCAAGTACAGTCTGAAGATCCTTATTCAAATAGACAATAAAAATGCAAAAGAAGGAAGACTCAGCACCCCAATCACAATTTGAGAAGTGAGATCAGAAAGGTATAACACTGGTCTAGTATAGCAATGGGCAGCAATATCTGAAAGAGCACTGTTCAAAATCAAGTCACAAATGAGCATAGCTCATCAGCTGCATGTATATCCACTCTGGAGCAGCATGAAACATAACCACTCCTAGTCCAATATTTCCTTGTTTACTGTAGGGCACAATGAAATGTCTCCACTCCCAACCTTAGGCTCCATACTTGGTGGTTCCCGGGGTTAGGGTAATATCAGAGGCAATCCCTTTTCCTTTGGCATTACAACATTTAAGCATTCCCAAACTTTGCCTAGTAATGGAAGGACTCCGTGGAACAATATACACTCCCAGCCTTAGACATACCGTACATCAGAAGTTTTCTATGGTGCTAAACAATCTAGCCAGCCTTCCTACTGATCTGCAACTATGTCCTGGGAACAGATCACTGTGTAAGCAATGAAGCTCACTAGGTTCTCAGCTCATCAGGCTGCCCAATCACCAAGCACCAGGCATGATATCTATAGCAGTGCTGAAATTGGACACAGAGTCCCTGTCCTTCTCATAAATGCATCGAAATCCAACAGCTTTATGAAAATGCATTCACAGTACATAGAGCACCAGCAGGTGCAATACTCACAGTCTGGAACTTCTCAGCCATCCAGCAGACTGATCATCATACCACAGCTGGAAATGGACCAAAAACTTCTTATTTGCTTGGGATAGCTTGAAAGTATTCATCCAAATGTAGTGTATGTTAGATGTTAAAAACATGTATTAAAAATTTATTTAAAATAGTGACACTTTTATCAGCTCAATAGGTTGTTTATTCAGGCCTATACAAGCAAGTTATTTATATACAATTGTTTCAACCTTACACAACCAACACATATGTGGTTCCCTGATGAATCACAGTGTGGGGTGAGATTATCTATAGCAGCATGCTATGTCATCTACATGACAAAAAAAGCCAAAATCCAGTCATCAAAAATCAAACCCCATCACTATCTTGAAATCCCACAAACATAACCCAAAACTAAGTTATCAAAAAATGGTGTACTAATATAAAACACAAGAAAACACCATGAAAGCAATGGACATTACTTCATGCCCCTCAATGACATCATCCAGAAAACATCCAATAATATTTTAAAAAGGGCGGATAGATTCGCCAGAGGTTCTTCGTCACTATCTTGAAATGTCACAGCTGTAATACAATAAAAGAATCAATTCTAAAAAGAAAAAAATCAATCCTTGGATTGAAGGTTTTTGTACACCTGTATAACACTCACAATCCTAAGAAGGGGTGGCTATCTGTTAGAACAATGCTAATAGGGCTCGTATTTCAGGAGTGGTATGCACTGAATACTTAAAATATAACCTTTATTAGAAATGTCATTAAAAATAGCCACATACAAACAAACATATATTAAAAACACAGGGAGATTGACTGGTTATGATTATCAGCGCACTGGATAAGTTTGGTACGGATAATGTTATAAGAGATTGAATCTTCAACCTAGGATGTATAGATCCATAATTGAGATGAATATCATCTTATAATTGTGTTAGGAGGTAGTATCGCAGGTATTATAGTTTACTATAGGTGTGGAAGTAAAATAAGGGTTCCACTAAGGTATAGTGTGATTTACACGTTGCTAACAATGGGAAAACACCCAATTTGCACAGAGTGCTTGTGACTGAATGAGAGAGAAATTGTTACCACCTATTATATAGTTTGATCCTGTATTAGATACCATGGGGCCTATCTATCAAGCTCCATATGGAGCTTGATGCCCCGTGTTTGGCTCGCCAGAAACAGCAGTTATGAAGCAGCGGTCACAAAGACCGCTGCTCCATAACCTGTCCGCCTGCTCTGAGCAGGCGGACAGACATCCCCGGAAATCAACCCAATCGAGTACGATCGGGTTGATTGACACACCCCTGCTGGCGGCCCGATTAGCCGCGAGTCAGCAGGGGGTGGCATTGCACCAGCAGCTCTTGTGAGCTGCTGGTGCAATGCTGAATACGGCGAGCGTATTGCTCGCCGTATTCAGCGAGGTCTGGCGGACCTGATCCGCACTGCTGGATCAGGTCCACCAGTCTTTCATAAATAGGGGCCCATGTTTATCTTTTGGGCTAATATTGTAGCTAATTGTAAGAATTTACTAACATTAGAAATTCTTCTGTATAGATTCTTTATGAATGTTGGTAAATATATCTCAGGATGAATCCTTATCTTCTGTGTCCTGACTGCAGGGGACTCTTACAAATATATTAGCCTGTTTACGCTATCAATAACAGATATTTACTTAGGTTTTAAAAGTGCTTATAACCTCAAATGTGTTGCTGCTACAGGCGATTACTCACAATATATTGACCTGCTTATGCTGTCATTTACAGTTGTGCAATACAATTAGAAAACTGCTCATAGTATCCAGTATAACATGACCACAGACAATTGCTATTTTTATATTAGCCTGTTTGTGCTAACAATACTGAGTGTTTACTCTATTATGTGACCTTCTTGTAACATCAAGTGAATCATTCTACCTTTAAATAAAGTTCTGACTGCTAAAGTATACTAGCAAAACTACTGATATTCCCTTATAACAAGTATCCAGATATGATATTAATGATGCTGTTCTAATAATGCAACGGTTGAGTACACTTAGATTACTACCCTTTATCTATTTATCCAATATATTGTAGGGCTATATATAGCCATCCATAGTGGGGCAATGCTTAAATGTTCAACCTTTGCACAATAAGCAACCAACAACAACCTGCTAATTAAAAAAATGCATATAGCATTGACACTTGCTTTCCCTAACATATTTCGCCACAGCGTGGCTTTTTCAAAGCTGGACAGATAGCTCAGCGTGCTAAGGCACTGTGGCTGAGCTCTGTAGCAACCCAAGGGTTGTAGGTTTGATCCCCAGTAAGGTAAGGTCAATAAAATGAGCAGTGCCTTATGACCCTTACAGGTGATTAGCTGCGCTTTACAAGTACCCAATACATACAAGCCGTCATATCCAGAATATATGACAAAGCCATTGTGGCAAATCTTTCCACTCCTCTTATAATATTATTGGATTTTTCTGGGTGACGTCATTAAGGTGCGTAACATGATGTCTATTCACTGTGTTTACTCATGTGTTATATTAGAATATCAGTGCCTTTTGGGATCTCTTAGGTTTGGGTTATGTTTGTGGGTTATAAAGATAGTGGTGGTGTTTGGTTTTTAATGACTGAATGTTTGCCTTTTTTAGAGTGTAGATGACATTTGTTTGATCTGTCAACAAGTTGTGAGTGATTGTTGCTATAGATAATTCCACCCACACAGCGTGTCTGACCAGGGCACCACACATGTGTTGGTTGTTTAAGGTTGCAACAATTGTATATAAGTAGCAAGTGTTATAATGTTTGTATAAACCTGAAGAAACAGCCCATTGGGCTGAGAAACTTGTCACTGTTTAAACTTTGTTTTTAATAAATGTTATTTTTAACATCTAATATACACTTGCTACCTTTTGATGAATACTTTCAAGCTATCTTAAGCTAAGAAGAAGTTTGGTGGTCAGTTTATGGCTGTGGCATGATGATCAGTCTGCTGGATGGCTGAGAAGGTCCAGTCTGCAGCCTGGTCCTATCTATTACTTGAAGGCATTTAATTGTCTATTTGGATAAGGATATTTAGGCTGTACTTGGTCATGAGGCACTCCAAAATCCAAACATTCTAAAATCTAAACTTTTCATTTAATATTTTTTAAAAAATAAAATTTTAAAAATCCAAACATTCTAAAATCTAAACTTTTCATTTAATATTTTTTAAAAATAAAATTATCAAAAATTACTATTTTCCCCACCTATGAGTTACACTCTTATCTGCCTGTGTCTTGATTTTGGGGTTTTAAAATGCATTAATAGTCTATATTTATTTAAAATAACAAATATTTCTTTCCTGATTACAGTACCATACTATTTATGAGGGTACTATGCATACAAAAGTATTAAAAATTATACAAAACTACCTTTAGGTTGCATGTATTATGACATGTAAATATTTTCTGAATGACATAAGGTATTGCTGCTTACACTTGCTTCTACAATGCAAATATTTAAAAAACTATTCTGAAATCCAAACATTTTCTGACCCCAAGCAGTTTGAATAAAAGGTTTTCTACCTGTATCAAAATAATTTTTTTAACTAAAAGAGCACATATCAAATTGTACTCTAATTTGTGGTTGTTGTTTTTGAAAACTCTATTCTTGTGCTGTATTAACCTTTGTTTTCCTGGAAAGCTTACAGAGGCATGTTCCTCTTTGGCAAAATAACTGTGGGGGGTTTCTTAATCAATACATGATTAATAATCTGCTCTAATATGTTCAATTTAAATTTAAACATATTTTTTATAACAAAGTCCCTTTAATCCAGTGTGATTTAATGCATCAAAAATTAATTTGTGTTGACATTTTATGTAATGTATGCATTTATTTTTCATATTTTTATTATATAATTTCCTCTATTGTCACAATGTGTCCTCATACTCAGATGAATCCTTCTTTGATTTTTTTTATTCTTTTTTCTTTACTACCTTTGGATAATGCAGCTAATTAGACAATGCATTACCTAAGCTATGAGGCTTTATTAAGGGTGTGTTGCCAAAGATCCAGTTATGTTACTACTTTCGTAAAAGGTAAATGCATTTTAGTTCAAATAAAATTCACTGAGTGTGACTAGTTCATTTGACTCAGTGACAGAGGAGAACCTAATCACTAGTTTTCATTATCTTTTGCATGCTGTCTTTTTTTCTATATTCCCAGTATATGCAGATCATCAAACGCTCTCAAGTTTTTATCAACTCATTAGATCATGACTTGCAATAAATGTATGAAGCCACTAATGGCAACATTATGAAAATCGATATATACAAAAGAAAACACTTATCTACCAACTGCAGCATAATGCCAATTAAAAACATATCTGACTAAGCCAACTCCACCCAGATTAGTGATTTTATAAACCACTCTCACCCAAAAGGCATAACGAGACTTGGCTTAACCAGCACAATGTAATATCTATCCATAAAATAGTTCCTGAGGGTTACAAGATCTAAACTAAAAATAATTAAAAACAGAAAATGTGGTGGAGTAATATGAATATACAGAGATCATTTGAATTGCAGCCTAATTAAACCATTAATGAATACAATTTAATCTCCTCTGCTACAGGATACCGTCACAAGTAGATTAAGGCCTCTATTTATGAAAGGTCTTGCGGACCTGATCCGACAGTGCGGATCAGGTCTGCAAGACCTCGCTGAATGCGGAGAGCAATACGCTCTCCATATTCAGCATTGCACCAGCAGCTCTGAGGAAGTGTTCTTTGTTAAACGCGCGTCAGGGGTCCGACAGGAGCAGCTCTGTCTCTCCTTGTTGTTAACTTTTAACCACTTACAAGGTTTATCTAAAGGCTTGCTGATATATCCATACTTACGCTATTTTTCAGCCTTCAATCTTAGCTGTAATCACTAAAAGTAATATAGCCCTCGCATTTTAAGGGCTTAGTATAATTTTACTTGATACATAGTTTGATGGCTGTTATAGAAATATAAACGGATACTTATTTCAGCAAATGTGATATTTAAAATTTACCTGGTTTAAGTGTTTTTAATTCCTTTTGCTTAAGCTATTGTATGCATGTGTGTTCCTAGTCTAAGTAATAAAATATAGAATGTATGAATGTGATGGACCTTTTATAGAACATTTCTATACATAATTCACCATATTATATGCAGAGTGTATGATTAATCTACATTAGTGGAGCTTGTTTCTAAATACAGTACTTAATTGTATCTTTTTACAATTAGTTATACTAGTTGTCTGGTTCTGTCTAAACTAAGACTCCACTACAGGTACTGTTTTCTAATAATACTATAAGAATCTATGCATTCAGTATATAAATATAGTCACATTTAAGACTAATCCTGTAACTATATAACTCTGTTACCCCCTAAACTCTAACATTCTAAAATTTTCAATAATGAACTGCTGAACCTGATAAGTTGCTCTTATGTTCTCTCAAGCAGCAGCCAGCAGTTATCATGGTCTCAGACCAGTGTCGCACTCGCACACACTGTAAGCCCCCCCCTAGTAACAGTTTAGCAATCTGCTGTATGATCATCCTCCACAGCAGTTTACGGACTCAACAGGACAGGACAGGACAGAGCACTGCTAATTGAGATTCCCCCACACGGCTGAGCGCACTCACTGTACAAGTAACCTGAAGCGTCTCTGCTGTATGGAGTCCACCGCGCGGTATCCTAGTGGGTGGGCCTGTCCCCTGACACTTTAGTTTCAGCATATTTTGGTGCTCTGTAGTCTACAAAGTAAGAGCGGCAATACTTACATTGATATTTAAAAAAACAGAGCATGCAGCAACTAATATATATTTTTTAAATATCAATGTATTGCCGCTCTAACTTTGCGCCCCCCTGCTTGAGCATTTTAATGTGGCTGCCTTATGCAAGCACCGGGCCTGCAGAGATACCATGACTATATTATTCAATCACATATGAATTGGATACTCAACAGGAAATTAACACAGTACACCATCATTTTCCTTTGCAGTCTCATAAGGTCATATAAATTCCTTACTGACCTATAAAATATTTTGGACTAGATTGCAAGTGGAGCGCAAATTTATTGTGTGCACGCAAACTGGAAATTTGCCAATTTGCAGGCGAGGGATAAATGACCAGCCATTACAAGTGGCTGGTTATTGCTACCGTGAGCTTGTGGTGGCAATTAGTTTTCCGAAAATTAACCAGAGATCAGATCTCTGGTTAGTTTTCAAAATGTGCCCAAATTGCCCCCAAATTTAAGTGTACTGTAGTTTTGTTTTTGTTTTTTAAAAATGTAGCATTTTTTAATTTAAACTGCACAAAGCGAGCGGGTGTGGGGTGCTAGAAACAAAACGGCACTGAAAAGTGCCTTTAAATTACGGTCTATGGGGAACTGTGTGTTCTCTATAAATATATATGTATATGTTTTTATATATATGTATGTGCTAATATGTGTATATACAAATATAAACACATACATATATATGTATATATTCATATATTTTTTAAATCTGCTGCTCTTTGCTGCGTTAGGTTCTCAGCCGTGTATCACAGGATGAGAAAAAGGCTCCCATTAGAGCCTTTGGAAGTGTGCTCTCATGAGCGCAATGCTTCCCTGCAATACAAATGCGAGGTTGCTTTCACTTTGCACCTAGGGTTGCCACCTGTCCCTTAAAATACAGAACACTTATACGTTACACATGCTGCAGGGTGTGCTGTCCAGAAACACAATACATGTTCCTCCCTACACACCCTGCAGCATGTGTAATTCATAAGTGTCCAGGAAAACATGGCTGAGGTGGCAACCCTATTTGCACCAAACTTGTAATACCAGTGCATGTTTGCGTGAGCTGGTAATACTGAGTAGAGCACAAATATTGTGCTCACATAATTGATATTTTGCGTTATACTAGTTATCTGGCCCTTTATGTTTAGCAACAATATTACTTTAACAACAATATTTTAATAATTTATTTTTAATTTGTAAAGTATTGCAGAGACAAATTCAGAGCTTTTATCCTCAACACTGCCGTGAACAATGTCACAGAATCCACTTACACAGAAGCATACATCTCAGTCCTTATTTATACCAATAAAATAAAAATATCAAGGAAGCTCATTAACGTACCTATGATCACCTGTTTAATTTCTTCATAAACAGTAGGTTTGTTCAAGGCAACAGCAGAGTAGCTGATCACATAGTTAAGTGAACATGTAAAGGAGCTCATTTACAGAATTTAAATGGGAGCCCCTGGGAGTTCGAAGTAACGGGAAGGGGACTTGACCGTAGGAGGAATTAGGCCTAGTGTGTGATTGGTTGGTGATTGTAAAGGGGCGGGCTTAGCACGCGCTGTTACGCTTTTAATGAAAGAGCGGGAGAATCTTTCATCAGATTATTTACAAAACTTATGTGGAAAGTGCTGTGTTCGTTGCGGAATTATTTGTGATGGCGCAGTTTGATGCGATTTTCGACCAGCTTAAGTTGGAAGCTGCTAAAATGGGCCCTACCTGGCTTGAGGATAAGTTACGTCCCTTGTTCGGTCCTGTTATCGAAACGAAGGATGATTTGGAGGATGCTGCTTCGAGACCTGTGAGGCGTTCAAGGCCCCCAGTTCGTTTGGATCCGGAGTCGGAGGGGAGTAATGGCGGACGGAGAAGACCCAGCCCCAGTCCGGGGTTAAAGGCGGCCGTGAGGAAGAAGTCAAGTTCTAGTTCCGGAAGTCGGCAGGTCGGAGCTGAAGTCACGGATAAGGCTGTTCCGTCCGGGAGCATTAGTTCTTTACCAGAGCAAGTTGATGTGCCTGTAAAGAAGGGTGATTCTTTGCCTAAGGGTAAGACGGCCAATTTAGGCCAAAAAGTGGTATTTAAGGGGAAGAGGCAAGTTATTAAAGGTGACGGCCCGCCAAAGCCTAGTTTATTGAGTGGGGGTAAGGAGAAAGTGAGTGGCGGTAGGTTAGAAAGGGTTTTAGTGAAGAAGAGGGGTGAGGTATTGAAGGTGTCGGGTTCGTCTGAGCTATCTCAGGCGGTTGAGGAGCAGTTGCATAATTTTTCAAAAACGGCCCAGATTTTAAGGCCTAGTAGCAATGATGAGGAACAGGATTTTCGAGTGTTAGATGAGAGGGTCGAAGGGGTTGAAGTCAGTGAGAGTCAGCATGATACAGACGTTGATAACGGCATCGGGGAATTAACCTTATATTTAGATTCTTCTGAGGAGGATCTTATTCCTCCCTCTCCCTGTATAGTCAACCCCCTTCGCCAGTTTGGACCGTCAGTCAGGGCATCGAGTGATTTGGTTTTAAGGGGTGAGTTAAGAAATTTGAAGGGTAGGAATGTTGATGTGAATAAAATTTACCTGTCTCTAACAATGTTTTTCTTTTAGAAGGGAATGAGATTGGGTCAAGGCCTGAGAATTCTCCGGGTTTCTTAATGGTGGGAAATGACGGCCTAAGTGGGGATGCTTATGGTCTTCAGGAATCCTGGACGGATAATATCAGGCTGGATATGGAGGACGGCGTTCTGGGGGTGGAACGTCTTAACACAAAGGGAGAAGAAACAGGGGTGAGTACGGCCAACAATTTTAATTTTGGTCATCAGGGGATGATGGGTAGGAGGCATAGTAATACATTTCATAGCTCAGTTAATTCTGTTCAACGTCCAAACAGGTCTGGGATTGGGAGAATACAAGGTAGAGGTAGGCAACGCAAGAGGTATGGGGATTCAAGGGGAGATGGGTTTGAGGTTTCATCTGCTAAGAGGGGTAAGGGTGTTTTAGTGGATAGTAGGTTGGGTATGTCTACGGCTAGCAGGGGCATTGGAATTTGGGCACCTTCAGGGGGTTTGTCACATGTTTCTGTTTTACAGGCTGAAAGAGGTCAACATTTGATAGCTAATACGGAACCCAGGACTACTGGGTTCCAGAATATAGAGAAGGTTATGGCTGCATCTCAAGAGGATCAGTCTGCAGCGACTCAGGATCTTGGTACAGGTAATGAGGGTTCTGGGGCTGTGATTCTGAAAAGGGGGGTTGAAACAGTTGGTGTGCATGCTGATCCTTTATCAATAACTGTTGTAGCGGGTTTAAGGGACTTGTTAGCCAAGTTAGAAGGTGCTAAAGTTTCAGGGGGAGTCGCTAATTCATGGGTTCCTCCTGGATCGGCCCCTCAAAATGAGGTATTAGGTATTGCTGGTGAGGGAACAAAAGATGTAGGGTCGTTACCCCAATCTCAAGTTGTTGGTTTGTCTCAATCAAAAGTAGTTAATATTGATAATAAAGCGTCTGGTGGTCCTGAGCTTAAAATTGCTGACACGGCGTTGGCCAGGTCTTGTTTGT
The DNA here is from genome assembly GCF_027579735.1 of Bombina bombina. Taxonomy (NCBI): domain Eukaryota; kingdom Metazoa; phylum Chordata; class Amphibia; order Anura; family Bombinatoridae; genus Bombina; species Bombina bombina. Next base: position 136,985,732 of record NC_069504.1, on the reverse strand, counting down.
GTTCTATTGGGCCTTTGGGTATGCACTTGACGGCCGAGTTAAGGGAGAAGATATGCAAGAGAGAGTTTATTGAATTATTTTCTCCACTCCCCCTTGACTAGTCTTTTGAAATACCTGAAGACTCAAAAAAGGATGCGTCCAATAAGGAGGATGAAGAGAGGAAAAAACGTTATAGAAAATTACCAAAAACATTTACTAACTGGTTTCAGGCTCTTGTTATTTATGCCAGTGTATTTGTTGGTAAGTTCTCTGATCAAGGCGCGCCCCTTTTTTGTTATTTAGATGAGATAGCCGCTGCTCAGAGAACATACGGGGGCATGGCTTGGTGGGTTTATGATGAACAATTTAGACAACGTTTGTCGGTTAAGCCTGAGATGAAGTGGGATGACCGTGATATGGGCCTTTGGCTAAAAGTGATGACCCCGTTAAGGTCTTCGCAGCCTTTTCGCAGGGGGTGCCGGCGGGTCACTGCAAAATGGTTCGTCGGCAACAGTCAAAAAAGGTTTCTGTTTTGCTTTCAATTAAAAGTTTTGTAAATGGGGATCGTCTTGTAAATTCAGGCACGAATGCTCAGGGTGTGGGGGATCTCACCCTTCCATCAAGTGTTTCAAAAAGAATAAATTGGGAGGAACCCAAGAGCTACCTGAAAAAGGGATTAACCCCGGTGAGGCTAAGCGGGATGGAGCTGTGGCTCGTACTCTACGCTAAACAGAAGGGCTTTGGTGAAAAAGCCTTGTTATTGTTGCATGGTTTCGAGTTTGGTTTTAGAATCCCATCCTCAGGGGGTGTTGTTCATTAAGTCTGCTAGGGAATGGCCTGAGGTTGTTAGGAGTAAGCTTGAGAAGGAGGTTTCTTTGGGTCGAATGGCAGGTCCTTTTAAAGTTTCTCCTATCCCGCATTTGCGTATTTCTCCGTTGGGAGTGGTCCCTAAGAAAGAACCTGGTAAATTTCGTCTTATTCACCACTTATCTTTTCCAAAGGGTGGGTCTGTGAATGATGATATTCCGTTGGAATTATCGTCTGTGTCTTATACATCATTTGATATGGCAGTTAATTTGGTTAGAGAAGCCGGTCAATTTGCCTTAATGGCTAAAGTGGATATTGAGGCAGCCTTTCGGTTACTTCCGGTTCATCCTTCTTCGCATTATCTATTGGGTTGTTGTTTTGATGGGTTTTTCTACATTGACCTTTGCCTCCCGATGGGTTGTTCTATTTCTTGTTCTTTGTTTGAGTGTTTTAGTTCCTTTTTAGAATGGGTGGTTAAATTTAAGTCAGGTTTCTCTTCTGTAGTTCATTATTTGGATGATTTTCTTTTTGTTGGTCCTCATTCGGATGTTTATTTGAAGTTAAGGGATTGTTTTTATTCAATGGTGTCTGAATTTGGGGTTCCTATTGCAATGGAAAAATCTGAGGGTCCAGTTACGGCCCTTAAATTCTTGGGTATTACAATAGATTCCAAAAAAATGGAGTGTAGTTTACCCTTGGAAAAGATTGTGGACTTGTCAAAAACGATTCAGAATTTTTTGGGGGTCCGTAAGGTGACTCTGAGGGAAATGCAATATCTGCTTGGAAAATTGAATTTTGCTTGCAGAATCATTCCCATTGGTAGAGTTTTTTTCCAGAAGAATGTCATTGGCTATGTCTGGTGTTAGTAAGCCTCATCATTTTGTAAGGATTAAAAAAGGCCACAAGGATGATTTGAAAGTTTGGTTGGAGTTCCTTAAAAACTTTAATGGAGTTGCAATATTTATGGAAGCCAGGATCTCTAATGTAGATCTGGATTTGATAACAGATGCAGCTGGCGGTGTTGGTTTCGGGGCTTATTTTCAGGGTCATTGGTGTGTGGAGGTGTGGCCTCAAGAATGGGTGGAGTTGGGGTTAACTAGGAACCTAGTCTTCCTTGAATTATTTCCGATTCTGGTTTCTTTGTTTGTGTGGGAAGTTGATTTGGTGAATAAATCCATATTGTTCCACACGGACAATATGGGCGTGGTTTCTGCTATTAATTAATTATCCGCATCATCATTGCCAGTTTTGCGTTTATTGAGAGTACTGGTCTTGAAATGTTTAAGTATGAATGTTTTTGTCAGGGCAAAGCATATCCCTGGTAAGCTTAATTTGATAGCAGATTCTTTATCTCATTTTCAGTGGGGTCGCTTTTGAGAACTGGCTCCTCAGGCGGACGTAGCTGGAGTGAAGTTTCCGGCCACACTTTGGAAGCTTGGGACGGAGGATTGGCTGAATTAATTAAAAAGTCTTTGGCTCCAGGTACTTGGGTGTCCTATGTATCAGTCTGGAGGTAATGGGAAAGGTGGTTATGTCAGGCTGAAATCAAAGAAGGGTCTGATGATGTCACGGGTTGCTTACTGGAATGGATGTGGCACTGGGGGACCTCGGGTTTGTCACCATCTAATATGGAGAAAAGATTGGCGGCCCTAGCTTTTAGATTCCGTTTATTAGGTCTGCCTGACATTACAAAGGATTTTTGGGTACGTCAAGTCCTAAAAGGTTTGAAGAAAAAGGCAAAGGTTAGAGATAAGAGAAGGCCTATTACATTTTCTTTACTTGAAAAAATTTGGGTAGTATTGGCTAATGTTTGTGCATCAGCATTTGAAGTAATATTGTTTAGAACGGCCTTTGTATTGGCCTTTTTTGGGGCTTTTAGGCTTTCTGAATTGGTAAGCCCTAGCAGGAAAGTTTCTGGAGGTTTACAAAAAGAGGAGGTAATATGGAACGAGAGCAGGGTTGAAATCTTACTGAGAAGTAGTAAAACAGATATCTATGGAAAAGGCAATAATATAGTGCTGTTCCCTAGCTGTGGAGAGATATGTCCTTGTCAGATAATGATGCTTTATGGGTCCATACGGCCTTTACAAGACGGCCCGTTGTTGGTTCACTTAGATGGTTCGTTTTTGTCACAGTATCAATTTAGAGCCATTCTGAAGGGTTCAATTGTTTTATTGGGTTTTAATCCATTAGAGTTCGGGTCCCACTCATTTCGTATAGGAGCTGCTACTGAAGCTACTATGCTAGGTCTCAGAGAGGATTTAGTTAAAAAGATTGGTAGATGGGGTTCAAGTCGTTATAAATCTTATGTTAGACCTGATTTGAGGGTTTAAAAAAAAAAAAAAAAATTAGATTAGAATGAATGTTTTGGAATGCTTGAGCTGAAATCATCCTGAATACTCTGTTTATTTCTTTTATTTCAGGTGTGAGGATCGTATGGGTGATGGGGCATTCATTTATATATTGGGCCAATGCTGAGGCCAGTAAGAAAATGGGCGGCCTTCAGCTCGGGTGTCCAGTTGGTCAATGGGAGGTCAAATGGTTTGGGATTAGGGGTATGTGCTGGGATCTTCTGTTTCCATTGTTTCGAGATTACAGCAAGGTTTTCCATCACCCGGATGTCTTGATATTGCATTTGGGGGGCAATGATTTAGGTATGATTCCTCAAAAAGAATTAGTGAGAAGAATTAAAAGGGATTTGGGCAATATAAACGAGCTTTATCCCGGAATAAAAATAGTCTGGTCACAGATTACTCCTCGACTGGTTTGGAGATCAGCATGGGATTATGATAGGTTGGAAAAGAGCCGCAAGAAAGTTAACAAAATAGTTAGTTCTTTCGTTAGAAGGTTGGGGGGGGGATGTTGTTTTCCACCCAGATTTTGAAGTGGATGGAGCTGAGGAATTCTATCTAAAAGATGGTGTACACTTTAATCAATTTGGGCTGCAGCTATTTCTTTTTGATATAAAAGAAGCGTTGGGCAAAATTTTGGGTTTGGCGGGACTGGGCTGTTCGGTCAGTCCAGTCGGTGGCGGGGGTGCTAGTTCCCAGACAAATATGGTAAGCAATATGGCCAAGTGATTTGGAGGATTTTAAGTAGTTGCCTCTCCATGGGGTGAGCGGGCAACTGGTTTTATAGGGGCAAGGGGTTCCCTATTAAAGTGCATGTGTCCTTGGACGGACTCAACGGGGATATAGTTGAGTCCAGTTTTTGAATAACGGCCATCTTGTTTTGTGGGTTTGGGAACTAGCACCGCTGTGGGGAATTTACAGTTTGTTTGATTTGGAATGTTATTTATGAACATCAGGTATGTTCTGTTAAATGTTTGAAATATTTATTATACAATATTTAACTTATGTTATTAATAAAATGGCTGCGACCAATTTTTTTACCAAAGTTGTGTGTAACTCTTATTTATAGCAATTAAGTTATTTAATAAATGTTATAAGGTTTGGCCGGGGGATTGACGACTTTAAAGGTCAGGGAGCCCCTGGGAGTTCGAAGTAACGGGAAGGGGACTTGACCGTAGGAGGAATTAGGCCTAGTGTGTGATTGGTTGGTGATTGTAAAGGGGCGGGCTTAGCATGCGCTTTTACGCTTTTAATGAAAGAGCGGAGAATCTGTCATCAGATTATTTACAAAACTTATGTGGAAAGTGCTCCCTCCCTCCCCCCCCCTAATTTTTATTTTCCTTCCTTGTTTCGTGTACGTCGCAGCAAGGCGGGGGTGCTAGTTCCCAGACAAATATGGTAAGCAATATGGCCAAGTGATTTGGAGGATTTTAAGTAGTTGCCTCTCCATGGGGTGAGCGGGCAACTGGTTTTATAGGGGCAAGGGGTTCCCTATTAAAGTGTATGTGTCCTTGGACGGACTCAACGGGGATATAGTTAAGTCCAGTTTTTGAATAACGGCCATCTTGTTTTGTGGGTTTGGGAACTAGCACCGCTGTGGGGAATTTACAGTTTGTTTGATTTGGAATGTTATTTATGAACATCAGGTATGTTCTGTTAAATGTTTGAAATATTTATTATACAATATTTAACTTATGTTATTAATAAAATGGCTGCGGCCAATTTTTATACCAAAGTTGTGTGTAACTCTTATTTATAGCAATTAAGTTATTTAATAAATGTTATAAGGTTTGGCCGGGGGATTGACGACTTTAAAGGTCAATGACCAGATAACTACTGAGAACTAAATGTAATATTATTATAAATCAGAAGCAGTATGTCATTTAGTCTCTATAAAAACAAATATATGAGAAATATAAAACACCATCCCCTATAAATATACTATTGTATACAAAAATATACTAATGAACTTAAAAGGACATAATACTCATATGCTAAATCACTTGAAACTAATGCAGTATAACTGTAAAAAGCTGACAGGAAAATATCACCTGAGCATCTCTATGTAAAAAAGGAAGATATTTTACCTCACAATTTCCTCAGCTCAGCAGAGTAAGTTCTGTGTAAAAAGTTATACTTCAGCTGCTCCCAGCTGCAAGTAAAAAAATAAATAAATGAAGAAATGAACTGCAGCCAATCAGCATCAGTAGTGCTGAGGTCATGAACTCATTTACTGTGATCCCATGAGATTTGACTTAACTGAATAGGGAAATAATATGAGTGTGCACAAATGCTCGCCCCTTTCGCTGTCCCGGGACAGACATACTGATTTGCTGCTTAGAAGTCCTTTACAATGGGATGTGGCTACTGAGGAATTTTTGAGGTAAAATATCTTTCTTTATAACATAGAGATGTTCAGGTGATATTTTCTAGTCAGCTTTTTACAGCTTTGCTGCATAACTTTCAAGTGTTTCAACATTTGGGTATCATGGCCCTTTAATTGTTACACAGAGGACCTTAGAAAATGGAAATGTTAGTAGAATTGCAAGGAAGACAGCACTGAGAAAATTCAGAGCCGTATTAACTCAGAAAGATTTTTCTGAAAGGGTTAATGATGAGAAAATAGAGCCAAATAACTATTTCAGGTTGCAAAAGAGCTAACCGGTACCAACTTCTTGCATTTCACTATTTTGCACAGTCAGGGAGGGGCAAGTGTGTCTAGTGCAGAGGAGAGAGTTTTGTTATAGTGGGCTGTAGCGAGATCAGGGCAGGTTATAGTGTAAGTGTAAGGGAGGAGATCTTGAATGATTTTTGAAAATTGGAGCAGATCCACAGCATGTAGATTTCTACAGGTGCGTGGGCGGGATGGAGAAGTGGGTTTAGCTGTTGCAATAATATTTTAGGTGACCAGGTGATGGTCTGAAATGAGAAAAAAGGCGACAGGTGAGGTCAGATATAGAACAAAGGTAGAAAAATAACAGGTTGATGGAGTGTCCATCACGATGAGTAGGAAATAGGGTACACATATAAATACACATGTATATACATATATCTGCACATATATTTACACATATACAAACATATTATGTGTTTTTATATATATATCTATATACACACACATACCTAATAGCCCTTCCTTTTCAAATACCTTGCCATATACCATATCCCTTTTTACCCTTTATTTAATTAATTTTATCAATATTTATATGATTTTTATTAATCAGAATAAATATATATGAGTGTAATATTCTATTTTGATATGTTTATGATGTGTCTGGCGAACATTTCTTTTTAACTCTTACACTTTATGTTAGGTCTTCAGGTGCACTAATACCCTTTGAACCCCCTTAGCATGTAAGCCTAGGAGCCCAGCTGCCCTGTAGATCACCTTCATGTAAAGTATATCAATAATGGTCTCCAGCACTCAAAGGATCAATTCAGGCAATGTATTCACATAAACAAGCAACGTTTCGGGGTCGCAGCCCCTTATTCATGCTTATCCAACTTTACCTTCATGTAAAGGGATCAACAACAGTTTTGAGTCTTGGCAGGGCAACCTATCCATTTGCTTCTTATAAATGCTAACTTTGCATATTATGCAGTCTGCCCAGTCTTCAGCACTAAAGACAGACGGGGGGAGGGTGGAGCAGGTGGGTAGATGAGAGAGCTAAAGGTGGAGAAGAGTCGTTTAGGGTTTGAGGAAAGAGTAGTTTATAGGCGTGCAGAATCAGTTGATAGTCTACAAATAAATTATTCTAATAATAATAATAATAATAATAATTATGTGTCACATGAAACATAATTTTGATAATTTTTAACAAAAATGGCCTCAAATATCTTAAAGATACTGTATGTTTTCTCACTATGTAGTATCCATCAGACATTTGTGACAATCAAACACAACATGCATCAAACCAAAATAAAATAGTAAGGAAGCAATTCAGAAGAGATCCCCATCAGATACTAATGGAATATAGTAGCAGGCAGCATATGTATCTGCTAATATTCTGTGCACACGTGAGTGTGTTTTCTTATTACCTTATCTCTGTGGATCACCACTCATTCTTGTTTACTTTTAGAGCAACCAGTTACATAGTAACATAGTAACATAGTAGATAAGGTTGAAAAAAGACTGAAGTCCATCGAGTTCAACCTATACAAATCTAAAATACTTACAAAAAGCTCCAGTTAAGCTTAAATAACCCCATTAAAATGTGACCCATTTAATACTAGCAATCATATCCATGAATTTTGTTTATATACAGAAATTTATCCAGACTATTTTTAAATGTATCTATGGTATTGGCATTCACTACCTCCTTTGGTAATGAGTTCCACAATTTTATTGCTCTTACAGTGAAAAAACGTTTCCGTTGCAGGAGATTAAATCTCCTTTCCTCCAACCTTAAATTATGACCTCTTGTCAGAACCAATTTTCTTGGAATAAAAAGAGCTTCTGCCATCTCTGTATATGGGCCTTGAATATATTTATATAAAGTAATCATGTCACCTCTCAAGCGCCTTTTTTCTAAAGAGAACAGACCCAGTTTGGCTAGCCTCTCCTCATAGGTTAATTTCTCCAATCCCCTTATTAGCTTTGTGGCCCTTCTCTGAACTTTTTCTAGTTCTGCAATATCTTTTTTAGCAATCGGTCCCCAGAACTGCACTCCAAACTCAAGGTGAGGTCTTACCAGGGCTTTATATAATGACAGAATTATGCTTTCCTCCCTTGAATCAATGCCTCTTTTAATACATGCTAGTATCTTATTAGCCTTTGAAGCCGCTGCCCTGCATTGTGCACTCATCTTTAGCTTGTTATCTATTACTACTCCCAAATCCCTTTCCTCCTGTGTTTGGCTAAGTCTTGTCCCATTTAAAAAATACATAGCCTGCTTATTTTTACTTCCAAAATGTAGAACCTTACATTTTTCCGTATTAAATCTCATTTTCCATTCACTTGCCCATAGTTCTAATTTTAGCAAATCCCTTTGCAAAGAGAGTTCATCCTGCTCTGACCTAATGACCTTACTTAACTTAGTATCATCTGCAAAAATAGAGATGTCGCTATTTAATCCTTGCCCCAAGTCATTTATAAAAATATTAAAAAGAACAGGGCCCAGTACTGATCCCTGGGGGACGCCACTGATTACTTTTGTCCAATCTGAGTATGATCCATTTACTGCTACTCGTTGCTCCCTATCTTTTATCCAGTTATTTATCCATGAGCTAACATTTTCTGCTATTCCCAGTCCCTTAATTTTGTGCATTAATCTCTCATGTGGCACTGTATCAAATGCCTTTGCAAAATCTAAGTATATCACATCAACTGATTCCCCTTTATCTATATTTTTACTTACTTCCTCGTAGAATCTAATTAGATTAGTTTGACATGATCTATTTCTCCTAAAGCCATGCTGATTAGAACTCATAATCTTGTTTACACGAATATGCTCATCAATATAATCCCTTATAATCCCTTCAAATATCTTCCCCACTATTGATGTCAGACTAACTGGTCTATAGCTTCCTGGATCATCCCTGCTTCCCTTTTTGAAGAGTGGCACCACATCAGCTTTACGCCAATCCTGGGGTACCATGCCTGAGGATAATGAGTCTTGAAAAATTAAGAGTAGAGGTTTGTCTATAACAGTGCTAAGTTCCCTTAACACCCTTGGGTGTATTCCATCTGGGCCTGGAGTTTTATTTACCTTAATATTTTTTAGTTTTTTCCTGATATCCTCTAAACAAAACCCAGTTAGTGGTATGGACTGGCATGTTCTATTCTGTTCCAAAGTATCATTCAATGGTTCCTCTCTTGTGTATACTGAAGAAAAAAACTGGTTTAGTACCTCAGCCTTCTCCCTGTCATTATTTATCATGCTACCCTCCACACATTTTAATGTACCTATATTATCCTTCTTAGATTTTTTGCTATTTATGTACTTAAAGAACCTTTTAGGGTTAGACTTAGAATCCTTGGCAATTAATTTTTCATTTTCAATTTTGGCTAATTTGATTGCTTTTTTGCATGCTTTGTTACATTCCTTATAAATATTGTATGCTGAGTCTGTACTATTTTCTTTTAATAATTTAAATGCCCTACGTTTTTTCCTAATTTCTTTCAACACATTTTTATTTAGCCATAACGGCTTAGTTTTTTTATTTTTATTTTTATAACCATATGGTATGTATTGATATGTATATTTATTTAACAAATTTTTAAATATTATCCATTTATCCTCTGTATTTTTATTAGAAAATACATTGTCCCAATTTATATTTAATGATTTCCTTAAATCGTTGAATTTTGCTTTCTTGAAATTAAAAGTCTTAGTTAAGCCTTTAAAACACTGCATATGAAAAGAGATTTCAAATGTGACCATGTTATGATCACTGTTACCCAAATGTTCTTTAACTTCTATGTTTGATATTATATCTGTATTGTTTGATAGCACTAAATCCAATATAGCTTTACTCCTAGTTGGCTCCTCTATTAATTGTGACAAGAAGTTATCCCTGAGAACATTTAAAAATCTATCCCCCTTAGCTGAATTACTAGTTTCATTGGCCCAGTTTATATCAGGGTAGTTAAAATCTCCCATAATTACAGCACTGTTATTAGCAGCCTTACCTATTTGGATAAGTAGTTGAGTTTCCTCCGGGTCACTAATGTTGGGAGGCTTGTAGCATGTTCCTAGTAATATTTTTTTAGGATTTTTCCCCCCACTCTTTATTTCAACCCACAGGGTCTCTACATTGTCACTTGTATCATAAATATCTTCCCGTATTGTAGGTTTAAGGTCAGGTTTAATATACATGCAGATTCCTCCACCCCTTTTATTATTCCTGTCCCTCCTAAATAATGTATACCCCTCTAAGTTAACTGCCCAGTCATGTGAATCATCCCACCAAGTTTCAGTTATACTGATAACATCATAGTCCTCTTCTGCAACTAAGAGCGTCAGCTCCCCCATTTTACCTGTCATGCTTCTTGCATTTGTTGTCATACATTTAATTTTCATGTGCTTTCTGCTGCTACTTGGTGTACTTTCCTCTATACTTTCTAATGTGACATTTCTTAAGTCATCCCTTCCTTGAGATATTAAGGTAGTGACATATTCAGACACTGATCTCTCTGTTCTATTTTGTTCTAATTGACCCTCCCCCCCTTTGCCTAGTTTAAAAGGTTCTCTAAACATGCTACCATCCTTTCCCCCAACACACCTGCACCCATGTCATTCAGGTGCAATCCATCCTTACTGTACAATTTGTACCCTAGTGAAAAATCAGCCCAGTGTTCTAAAAAGTCAAACCCCTCATTTTTACACCATGTTTTTAGCCATGAATTAACAGACCTTAGCTCCTTCTGCCTTACTGAGTTAACACACGGCACTGGTAATATCTCAGAAAATATTACTTTGGAGGTCCTTGCTTTAAGCTTGCTACCTAACTCCCTGAAGTCATTTTTTAGGACTCTCCATCTCCCACTGATTTCTTCATTAGTACCAATATGCACCATGACTGCAGGATCAGACCCGCATCCCTTTAACAATCTATCAATACGCTCCACAATATGCCTAACACGAGCCCCTGGAAGACAGCAAACTGTTCTATGTAACGGGTCTGGATGACAAATTACCCTATCAACCTTCCTTATAATAGAGTCTCCTACCACCAACATCTGCCTCTGGCCCTGACTTGTATGCCCCTCTTCCATGACTGAAGGACTGCCCACCATAGTATGCTCCTCTTCCACAGCTAAAGGACTGTTCACTATACTAGGCAACACGGCCCTCTCTGACACTGCCACCCCTGAACTGATATCCCCAACATCTTCACTTAATCTTGCAAATCTATTGGGGTGTACCAGCTCAGAACTGGCCTGTCTCTTCCGCTTACTTCGCCCTCTAACTGTGACCCAGCTACATCCTGGAGTCTCCTCATCTGAATCCTCCCCATTCCCACTGCTGGAACCATTAACAACCAGCTCAGTCCTATCCATTTCCCTTTCAAGTGTCTGAATTTCATGTAGTGTTGCAATTCGTTCCTCCAGATCCCCAATACGATTTTCTAAAGAGACAATATGCTCGCACTTGCCACAAACATATAATCCCAGAAGCGGCTGCTCCAGTGATGCAAACATGTGGCAAGCTGTACACTGAATGTGATTCTCACACATTCTTAATAAAAGGTTTAACTTAAAAGTATAAAATAAATATATTTCCCCTTGGTTACCCCAAAACCTTGTTTGCCTAACTACCTTGGTTAGCTAACTATTATACTTAAACAGACAATGTTACTTTAACAGAGAATCAATACAGCAAGCCTAAAAGAGCAAGCTCACAGAGTAAATGTGCTAAATTTATAGGCTTGCAAGGCCCAAACAGGTGAAAATAATCCCACCCCTAATTACCCACACAGACAGAAAAACAAAAAAAAAAAAATTGGAATGCTAGAAATAAAGTTATTTAGTTAATTCCTTTTTTTAAAATAAAAATGCAACCCTTGCAAAGCAAATAATTTATAAAATAGCTTGGTTAGCTATTATACTTAAACAGACAATGTTACTTTAACAGAGAATCAATACAGCAAGCCTAAAAGAGCAAGCTCACAGGGTAAATGTGCTAAATTTATAGGCTTGCAAGGCCCAAACAGGTGAAAATAATCCCACCCCTAATTACCCACACAGACAGAAAAACAAAAAAAAAAATTGGAATGCTAGAAATAAAGTTATTTAGTTAATTCCTTTTTTTAAAATAAAAATGCAACCCTTGCAAAGCAAATAATTTATAAAATAGCTTGGTTAGCTATTATACTTAAACAGACAATGTTACTTTAACAGAGAATCAATACAGCAAGCCTAAAAGAGCAAGCTCACAGAGTAAATGTGCTAAATTTATAGGCTTGCAAGGCCCAAACAGGTGAAAATAATCCCACCCCTAATTACCCACACAGACAGAAAAACAAAACAAAAAATTGGAATGCTAGAAATAAAGTTATTTAGTTATTTCCTTTTTTTAAAATAAAAATGCAACCCTTGCAAAGCAAATAATTTATAAAATAGCTTGGTTAGCTATTATACTTAAACAGACAATGTTACTTTAACAGAGAATCAATACAGCAAGCCTAAAAGAGCAAGCTCACAGAGTAAATGTGCTAAATTTATAGGCTTGCAAGGCCCAAACAGGTGAAAATAATCCCACCCCTAATTACCCACACAGACAGAAAAACAAAAAAAAAAATTGGAATGCTAGAAATAAAGTTATTTAGTTATTTCCTTTTTTTAAAATAAAAATGCAACCCTTGCAAAGCAAATAATTTATAAAATAGCTTGGTTAGCTATTATACTTAAACAGACAATGTTACTTTAACAGAGAATCAATACAGCAAGCCTAAAAGAGCAAGCTCACAGAGTAAATGTGCTAAATTTATAGGCTTGCAAGGCCCAAACAGGTGAAAATAATCCCACCCCTAATTACCCACACAGACAGAAAAACAAAAAAAAAAATTGGAATGCTAGAAATAAAGTTATTTAGTTATTTCCTTTTTTTAAAATAAAAATGCAACCCTTGCAAAGCAAATAATTTATAAAATAGCTTGGTTAGCTATTATACTTAAACAGACAATGTTACTTTAACAGAGAATCAATACAGCAAGCCTAAAAGAGCAAGCTCACAGAGTAAATGTGCTAAATTTATAGGCTTGCAAGGCCCAAACAGGTGAAAATAATCCCACCCCTAATTACCCACACAGACAGAAAAACAAAAAAAAAATTGGAATGCTAGAAATAAAGTTATTTAGTTATTTCCTTTTTTTAAAATAAAAATGCAACCCTTGCAAAGCAAATAATTTATAAAATAGCTTGGTTAGCTATTATACTTAAACAGACAATGTTACTTTAACAGAGAATCAATACAGCAAGCCTAAAAGAGCAAGCTCACAGAGTAAATGTGCTAAATTTATAGGCTTGCAAGGCCCAAACAGGTGAAAATAATCCCACCCCTAATTACCCACACAGACAGAAAAACAAAAAAAAAATTGGAATGCTAGAAATAAAGTTATTTAGTTATTTCCTTTTTTTAAAATAAAAATGCAACCCTTGCAAAGCAAATAATTTATAAAATAGCTTGGTTAGCTATTATACTTAAACAGACAATGTTACTTTAACAGAGAATCAATACAGCAAGCCTAAAAGAGTTAGGGTGTGGTTATAACAGAAACCACAAACAGATATAGTAGAAACCAGTAACAGTCCAGGAGCCACAACCGTAACTCTTTTGCCACTGTGGTTTGTCTGTGGGCTCAAAAATTGACTTTAAAAAAACACAGTCATAGGGGGGTAGTTATCAAGCCGTCTACTTTTCTGGCTTCGCCGGCCCAATACGTCCGCCTAAGCTCGCCTACCTTCGCCGCCGCGGACTTGAAAAAATACGCCTAAGTTATCAAATAAAGCTGTCAAAAAGCCGCGGGGCGATGAGCAGCGGACTGTGACAGTTATCACTCATCCGATCTCGCTGCCCTTCGGCTTTTTCCCAGCTTTATTGCTAGCCTGTCACTAAGCACTCAAACTAAACTGCACTGTTCTACCCCCTATACCGGCGCCCCCGGAGCCCCCCAAAACTAAATAAAGTTACTAACCCCTAAACCGCCGCTCCTAGACCCTGCCGCAACTCTTATAAATGTATTAACCCCTAAACCGCCGCTCCTAGACCACGCCGCAACTCTTATAAATGTATTAACCCCTAAACCGCCGCTCCCGGACACCGCTGCCACCTACATTATACCTAGTAACCCCTATCCTGCCCCCCCTATACCGTCGCCCTCTATTATAAAATTATTAACCCCTATCCTGCTGATCCCGCACCTCTCCGCAACTAAATAAATAGTTTAACCCCTAAACCGCCGCTCCATGAACCCGCCGCAACCTATATTAAACCTATTAACCCCTATCCTGCCCCCCCTACACCGTCGCCACCTATAATAAATTTATTAACCCCTAATCTGCCCCCCCATACACCGTCGCCACCTATAATAAATTTATTAACCCCTATCCTGCCCCCTACTACGCCGCCGCCACTGTAATAAAATGATTAACCCCTAAACCTAAGTCTAACCCTAACCCTAACGCCCCCCTAACTTAAATATTAATTAAATAAATCTAAATAAATTAACTCTTATTAACTAAATGAATCCTATTTAAAACTAAATACTTACCTTTAAAATAAACCCTAATATAGCTACAATATAAATAATAATTATATTATAGCTATCTTAGGATTTATATTTATTTTACAGGTAACTTTCAATTTATTTTAACCATGTACAATAACTATTAAATAGTTATTAACTATTTAATAGCTTACCTAGCTAAAATAAAGAGAAATGTACCTGTGAAATAAATCCTAACCTAAGTTACAATTACACCTAACACTACACTATACTTTAATAAATTATTCCTATTTAAAAATAAATACTTACCTGTAAAATAAACCCTAAGATAGCTACAATGTAATTAATAATTATATTATAGCTATCTTAGGATTTATATTTATTTTACAGGTAACTTTGTATTTATTTTAGCTAGTTAGAATAGTTATTAAATAGTTATTAACTATTTAATAACTACCTAGCTAAAAGAAATAGAAAATTACCTGTAAAATAAATCCTAACTTAAGTTACAATTAAACATAATACTACACTATCATTAAATTAACTAAATAAACTACCTACAAATAACTACAATTAAATACAATTACATAAACTAACTAAAGTACAAAAAATAAAAAAAGCTAAGTTACAAAAAATAAAAAAGTAAGTTACAAACATGTTAAAAATATTACAACAATTTTAAGCTACTTACACCTAATCTAAGCCCCCTAATAAAATAACAAACCCCCCCAAAATAAAAAAAATCCCTACCCTATTCTAAATTAAATAAATTTCAAAGCTCTTTTACCTTACCAGCCCTTAAAAGGGCCATTTGTGGGGGCATGCCCCAAAAAGTTCAGCTCTTTTGCCTGTAAAAGAAAAATACAACCCCCCCCAACATTAAAACCCACCACCCACATACCCCTAATCTAACCCAAACCCCCCTTACAAAAACCTAACACTAATCCCCTGAAGATCATCCTACCTTGAGTCGTCTTCACTCATCCGAGCCACCGATGGAACTGAAGAGGACATCCGGAGCGGAAGAAGTTAATCCTCCAAGCGGCGCTGAAGAAATCTTCCATCCGATGAAGTCATCATCCAGGCGGCGCTGAAGAAGTCTTCGATCCGGCCGATGTCATCTTCAAAGAGGCGCTGAAGAGGTCTTCTATCCGGGCAAAGTCATCTTCCAAGCCGGGTCTTGAATCTTCCTTCCGCCGACGCGGAACCACCTTCTTCACCGACGGACTACGACGAATGACGGCTCCTTTAAGGGACGTCATCCAAGATGGCGTCCCCTCAATTCCGATTGGCTGATAGGATTCTATCAGCCAATCGGAATTAAGGTAGGAAAATCTGATTGGCTGATGGAATCAGCCAATCAGATTCAAGTTCAATCCGATTGGCTGATCCAATCAGCCAATCAGATTGAGCTTGCATTCTATTGGCTGATCGGAACAGCCAATAGAATGCGAGCTCAATCTGATTGGCTGATTCCATCAGCCAATCAGATTTTTCCTACCTTAATTCCGATTGGCTGATAGAATCCTATCAGCCAATCGGAATTGAGGGGACGTCATCTTGGATGACGTCCCTTAAAGGAGCCGTCATTCGTCGTAGTCCGTCGGTGAAGAAGGTGGTTCCGCGTCGGCGGAAGGAAGATTCAAGACCCGGCTTGGAAGATGACTTTGCCCGGATAGAAGACCTCTTCAGCGCCTCTTTGAAGATGACATCGGCCGGATCGAAGACTTCTTCAGCGCCGCCTGGATGATGACTTCATCGGATGGAAGATTTCTTCAGCGCCGCTTGGAGGATTAACTTCTTCCGCTCCGGATGTCCTCTTCAGTTCCATCGTTGGCTCGGATGAGTGAAGACGACTCAAGGTAGGATGATCTTCAGGGGATTAGTGTTAGGTTTTTGTAAGGGGGGTTTGGGTTAGATTAGGGGTATGTGGGTGGTGGGTTTTAATGTTGGGGGGGGTTGTATTTTTCTTTTACAGGCAAAAGAGCTGAACTTTTTGGGGCATGCCCCCACAAATGGCCCTTTTAAGGGCTGGTAAGGTAAAAGAGCTTTGAAATTTATTTAATTTAGAATAGGGTAGGGATTTTTTTTATTTTGGGGGGGTTTGTTATTTTATTAGGGGGCTTAGATTAGGTGTAAGTAGCTTAAAATTGTTGTAATATTTTTAACATGTTTGTAACTTACTTTTTTATTTTTTGTAACTTAGCTTTTTTTATTTTTTGTACTTTAGTTAGTTTATGTAATTGTATTTAATTGTAGTTATTTGTAGGTAGTTTATTTAGTTAATTTAATGATAGTGTAGTATTATGTTTAATTGTAACTTAAGTTAGGATTTATTTTACAGGTAATTTTGTATTTCTTTTAGCTAGGTAGTTATTAAATAGTTAATAACTATTTAATAACTATTCTAACTAGCTAAAATAAATACAAAGTTACCTGTAAAATAAATATAAATCCTAAGATAGCTATAATATAATTATTAATTACATTGTAGCTATCTTAGGGTTTATTTTACAGGTAAGTATTTAGTTTTAAATAGGAATAATTTATTAAAGTATAGTGTAGTGTTAGGTGTAATTGTAACTTAGGTTAGGATTTATTTCACAGGTACATTTTCTCTTTATTTTAGCTAGGTAAGCTATTAAATAGTTAATAACTATTTAATAGTTATTGTACATGGTTAAAATAAATTGAAAGTTACCTGTAAAATAAATATAAATCCTAAGATAGCTATAATATAATTATTATTTATATTGTAGCTATATTAGGGTTTATTTTAAAGGTAAGTATTTAGTTTTAAATAGGATTCATTTAGTTAATAAGAGTTAATTTATTTAGATTTATTTAATTAATATTTAAGTTAGGGGGGCGTTAGGGTTAGACTTAGGTTTAGGGGTTAATCATTTTATTACAGTGGCGGCGGCGTAGTGGGGGGCAGGATAGGGGTTAATAAATTTATTATAGGTGGCGACGGTGTAGGGGGGGCAGATTAGGGGTTAATAAATTTATTATAGGTGGCGACGGTGTAGGGGGGGCAGGATAGGGGTTAATACATTTAATATAGGCTGCGGCGGATTCAGGGAGCGGCGGTTTAGGGGTTAATACATTTATTATAGTTGCGGTGGGCTCCGGGAGCGGCGGTTTAGGGGTTAATATGTATAGAGTAGCTTGCGGTGGGCTCCGGGAGCGGCGGTTTAGGGGGTAATAACTTTATTTAGTTGCGGCGGTGTAGGGGGGGTCAGATTAGCGGTGTTTAGACTCGGGGTACATGTTAGGGTGTTAGGTGTAGACAGCTCCCATAGGAATCAATGGGATGTCTGTCAGCAGCGAACTTGTACTTTCGCTATGGTCAGACTCCCATTGATTCCTATGGGATCCGCCACCTCCAGGGGTGGCGGTTTGAAAACCAGGTACGCTGGGCCACAAAAGTGCCGAGCGTACCTGCTAGTTTTTTGATAACTAGCAAAAGTAGTGAGAATGTGCCGCACTTGTGTGCGGAACATCTGGAGTGACGTAAGAATCGATCTGTGTCGGACTGAGTCCGGCGGATCGAAGTTTACGTCACAAAATTCTACTTTTGCCGGTCTCGAGCCTTTGATAACTAAGGCGAATCAGCCTCGCCACAAATACGCTGCGGAATTCCAGCGTATTTGAGGTTGACGGCTTGATAACTAGGCCCCATAAACTCACTAACAAGGAAATCCATGCAGTATCAGGTACTTTCTTTTTCCCTGTAATGTCATCATGCACTCGCTTGGTGAGATCATGAGGATTTTTTACCTCTGCTGGCAATGGTGAAAGAGACTGCAGTCTATTTATTTTTGTTCCCCAGGATCCATATTGGAAAAGGGACCCCCAAAAGGACAGCAAGTTGTCGTCCTCTAAAATGGGAGCTTAGTGCATATGACAATACGGAATTTTCCTCCATGGTCTACAGCTTATAATAGAAATAACATATGTAGGAAATACAATTTGTATATATTTTTAATCAATAAACAGAAAAACACTTGCAAAGCATACAAAATACATTACGGCTTGAGGTATTTGGTTTTACAATGCATAGTATAATGCTTAATTAGATTAATTTCAAAGTGTTTTAGATGCAGAACGCCACATTTCAGGACTTTGGCAACCACATGAAACATGACATTATTTACCATCATTTGTATCTCTGGCATTTATTAACAGCTCATCTGTTCCTTTGTGGTTCCAAATTTTTTCATATAATAAACTTTTTTGTCCTATTTATCACTAAAGCTGAATATCATAAAAAAAAATTCCCCTATGTAGTTACAGTATAAATAGAAATTAAGTTGAAAAATAAATATATTTGGGGATATATGTGTTAGATCATATTCCACTTACAAACTCAGCAACTAATAGTAATGGAAAGGAAATAGCAAAAAAGGGGAAAGTAGGTTAGTAGAGCACTATAACCTAAAATATAATACATACAGAAAGAGAAGTGCTCTTCAAGGAACAGACAACAGTTTGGTAGCTTGTTCTGTTGTGAATTACCACCTGGGAGTACCTTCATTTAGCTCAATTGAGCTTTTCACAGAGGAGAACTTTCCTGAAGTATATCAGCCTGATCCCACCTTATAAGGTTTGTCAAGCCCAAAATACCAGGCAATCCTTCTCTGAACAAGGAACATGGCAACCAGAGATGATCATTTCAGCCTTCTTTAAGTCAGTGAGGTGCAGCCATATTCCTCTAAGCACATTGGACAAGGAGTCCATGTGTGGTTCCCTCCATCACTGAGGAAAAATAATAAAAAGATTCTCTGACAAAAGAGCAATATATACACTAACCCTGGGAATCCAAACAAACTCTATAGTGATACCTCCAATTTTCCCTCAATGATAACTGGATATGTAAACACCAGTTTGGGCCCTGGGGCCCTTTTTAAAGGTACACTTTAGCAAATTTTATTCCTGAAAAGGATGACAACTTTTTAAATTTATCAGTAGCCAATTGGATTCTTCAGCATTTTGGTGCTTCAAAGCTGACTGGCCAAAGTGATAATCCTTAGCTTAAGTTCTGCAACATCCTTTTAGATATTTGGTCATAAACCAAGATCTTTATAGAGGGGCAAAATTAATATTTCAATACCCAGATTGCGTAGAATTTAAAAAGTAATGGAAAAAAAAATGTAGTATGGCTCTAGAATTGATTCAATCATGATTATTTTTTCTCATTACGGATTAAAAACATATCCCAAAGGCTACGAAATAGATTCTGGTAATAATTCTTAATTGCTTGTCTATAAACAGAATGTGAATTTTTTGTGGAAAATTAACGGCTAGATTACGAGTTTTGCGTTATGAGTAAAAAAGCAGCGTTATGGGTTATAACATTGCTTTTTCACTACCGCTGCTATTACGAGTCTTGTAGGTACAGCTGTACCGAAAACTTTTTTGGCCTTAACGCAAATTAACTTACGCAAATTGCGTATAGTCTTTTTTCAATGGCACTTCCAGAGCGCCGATATTACAAACTTTTCTGGGAGGCCAAAAAGTGAGCGGTACAGCCTATCCCGCAAGATTCGTAACGCATTCTAAAGTCAGTAGTTACAAAGCTGTAGCATAAAACTCATAACTAAAGTGTTAAAAAGTACATAACACCCATAAACTACTTATTAACCCCTAAACCGAGGCCCTCCCGCATCGCAAACACTATAATAAAATTATTAACCCCTAATCTGCCGCTCCGGACATCGCCACCACTATAATAAACATATTAACCCCTAAACCGCCGCACTCCCGCATCACAAACACTAGTTAAATATTATTAACCCCTAATCTGCCGCCCCTAACATCGCCGCAACCTACATTACAGTTATTAACCCCTAATCTGACACCCCCAATGTCGTCGCCACTATACTTAAATTATTAAACCCCAAACCTAAGTCTAACCCTAACACTCGATAACTTAAATATAATTAAAATAAATCTAAATCAAACTTACTATCATTATCTAAATAATTCCTATTTAAAACTAAATACTTACCTGTAAAATAAACCCTAAGCTAACTACAATATAACTAATAGATACATTGTAGCTATCTTCGGTTTTATTTTTATTTTACAGGCAAGTTTGTATTTATTTTAACTAGGTAGAATAGTTACTAAATAGTTATTAACTATTTAATAACTACCTAGCTAAAATAAATACAAATTTACCTGTAAAATAAAACCTAACCTGAGTTACACTAACACCTAACCTTACACTACAATTAAATAAATTACCTAAATTAAATACAATTACCTAAATTACAAAAAAACAAACACTAAATTACACAAAACAAAAAAAGAAATTATCAGATATTTAAACGAATTACACCTAATCTAATAGCCCTATCAAAATAAAAAAGTCCCCCAAAATAAAAAAAAACCCTAGCCTACAATAAACTACCAATAGCCCTTAAAAGGGCCTTTTGCAGGGCATTGCCCCAAAGAAATCAGCTCTTTTACCTGTACAAAAAATACAAACACCCCCAACAGTAAAACCCACCACCCACACAACCAAACCCCCCAAATAAAAACCTAGCTAAAAAAAACCTAAGCTCCCCATTGCCCTGAAAACGCTTCGTTGAGAATTGATGTTGGCTCTTCAAAATTGTAAGTGGATCTTCAGGGGTTAGTGTTAGGTTTTTTAAGGGTTTATTGGGTGGGTTTTAGTTTTAGATTAGGCTTTGGGCAATTGAAAGGGCAATGCCCATCCAAATGCCCTTTTCAGGGCAATGGGGAGTTATGTTTTTATTTGGGGGGTCTGTGGGTTGTGGGTTTTACTGTTAGGGGGGTTGTTTGTATTTTTTGTACAGGTAAAAGAGCTGATTTATTTGGGGCAATGCCCCGCAAAAGGCCCTTTTAAGGGCTATTGGTAGTTTTTTGTAGGCTAGGGTTTTTTTTTATTTTGGGGGGCTATTTTATTTTGATAGGGCTTTGAGATTAGGTGTAATTAGTTTAAATATCTGATAATTTCTTTTTTATTTTGTGTAATTTAGTGGGGTTTTTTTTGTAATTTAGGTAATTGTATTTAATTAATTTAATTTATTTAATTGTAGTGTAATGTTAGGTGTTAGTGTAACTCAGGTTAGGTTTTATTTTACAGGTAAATTTGTATTTATTTTAACTAGGTAGTTAGTAAATAGTTAATAACAATTTAGTAACTATTCTACCTAGTTAAAATATATACAAACTTAGCTGTGAAATAAAAATAAGCCCCAAGCTAGATACAATGTAACTATTAGTTATATTGTAGCTAGCTTAGGGTTTATTTTACAGGTAAGTATTTAGTTTTAAATAGGAATTATTTAGTTATTAATAGTAGGTTTTATTTAGATTTATTTTAATTATATTTAAGTTAGGGGGTGTTAGGGTTAGACTTAGGTTTAGGGGTTTATAACTTTAGTATAGTAGCGGCGACGTTGGGGGAGGCAGATTAGGGGTTAATAAATGTATTTAGGTGGCAGCGATGTTAGGGGTGGTTTAGGGGTTAATATGTTTATTATAGAGGCGGCGATGTCCGGAGCGGCAGATTCAGGGTTAATAAGTGTAGGTAGGTTGCGGCGACATTGGGTGCGGGAGATTAGGGGTTAATAAGTATAATGTAGGTGTCGGCGATGTCGGGGAGGCATATTAGGGGTTAATAAGTATAATATAGGTGTCGGGGGCGGCAGATTAGGGGTTAATAAGTATAATGTAGGTGTCAGCGATGTCGGGGGCGGTAGATTAGGGGTTAATAAGTGTAAGATTAGGGATGTTTAGACTCGGGGTTCATGTTAGGGTGTTAGGTGTAAACATAAATTTAGTTTCCCCATAGGAATCAATGGGGCTGCGTTACTGAGCTTTACACTGCTTTATTGCAGGTGTTAGGCTTTTTTTCAGCCGGCTCTCCCCATTGATGTCTATGGGGAAATCGTGCACGAACATGTAAAACCAGCTCACCACTCACTTAAGCAGAACTGGTATTGGAGTGCGGTATGGAGCACAATTTTGCTCTAAGCTCACTTCTTGCCTAATAACGCCGGGTTTCTGAAAACCTGTAATACCAGCACTGTAGGGAAGTGAGCGGTGACAATAACATGCAAGTTAGTACCGCAACCCTCATACACTACAATTTATTTTTTTAATTATGCAATTCTCATAGAAAACTGGGTACTGGCAGACAGCTGCCAGTACCTTAGATGGTGGGAAACTAGTTAGAGTGGGTGGGTTAGAGAGCTTTTTGGGAGAGATCAGGGAGGTGGGTAATCATACGCTGAAGAAAATAGTAATAATATTAAAAAAAAAATCTTAAAATACATACTGGCAGTACTTAAGATGGGGGTGGCCAGTGGCAGTATGGGGGAGGGACGAGAGCTGTTTAGGAGTGATCATGTAAGGATCAGGGGGTGGGAAGTGTCAGGTGGGAGGGTAATCTCTTTACTAAAGCTAAAATTAACCTTACAAGCTACCTGATTAATCCCATTTACTGCTTGGAATAATAAAGGTGTTGTGAGGAGCTGCAATTAGCTGCCTTTTAATTACCAAAAAGCAATGGCAAAGTCAAAAATTCATGCTATTTCTTAACAAAGAGGATCCCAGAGAAGCTTTAACAATCGTTTGTTCCATGATTGCACAAGCGGTATGTAAATAATTTCAGTGATAAACTTAAAGTTTGTGAAAAAGTAAATGATTTGTTTTTATTTAATCGCATTTGGCGGTGAAATGGTGGCATGAAATATACCAAAATGGGCCTAGAGCAATACTTTGGGTTGTCTACTAAAAAATTATAAATAGTTTTGATAGGTAAATAAAAACAAAAACAAAGCTCTATTTCTGTTTAAATGGAGTGAAAGCAAAAATGCTAAAATGCTCTGGTCTTTTGGGAAAGTTTTAGTCTGAAAGGCCCGGTCCTTAAGGGGTTAAACAATGTAATTCTGCTCCACACAAAGCACATATTCTTTTGTATATTCGATTACTTAGCCTATCTGTGTGATGTTATCAATAGCTCTAGAACAATATTACATTCAAATTTATAAAATAATCTAATCCAATTTTTTGTCGAGAGTTTTCACAAGCTTTTCACTGACTAAAACAAGCAAAGAGCCAATAGGAAAGAAGAAATTGATACTATATTACTTATGCTTTGTGTGTTTGACTGACAGCTGTTAGAATGTCTTAAAGGGACATAAAACACTATAAATAATAAATGTTAGATAAATTCAGAACACAACCTTAAAGGAAATTGTAATTTTCATGAGACTTCTTCGATAATCTCGCCAGACCCAGAGAGCTTAAATATCATTTAGAGTATTGGGCCCTTAGTCTCCATAAAGTTATGAATGCTGCCATGTTTAAAGTTATCACTTTGTATCTTCTCTGCTGAGGCCAATTTGAGGCAGCTATAAACAATTTACTACAATGACCAAACAACATAATTTTTTTTAAACTATAGATAATAAAACATTGCATATAACATTCTCACTGTGTTTATAGTCACTTTCACAAGCACAATTAATGACATGTGCAGTTAGCCATATCCTATTATTTTGCCTAAAAAATATAATTAAAATTGTCATAACATGCAAACTAATTAATAAATTCACTGAAATTATAATTGAAAATTCAGATTCTAATATTTTACTTGTGAACATGATTCATGCTTAAAAGTCTATTTGGCTCACATTTTAACTAAACAAGGGAATGATAAGGTTTGTTAAAATATCTGCTAAACGTGTGAATTTGACAGCCTCCCCCAAATAATCAGGATTGTCTGCTGGCATTCCGTAGCTCCTCGAGGTGCATGTGCAGTTATGCCTTTGGAAAGCCAATGGATCCCCAATGTATCGGACCTCATTTACCATAGTGGCATATATATATATTTATTTATATATATATATATATATATATATATATGAGAGAAGATGTGTATAGGTATGGCGCTGTAAGATACACCCTAAAGTAAATCTAAACGTGAGTGGATAACTTGCAGCCTTCGAATGCCTATCAAGCGTGAAAAGTACCCCTATGTACTGCTCACCTGATAGATATAGAAATGTGAGTAAATAAAGGAAAAGGGTATAGGGATGTGATTCTAATGGCGCAACACTCTGGAAAAGAACCGTATGTATTCTATACTCATTGGTAAATAGTTTGAAATCAGTTGCGTGTAGTAGTAGTACTACTCTATTATAGCATTAGTATACTTGCAAAAGAAACTGATATATAAAAGAAAAAAAAATTGATATATATAAAATCCAATATAATTGACTATATGGGTAGATGAATAGTGTCCAGCTAATCAAGTGTACTGGTATATACAGTCCTAGTGTGTGATTCTACCAGACCTGAGGTAAATAAAATATGTATTCATCCGCTGGAAAAATACTAGTGATAATAATATTATTCCTGCGTCTGGTTATTAAGGATGGTCACTCAAATATAATACTGTAATGTCCCTATACCCTTTTCCTTTATTTACTCATATATATATATATATATACAGTATCTCACAAAAGTGAGTACACCCCTCACATTTTTGTAAATATTTTATTATATCTTTTAATGTAACAACACTGAATAAATGACACTTTGCTACAATGAAAAGTAGTGAGAGTACAGTCTGTATTACAGGGTAAATTTGCTGTCCCCTCAAAATAACTGAACACACAGCCATTAATGTCTAAACCTTTGGCAACAAAAGTGAGTACACTCCTAAGTGGAAATGTCCAAATTAGGCCCAAAGTGTCAATATTTTGTGTGGCCATCATTATTTCCAGCACTGCCTTAACCCTCTTGGGCATGGAGTTCACCAGAGCTTCAAAGTTTGCCACTGGAGTCCTTTTCCACTCCTCCATGGTGACATCACGGAGCTGGTGGATGTTAGAGACCTTGCGCTCCCCCACCTTCCATTTGAGGATGCTGCACAGATAGGGTTTAGGTCTGGAGATATGCTTGGCCAGTCAATCACCTTTACCCTCAGCTTCTTTAGCAAGGCAGTGGTCATCTTGGAGGTGTGTTTGGGGTCGTTAACATGTTGGAATACTGCCCTGTGGCCCAGTCTCCGAAGGGAGGGGATTATGCTCTGCTTCAGTATGTCACAGTACACGTTGGCATTCATGATTCCCTTAATGAACTGTAGCTCCCCAGTGCCGGCAGCACTTATGCAGGCCCAGACCATGACACTCCCACCACCATCCTTGACTATAGGCAAGACACACTTGTCTTTGTACTCCTCACCTGGTTGCTGCCACACATGCTTGACATCATCTGAACCAAATAAGTTTATCTTGGTCTCATCGGACCACAGGACATGGTTCCAGTAATCCATGTCGTTAGTCTGCTTGTCTTCAGCAAACTGTTTGTGGGCTTTCTTGTGCATCATCTTTAGAAGAGGCTTCCTTTTGGGACGACAGCCATGCAGACCAATTTGATGCAGTGTGCAGTGTATGGTCTGAGCAATGACAGGCTGGCCCCCCACCCCTTCAACCTCTGCAGCAATGATGGCAGCACTCATACGTCTATTTCCCAAAGACAACCTCTGGATATGACGCTGAGCACGTGCACTCAACTTCTTTGGTCGACCCTGGCCAGGCCTGTTCTGAGTGGAACCGGTCCTGTGAAACTGCTGTATGGTATTGCCCACCATGCTGCAGCACAGTTTCAGGGTCTTGGCAAACTTCTTATAGCCTAGGCTATCTTTATATAGAGCAACAATTCTTTTTTTCAGACCCTCAGAAAGTTCTTTGCCATGAGGTGCCATGCTGAACTTCCAGTGACCAGTATGAGAGAGTGTGAGAGTGATAACACCAAATTTAACACACCTGCTCCCCATTCACACCTGAGACCTTGTAACACTAACGAGTCACATGACCCTGGGAAGGGAAAATGGCTAATTGGCCCCAATTTGGACATTTCCACTTAGTGGTGTACTCACCTATATTGCCATGGTTTAGACAATAAAGGCTGTGTGTTGAATTATTTTGAGGGGACAGCAAATTTACACTCTTACACAGGCTGTACATGCACTACTTTATATTGTAGCAAAGTGTCATTTCTTCATTGTTGTCTATATTAGCCTCAGTGTAATTAACTACAAGAAAAACGAATAGAACATTTAGCAGTTTGAGGTTGTAAAAAAAAATGTGTAATTATGTGTTGAAAAAAAAATACATATACTTTCATTATTTTTTTTTTATTTTCCTGTAATTTAACTTTGAAAATAGTTGGTTTTCTAAATTTCACTGAGTTTCTGTATAGTAATGGATGCCACTGCGTTGGATCCTAGCAGTACACCTTATCTGCCTCTTCTGCTGAATACAGTTAGGGTAGGGATGGGCGAATGGTTTTCAACATTCGAAAAATGAAACAAATTTTAACAGATTTGTTTATTTGTTTCAAATTTCAAATGTTTGCACAACATTATAACATTCAATTAATGTAATAGTATTTCCAATGCTCTCTTTAAAATAAATATTCAATCAAAATGTTTCTAATTTGACTATTGCATAATTCGAATTCAAAATATTCAAATTGATATATTTGTATATAATAGTATTTCTAATTCTCTCTTTAAATTTAATATTCAAAATTTTCAATATTCAATATTGAAAAATTTGAATCTATATATTTGTATCTATTATGCATCATTATACTAAATTCCCTACCACATGAACAAATTAACGGCTAAATTCCGAGTTTTGCGGTAAGGTAAAAAATCTTTTTCACTACTGCTGGTATTACGAGTCTTGCAGGTTTAGGGGCCCCGCACACTTTTTTGGCCTTACCGCAAACCGACTTACGTAAACTTTGTAAACTATTTTTTCTATGGGACTTCCATAGCGCCGGTATTACGAGACTGTCCTGGGAGGCCAAAAAGTGAGCGGTACACCCTCTACCTCCAAGATCCGTAATGCATTCTAAAGTAAGTAGTTATGAGTTTTGCACTACAACGCTGTAGCATAAAACTCATAACTAAAGTGCTAAAAAGTACACTAACACCCATAAACTACCTATTAACCCCTAAACCTAGGCCCTCCAGCATTGCAAACAATATAATAAAAATTTTAACCCCTAATCTGCCGCTCCGGACATCGCCGCCATTAGAATAAACATATTAAACCTTAAACTGCCGCACTCCCGCCTCGCAAACACTAGTTAAATAATATTAACCTCTAATCTTCCGCACCTAACATCGCCGTCACCTACATTATATTTCTTAACCCCTAATCTGCCCCCCCAATTTCGCCGCAACTATATTAAATTTATTAACCCCTAAACCTAAGTCTAACCCTAACCCTAACACCCCCTAACTTAAATATAATTTAAATAAATCTAAATAAAATTACTATCCATAGAAGGGTTGAGTCAGAACTTGTTAAATTACAGGACTCACTTTCCACTAGAGAGAATAAACATTACAATCTCACAAGAGTGGAGCAGGAAGCTATTCAGAGGTTAAAATCTAAACAGGACATAGTAATTCGCAAAAGCGACAAGGGTGGAAACATCGTCATCCTTAACAAATTAGATTATGTTCAGGAAGCTGTTAGACAATTAGATGATCCAGATGTGTATACCAAATTGAGATAAACGGAGATATATATAAAACAGCGCTTGGACTTAAAATACTTTTGCCTCTCTCTGTAAACCCCCTTCCTGGTCACGAATTTGAAATGATTTGTAGTTGAGAGTGGCGCTACTAAAAGCTAAAAAGTATTAAAAACTATGAGAGGAAATATATGTGTTACCTACTGAATATTTTATGTATATATTTTACCCAAATCAAATAGAAAATTAAATTTCCATAGAAATAAGTATACCTTTACTAGATTATGAATTTAGGAAGAATACATATGTTCTATTCACATAAATTTCAAATGCATTTTAGTACAATCAAAAGTTTTTATTATATTACAATCATATGCTGAGAAAAAACTAAAAAATATAAAATACACAGCTGTATATCTATATAAATAAAATATTTCACTAATGACTCACAAAGTAAAAACAGATATTGATATGATAAAATATAAATGAGAGAGCCCAGATAATTTTGAGTCTTTCCTAGTAAAGTAACGATGTCCACAAATATTACTTAGAGGTGTGGTCTGTATAGTGAAACAAAAGGATTTGTTGAATTTGTTGGAAAGATTCTCTTAGTAACACAATTGTTTCAAACAGTTCATATAGTATCCAAGTTCAATTGATAAAATATCAAAGCTCAAATGAATAGAGTGGCAAAGTTCCCAAATAGATGTTAAAAATCCAGTATGTTTAGCAGGGCGACAATCTTGCTTGTGTGTTATTTGCAGTAAACTTAAATGGCACTTTATGAGGTATATCACTTTATGAGGTATATCTGAGCCGCTATATAAGTGGTCTTACCTCCTCCTTCATGTGTTAACCCCGCTTCATAGGTGGTCTTACCTCTTTTTGGATGTGTTTGAAGTCTCTAGGCTTACCGGTCTTTTAAGTTTGGGTAAACGTAGCGATGCAGCGATTCGGTTTTCTTCAACTTGCGCAAGCTCTCCTATAAACCGATGGCTTCTTTACCTGCTCTTAGTACTCAGATGTACGCCCCAATGCCACAATAAAGAATATCTCCATTCCGTGAAATTGCCAGCCCCCTGTGACGTCTTTCGTCCAATCATATATCCTGTCGCCAGACAGGCTTCCTTCAACGCAATTGGATTTGCGCATGCACATTAACGAGCAATCCGAGCAATCCTTCTTTTTAATAGTGGTGCTGCTGGGACTGAGTCTTCTCAAATTCAATCTTTACTGTAGTGTAGTGAAGAAAACCGAATCGCTGCATCGCTACGTTTACCCAAACTTAAAAGACCGGTAAGCCTAGAGACTTCAAACACATCCAAAAAGAGGTAAGACCACCTATGAAGCGGGGTTAACACATGAAGGAGGAGGTAAGACCACTTATATAGCGGCTCAGATATACCTCATAAAGTGATATACCTCATAAAGTGCCATTTAAGTTTACTGCAAATAACACACAAGCAAGATTGTCGCCCTGCTAAACATACTGGATTTTTAACATCTATTTGGGAACTTTGCCACTCTATTCATTTGAGCTTTGATATTTTATCAATTGAACTTGGATACTATATGAACTGTTTGAAACAATTGTGTTACTAAGAGAATCTTTCCAACAAATTCAACAAATCCTTTTGTTTCACTATACAGACCACACCTCTAAGTAATGTTTGTGGACATCGTTACTTTACTAGGAAAGACTCAAAATTATCTGGGCTCTCTCATTTATATTTTATCATATCAATATCTGTTTTTACTTTGTGAGTCATTAGTGAAATATTTTATTTATATAGATATACAGCTGTGTATTTTATATTTTTTAGTTTTTTCTCAGCATATGATTGTAATATAATAAAAACTTTTGATTGTACTAAAATGCATTTGAAATTTATGTGAATAGAACATATGTATTCTTCCTAAATTCATAATCTAGTAAAGGTATACTTATTTCTATGGAAATTTAATTTTCTATTTGATTTGGGTAAAATATATACATAAAATATTCAGTAGGTAACACATATATTTCCTCTCATAGTTTTTAATACTTTTTAGCTTTTAGTAGCGCCACTCTCAACTACAAATTATACCAAATTGAGCTTTGATCCTACTTTATCTTTCAGACAGAGCCTTGAACAAATACTTGACGATGGATGTGATTTGGGCATCATTGATGAGGACACTAGGGCATATCTTAGTGTTAAGTATCCTAGGATTCCTATTTTCCACCACCTCCCCAAGACACATAAATCCCTTGAAAATGTACAAGGACGCCCAATAGTGTCCGGCATTGGGTCACTGTTGGAACCCTTGGGGAGGTGGATGGAAAATATATTACAACCCCTTGTGAGAATGTTGCCCTCCTTCTTACAAGACACTAAACATCTTTTAGTCATGCTTGAAAAAATTGATTGGGATCCAGGTTATTCCTGGATAATGATCAATGTTACAAGCCTCTATTCCAGTATTCCCTTAGATAAAGGAATGATGGCTATTTCCTTTTTTCTGGACAATTACACTGGATATGTTGATACACATAAGAGTTTTATCCTCAGAGTCTTGTATTTCTTACTTACACACAATTACTTCTCCTTTGGCGGCAATTTTTATCTCCAAAAGAGAAGATACAGCGATGGGGGCAACCTTTGCCCCGGCATTTGCCAACTTATACATGGGGTGGTGGGAACTATCCCATGTATATGGAGAGAATTGCCGACATGGGGGAAGGATTGTGATGTATAAGAGATACATAGACGATCTTCTCATCATTTGGGAAGGGACAGAACAGGAAGGTCAGAACTTTGTAGAGGATATAAATGCTAATGATATAGGTCTAAAATTTACGAGTACTTATGAGAAGCACAGTATTGTATTCTTGGATTTAATCTTACTTAATACAGATAATAAAGTAAGAACCAAACTACATCGCAAATCTATATCAGGAAATAGCATTTTGCATGCAAAAAGCATGCATCCTAGACATACTAGATTCAGTATTTTGAAGGGTGAATTTATTCGCCTAAGACGGAACTGTTCCACATTAGAAGAGTATCAAAAGTCAGCGGTAGAATTTATAGATAGATTCTTGAAGAGAGGCTTTCCCTATTATCTGATAAACAAAGCTTACAATATAGTGGCTAGTATGGATAGGCAATCTATGCTATATACTGGTAAGAGTAGGAAGAAGAAACAAGGTTTAAACAAACATCCTGTTTTTGTGACTAATTATAGCAATCAATTTGAACAAATTGCCAAAATTATAAATGATTGTTTGCCGATTTTAAAAGGAGATGAGGATCTTTATGAGATAGTCAAGACAGGATGTAAATGTGTATCTAGGAAGAGCATGACCATAGGCAATATGCTGGCCCCAAGTGAGGTTAAAACATCTATGGATAGAAGTCAGAGTTGGCTTGAATGCAAAGGGCATTATAAATGTGGTGCCACTAGATGTAAGGCATGTACATTTACATTACCTGGAAAAACTTTTCAGTTTGTTAATACACAGAAAGTTTTCATGATGGATGCATGTACAAATTGTTGAAGCACCTATGTTGTGTATCTGGTGACATGCCAACCTTGTGAGAAACAATATGTGGGCCTAACGTCCAGGGAAGTGAGAGAAAGGATTAAGGAACACATTAATGATGTTAAATCAGAGGAACCAGACTCACAAGTTGCTAGGCACTATGAATTCTGTCATAATGGAAATGTCGATTCACTCAAATGGCAGGTTATAGAGAGGGTAAGAACCCCAAAAAGAGGGGGTGATAAGGACATGATGCTTCGCACACGCGAAGCATTTTGGATCTTCAAGCTTAAGACCCGCATGCCACAAGGACTTAACATTCAAAATGATTTAATTAATTGTTGGCGTTGAGATCTAGTTGATTCATATACCTGTTCAGTATTTAAAAATAGCTTTGATTCGAGACTAGACATATTAAGGCTACACATAAGTATATAATACAGCTTATCTGACATTAGGGGTATTACTGTATAAGGTAGTATTTTTTATTATATAATATCATGACACATTGGGGCTATTACTATAGCCTATGTTTTGTCTCCCCTAAGTTAGACAGTATTTAACTTAGCACTGTGCCAATTTAATAGACAGTTTATTTCATGCCTCTCTTGTTTACTCATGCATATCTAGTTGATATATCAGAGTTGTAGTAACAACTTAGGATCAGTATTATTTACTTTGTATCCACACCATGGGCATTTTCATATTATATATTATGATTGGTTAATTATACTGTTACATAGTATTACAAGATTCTTAAAGGCATTAATGAATTTTCTTATTAATTCAAAATAATTGTGTCTACAATATATGTCTTGTTATCAATGCATCCTTCTGTTTTTTACACTTTCTTTCTTTTCTTTTCTTTTTTGGTGTGGTAGGGGTTAACTATTTGATTGCTGCATATGATGTCAGAGAGAATTTGTAATTTAAGGGGCCTGTGAGCTTTGAGCAGCACAGTCTATGAGTAAGGCAGGAGCCGAAACATGTAAGATTGCTGCTGCTCAAGCTCATTCTGACCCATACTGCTTGCTATTTCTGCATTTTATTTACCTTCTTTTTGGCAATAAACGTTAAGTTTTAATTTTTTCAGCTTGCCCAGCCTCGCCTTCTTTTGTTTTTCTACTGATTCCTCAATACAGACCAGCAAGTCTGTTGGCGGTTTGCGGGCTAACGCTATAGCTATTCACTACTTAGACACAGCCACAGTACCTTATTGTGACGTATCAGAGTGCGGACCCATGTGGGAGGAGACAGACCGTAACCGGAAGTCTGCTTGAGCTCCACACGCCGGAGAGCACCGTGACCGGAGCACGAGCCAAACGAGCTGAAGAGCCACTTTCGAGCTTCAAGGTACTGTCCACATGTTCATTATGTGAGTCGAGAACTACAAATAGTTACGAAGTGCTGTTTGAGCGCTGTTTGGGTTTTTTTCTTTTGTTTGGATAAGTAAATAATATTAACCTCTAATCTTCCGCACCTAACATCGCCGTCACCTACATTATATTTCTTAACCCCTAATCTGCCCCCGCAATTTCGCCGCAACTATATTAAATTTATTAACCCCTAAACCTAAGTCTAACCCTAACCCTAACACCCCCTAACTTAAATATAATTTAAATAAATCTAAATAAAATTACTATCATTAACTACATTATTCCTATTTAAACTAAATACTTACCTATAAAAAAAAAACTAAGATAGCTACAATATAACTAATAGTTATATTGTATCTAGCTTAGGTTTTATTTTTATTTTCCAGGCAAGTTTGTATTTATTTTAACTAGGTAGAATAGTTATTAAATAGTTATTAACTATTTAATAACTACCTAGCTAAAATAAATACAAATTTACCTGTAAAATAAAACCTAACCTAAGTTACACTAACACCTAACCTTACACTACAATTTAATAAATTGTAAACAAAGGTGAGGAAAAATCACAAGAGGGCGCTATACCTTATTATCCAATACAATGGTGGAGAATATAAAAACCAAATATATATATATAATTGAGAATAAAAATATAATAAATAATATAGAATGAATAAAAAATAATAAAAAATATTACAAATGGATCACAGACTCTCAATAAACTTAATGTAGCATCCACACACTAATAGTGTTGGAAAAGTCTGTGGATAAAGTTCAGATGTAAAACAGCAAGATGAAGATTCCCAAAGATAGACTTCACCATGTAAGAGGTAGGCAGCACTCTCCTTTCTCCGTAGCAGGTAGTTTTTCTGAAATATATCCGAACACAAAGAGGCACCAAAATGTGTGTATCAGTAGTATACAAACAAGATTACACACAGCGAAATCAAGCACAGGGTACTCACATTTTAGAAGAGCACACCAATGTGCTTGTAGATGCAGGCTGGTTATTACAGCTAACCAGCTGGCTATTCCCGGTCTCTGGAACTGGAACCTCACCAGTCTGTGTTGTTTGGTAGTAGCAAGCTCACACATGGAAAGTTGAAACAGCGGTGTCCAAAAACAATATTTATTATCACAAATATAAAAGACACGTTTACAACCTTCCTATTTAGGACGCAGATAAAAAGATGTAGTACTTTTGCAACGCGTTTCTCGGCTAATGGGCCGTTTCATCAGGCATAACTTAAAATTGTTTTTTAACCGGCTTTTGTAGCTGCTTACTACCAAACAATTATCGACTCCTCCCCTACTGGGAGTAAACTCTACTACCAATCCCTGTCCTCCTAGCCGTGGGTGTGTGTTTCTCTTTCCATACATGAAACAAATTGTAAACTCGTATGATAACATATGTAATAAAGAAGATGTTTAGAAAAACAGGCATTTATATTATATTATATATATTATATATTTATATATAAGGAAAAAATAAATGACTATAGCAATAATAGTAGTAACAATCAACAACGCTTTGTAACACAGTTCAACTCAAATTTCAAATCCATCAAGAAAGTCCTATATAGACATTGGCCCATTCTTCTTAGGGACCCTATACTCAAGAGGAGTCTTAAAGCACAACCTAGTTTAATTTTTAGGAGGGCTCCCACTATTAAACAGACTCTCGCTCCTAGCAAAGTAGTAATTTAAAAAAAAGCTTATAGAAATAGACATCCAATTCAAAAAGGAGGTCATGAGGGAACCTACAGATGTGGGAAAACTAGATGCTTCATGTGCAAGTATATAATGCATGGTCTAAAAAACATCAAGTCCAATGTCACTGGAGAATTATTCCAGATTGGAGAACACCTCAATTGTGGTTCCTCATTTGTGATTTATGTACTCACCTGTAAGTGCGGACTTCAATATTTAAGTCGCACGATACGCAATATACGGACCAGGTGGAGTGAACATTTTCGCAATATTAGGAAAAAATCACTCAAACACAGTGTATCTAGACATCATGTATGTGAACACAATGAGGAACGTGTAGCTTTCGAATTACCCCATTAGAAAGCATCCCAGGGTCTAACAAATACAATCAATTTATTAAGTTAAGACAAAGGTAAACGTTTTGGATATAAAAATTTGGTACCCTTTTTCCATCTGGACTTAATGAGGTGATAGATACTGCTGCTTTTTAATATTTCCTTAGTTTGTATGGGTCGATTTTTATTTTAATTTTTACTGTCATTGATGTATTTTATAGAGTAGATATCTGAATCATGTTTAGTTTTAATATGATATATGTATATATATTTTTCTACTATTTATCACTGTTTTTTATGTATCAATTATCAATTGGAATAAGAGTTTGATTATTATGTATTTGTAGTTGTAAGTCCTCCCCTATGGGAATGAAACATTGTCAACCTAAGTATGTTTAATATTCATAATTTTATATAGATATTTATATATATGGCAATGGTGGGTTTAGATTCTCTATACATTTTCATATGCGGGTGAAACATTGTCCCCCTAAGTATAACATATCACAGATTTATATAGATATTTATATATGTGGCAATGGTGGGTATAGATTTTATATATATTCCATTATATTTTGATTATTTTTCATCTATTGCTACACCTGTAAGAATTTTAAACATTACCCTATAGGTACATACTTCCCAAATATTTCACATATTACACTGTACTTATTATATCATTTCAATACAATAATATAGTACAGTCCTTGAGCTTTTCTGTCTAGCTATAGCAGTAGTTTCACACGTAATCACTTTCCTGATTAGTAGCGCTAATCTTGATATTATGTTAGTATATGTTTACTCACAATATATTGATATTAGTTGTCATCGTTTCTATATTTTGAAACACTATATACTGTACCACCAGTTAATTTTCACAAACATTTTATAAGATCTACTTCACATACACCATGACACACAATGGATTTTATAAATATGAATCCAGAACACACTCATAAATAATATTGCACTGGTGTTCATTTTATTTTATGTTGACTACAGCAACCAACTGTTTATGAAGAATCCATTCACGTCACTAATTGTATATATTTCTTGGAGTCGGATCAATATCGTATGATCCTTTACAATCAGCTTGACTTGACAGCGTGTTTGCACTATATTGTTTGCACATTATATTTTTAGATGTGTATATCAAATGTTTATTATTCATGTAGATTTGGCGGTACCAATTTTTATTATTACTTGATGTCACAAATATAAATGCCTATTTTTCTAAACATCTTCTTTATTACATATGTTATCATACGAGTTTACAATTTATTTCATGTGTGGAAAGAGATACACACACCCATGGCTAGGAGGACAGGGATTGGTAGTAGAGTTTACTCCCAGTAGGGGAGGAGTCGATAATTGATTGGTAGTAAGCGGCTACAAAAGCCGGTTAAAAAACAATTTTAAGTTATGCCTGATGAAACGGCCCATGAGCCAAGAAACACGTTGCAAAAGTACTACATCTTTTTATCTGCTCCCTAAATAGGAAGGTTGTAAAGATGTCTTTTATATTTGTTTTAATAAATATTGTTTTTGGACACCGCTGTTTCAACTTTCCCTGTGTGAGCTTGCTACTACCAAACAACACAGACCAGTGAGGTTCCAGTTCCAGAGACCGGGAATAGCCAGCTGGTTAGCTGTAATAACCAGCCTGCATCTACAAGCACATTGGTGTGCTCTTCCAAAATGTGAGTACCCTGTGCTTGATTTCACTGTGTGTAATCTTGTTTGTATACTACTGATACACACATTTTAGTGCCTATTTGTGTTCGGATATATTTCAATTAAATAAATTACCTACATTAAATACAATTAAATAAATTAAATTAAATTAGCTAAATCACAAAACAAAGAAACACTAAATTACGGAAAATAAAAAACAAATTACAGATCTTTAAACTAATTACACCCTATCAAAAAAAAAAAAAAAAACCCAAAATAAAAAAAACCCTAGCCTAAATTAAACTACCAATAGCCCTTAAAAGGGCCTTTTGCGGGGCATTGCCCCAAAGAAATCAGTTCTTTTTCCTGTAGAAAAAAATACAAACACCCCCCCAACAGTAAAACCCACCACCCACACAACCAACCCCCCAAATAAAATACTAACTAAAAAAAACAAGCTCCCCATTGCCCTGAAAAGGGCATTTGGATGGGCATTGCCCTTAAAAGGGCATTTAGCTCTATTGCAGGCCCAAAGCCCTAACCTAAAAAATAAACCCACCCAATACACCCTTAAAAAATCCTAACAATACAAAAGTCCACAGCACCAAGTTAGTAAAAAACTTTTTTGAACTTTATTCTGGTACAAATAAAATAAAATGCAACGTTTCGGGATCCACTCCCTTAATCATGAATAAGATTAACAGGTGTGTACACAACCCTTATAAAGGGAAAAACTTAACCCTTCACATACAATTTCACATCACTTACAATATAGCACCACCTTGTGGAACCTACATAATACTACCTCATATTTTAATAAATTACCTACTTTTTTACTTTTATATTCAGTGGATCCCGAAACGTTGCATTTTATTTTATTTGTACCAGAATAAAGCTCAAAAAAGTTTTTTACTAACTTGGTGCTGTGGACTTTTGTATTGTTGGAGTATTGAGAGGAAAGCAGTCTCCTCTATACCACTTGTCACCAAATACCTGAGAAAAGGGGAAAAAGGGAGCTAAGGTGCTGTTTGGGCATTGTTTTGTGCTATTAAAAAAATCCTAACACGTACCCCCGAAGATTCACTTACCGGGATAAATCTTCATCCATGCGGCAAGATGTCCTCAACGAAGCCGGCAGAAGTGGTCCTCCAGACGGGCAGAAGTGGTCCTCCAGACGGGCAGAAGTCTTCATCCAGACAGCATCTTCTTTCTTCATCCTTCCGGCGCGAAGCGGGTCCATCTTCAAGACATCCAACGCAGAGCATCCTCTTCCAACAAAGTCTCTTTAAGTGATGTCATTCAATATGGCGTCCCTTAGAGTCTGATTGGATGATAGAATTCTATCAGCCAATTGGAATTAAGGTAGAAATAAATCCTATTGGCTGATTGGATCAGCCAATAGGATTGAAGTTCAATCCTATTGGCTGATCCAATGAGCCAATAGGATTGAGTTTTCATTCTATTGCCTGTTCCAATCAGCCAATGGAATGTGAGCTCAATTCTATTGGCTGATCTTTTTCTACCTTAATTCCGATTGGCTGATAGAATTCTATCAGCCAATCGGAATCTAAGGGACGCCATCTTGGATGATGTCACTTAAAGAGATATTCATTCAGCAAGAAGACTTCATTGGAAGAGGATGCTCCGCGTGGGATGTCTTGAAGTTGGACCCGCTCTGTGCCGGAAGGATGAAGATAGAAGATGCCATCTGGATGAAGACTTCTGCCCATCTGGAGGACCACTTCTGCCCGTCTGGAGGACCACTTCTGCCGGCTTCGTTCAGGACATCTTGCTGCTTGGATGAAGACTTCTCCCAGTAAGTGAATCTTTGGGGGTTAGTGTTAGGATTTTTTTAAGGGTGTATTGGGTGGGTTTATTTTCTAGGTTAGGGCTTTGGGCCTGCAATAGAGCTAAATGCCCTTTTAAGGGCAATGCCCATCCAAATGCCCTTTTCAGGGCAATGGGGAGCTTAGGTTTTTTTAGTTAGTATTTTATTTGGGGGGTTGGTTGTGTGGGTGGGGGGTTTTACTGTTGGGGGGTGTTTGCATTTTTTTTACAGGAAAAAGAGCTGATTTCTTTGGGGCAATGCCCCGCAAAAGGCCGTTTTAAGGGCTATTGGTAGTTTAGTTTAGGCTAGGGTTTTTTTTTATTTTGGGGGGGGCTTTTTTTATTTTGATAGAGCTATTAGATTAGGTGTAATTAGTTTGAAGATCTGTAATTTGTTTTTTATTTTCTGTAATTTATTGTTGTTTTTTTTGTGATTTAGCTAATTTAATTTAATTTATTTAATTGCATTTAATGTAGGTCATTTATTTAATTGTAGTGTAAGGTTAGGTGTTAGTGTAACTTAGGATCGTTTTCTTTGCAGGTAAATTTGTATTTATTTTAGCTAGGTAGTTATTAAATAGTTAATAACTATTTAATAACTATTCTACCTAGTTAAAATAAATACAAACTTGCCTGTAAAATAAAAATAAACCCTAAGCTAGATACAATGTAAC
Organism: Bombina bombina; assembly: GCF_027579735.1. Taxonomy (NCBI): domain Eukaryota; kingdom Metazoa; phylum Chordata; class Amphibia; order Anura; family Bombinatoridae; genus Bombina; species Bombina bombina. The sequence goes on along the minus strand of NC_069504.1, from coordinate 136,946,771 downwards.
TATTAGTTATATTGTAGATAGCTTAGGGTTTATTTTATAGGTAAGTATTTAGTTTTAAATAGGAATAATGTAGTTAATGATAGTAATTTTATTTAGATTTATTTAAATTATATTTCAATTAGGGGGTGTTAGGGTTGGGGTTAGACTTAGGTTTAACAGGCCCATTTATCAAGCTCCGTATGGAGCTTGAAGGGCCGTGTTTCTGGCGAGTCTTCAGACTCGCCAGAAACACAAGTTATGAAGCAGTGGTCTAAAGACTGCTGCTTCATAACCCTGTCCGCCTGCTCTGAGCAGGCGGACAGGAATCGCCAGAAATCAACCCGATCGAGTACGATCGGGTTGATTGACACCCCCCTGCTGGCGGCCGATTGGCCGCGAGTCAGCAGGGGGTGGCGTTGCACCAGCAGCTCTTGTGAGCTGCTGGTGCAATGTTAAATGCAGAGAGCGTATTGCTCTCCACATTTAGCGAGGTCTTGCGGACCTGATCCGCAGTGTCGGATCAGGTCCGCAAGCCCTTTGATAAATGGGCCCCTAGGTGTTAATAAATTTAATATAGTGGCGGCAACATTGGGGGCGGCAGATTAGGGGTTAATAAATATAATGTAGGTGTCGGCTATGTTGGGGGCAGCAGATTAGGGGTTCATAAGTATAATGTAGGTGGCGGCAATGTCCGGAGTGGTAGATTAGGGGTTAATAAGAATAATGCAGGTGTCTGCGATGTCGGGGGTGACAGATTAGGGGTTAATAAGTGTAAGATTAGAGGTGTCTAGACTCGGGGTTCATGTTAGGATGTTAGGTGTAAACATAAAATGTGTTTCCCCATAGGAATCAATGGGACTGCGTTACTGAGATTTACGCTGCTTTTTGGCAGGTGTTAGACTTTTTCTTAGCCGGCTCTCCCCATTGATGTCTATGGGGAAATCGTGCACGAGCACGTACGACCAGCTCATCTCTGACTTAAGCAGTGCTGGTATTGGAGTGTGGTATGGAGCTCAATTTTGCTCTACGCTCACTTCTTGCCTTTTAACGCCGGGTTTGTAAAAACCTGTAATACCAGCGCTGCAGGTAAATAAGCGGTGAGAAAAAACTGCTCATTAGCACCGCACAGCTCCTAATGCAAAACTCTTAATCTGGCCGTAAGTTTTGAATAGTATTTGTTAAATCAAATGTTACATTTGAAATTTCGAATGTGGATATTCAATCTAATTAGGAACATTCGAAAATGACAGTAACATTCAAAATCTTGAAATAAGATTTGATTACTGAATTTCAATGCTTTTTTGTTATTAACATTCAATTGGCAAGAAGAAATATCCACAGGGCTATTCATTCTACCAAGCGAATTGCACTTTTACCACATCCACCCATCCTCAAATTAAGGACAGATATAAAACAGGTAATAATAGATAGTGAGCAAACAAGGCTGCATGGAAACATTGTTAAATAGTTTTTTTAACTAACAAATGGCTAGATTACGAGTTGTGCGTTAAGGTAAAAAAGCAGTATTAACAGGTCCTAATGCTGCTTTTTTATGCCCGCTGCTATTACGAGTCTTGCAGGTATAGGTGTACCGCACACTTATTTGGCCTTACCGCAAACCAACTTACGTAAATTTCGTAAAGGCTTTTTCCTATGGGACTTCCATAGCGCCGGTATTACGAGTTTGTCCTGGGAGACCAAAAAGTGAGCGGTGCAGCCTCTACCGCCAAGATTCCTAACGCATTTTAAAGTCAGTAGTTATGAGTTTTACACTACAACGCTGTAGCAAAAAAATCATAACTAAAGTGTTAAAAAGTACACTAACACCCATAAACTACCTATTAACTCCTTAACTGAGGCCCTCCCGCATCGCAAACACTAACATTATTAAACTCTAATCTGCCTCTCCGGACATCGCCGCCACTAGAATAAACATATTAACCCCTAAACCACTGCACTCCCGCCTCGCAAACACTAGTTAAATATTATTAACCCCTAATCTGCCGCCCCTAACATCGCCGCCACCTACATTATACTTATTAACCCCTAATCTGCCGCCCCCAACGTCGCCGCCACTATTCTAAATTTATTAACCCTTTAAACCTGTCTAACCCTAACACTTAAATATAATTAAAATATATCTAAATAAAATTCCTATCATTATCTAAATAATTCCAATTTAAAACTAAATACTTACCTATAAAATAAACCCTAAGCTAGCTACAATATAACTTAAAGTTACATTGTATCTAGTTTAGGGTTTATTTTTATTTTACAGGCAAGTTTGTATTTATTTTAACTAGGTAGAATAGTTACTAAATAGTTATTAACTATTTAATAACTACCTAGCTAAAATAAATACAAATTTACCTGTAAAATAAAACCTAACCTAAGTTAAACTAACACCTAACACTACACTACAATCAAATAACTTACATAAATTAAATACAATTAGCTAAATTACAAAAAAAAAAAAGATAGCTTAGGGTTTATTTTATAGGTAAGTATTTAGTTTTAAATAGGAATTATTTAGTTTATGATAGGAGTTTTTATTTAGATTTATTTAAATTATATTTAAGTTAGGGGGTGTTAGGGTTAGGGTTAATACATTTAGAATTGTGGCGGTGACATTGGGGGCAGCAGATTAGGGGTTAATAAATGTAGGTAGGTTGCGGCGACATTGGGGGAGGGAGATTAGGGGTTAATAAATATAATGTAGGTGTCGGCGATGTTGTGGGCAGCAGATTAGGGGTTAATAAATATCATGTAGGTGGCGGCGATGTTGGGGGCAGCAGATTAGTGGTTAATAAGTGTAGGTAGGTTGCGGCGACATTGGGGGAGGGAGATTAGGGGTTAATAAATATAATGTAGGTGTCGGCGATGTCCGGAGCGGCAGATTAGGGGTTAATAAATATAATGCAGATGTCAGCGATGTCGGGGGCGGCAGATTAGGGGTTAATAAGGGTGTTTAGACTCGAGGTTCATGTTAGGGCGTTAGGTGTAAACATAATTTTAGTTTCCCCTTAGGAATCAATGGGGCTGCGTTACTGAGTTTTACGCTGCTTTTTTGCAGGTGTTAGACTTTTTCTCAGCCGGCTCTCCCCATTGATGTCTATGGGGAAATCGTGCATGAGCACGTACAACCAGCTCATCGCTGACTTAAGCAGCGCTGGTATTGAAGTGCAGTGTGGAGCTCTATTTTGCTCTACACTCACTTCTTGCCTGTTCACGTCGGGTTTGTAAAAACCTGAAATACCAGCGCTGCAGGTAAGTGAGCGGTGAGAATAAACTGCATGTTAGCACCGCACATCTCATATTGCAAGACTCATAATCTAGGCGTTAAATTGCACAAAGCCTTGTATGCACATTCTTTAATCGTCTGTTTATCTAAAATTGTCCTCAGCAGAAGAGACAGAAAGGCAAAAATCTAGTTGCAATATTCTACTTTATAGAAACTAAACTTTTATATTTACATCTTCAAAAATTTAAACAACTAATATAATTTAAAAAGAAATATCTACATACTATTATCATGTTTATCTGCTTTAACCCCTTAACGACAAGCGCAATTCAGGGTACTGTGCAGGTCTTTAGCCCTTAAAGGGACACTGAACCCACATTTTTTTCTTTCATGATTCAGATAGAGCATGCCATTTTAAGCAACTTTCTAATTTACTCCTATTATCACATTTACTTCATTCTCTTGCTATTTTTATTTGAAAAGCAAGAATGTAAGTTTAGAACCCGGACCATTTTTGGTTCACAACCTGGTTTGTCCTTGCTGATTGGACAGCACCAATAAACAAGTGCTGTCCAGTTTCTAAACCAAAAAATGGCTGGCTCCTTAGCTTTTATGCCTTCTTTTTCAAATAAAGATAGCAAGAGAACAAAGAAAAAATGATAATAGAAGTAAATTAGAAAACTGCATAAAATTGCATGCTCTATATGAATCATGAAATATTTTTTTTTGTGTTTAGTGTCCCTTTAACCCCTTAATGACCACAGCACTTTTCCATTTTCTGTCCGTTTGGGACCAAGGCTATTTTTACATTTTTGAGGTGTTTGTGTTTAGCTGTAATTTTCCTCTTAATCATTTACTGTACCCACACATATTATATATCGTTTTTCTCGCCATTAAATTGACTTTCCAAAGATACCATTATTTTCATCATATCTTATAATTTACTATAAAAAGTTTTATAAAATATGAGGAAAAAATTGAAAAAAAACACACTTTTTCTAACTTTGACCCCCAAAATCTGTTACACATCTACAACCACCAAAAAAACACCCATGCTAAATAGTTTCTAAATTTTGTCCTGAGTTTAGAAATACCCAATGTTTACATGTTCTTTGCTTTTTTTGTAAACTATAGGGCCATAAATACAAGTAGCACTTTGCTATTTCCAAACCATTTCTTTTCAAAATTAGCGATAGTTACATTAGAGCACTGATATCTTTCAGGAATCTCTGAATATCCATTGACATGTGTATATTTTTTTTTAGTAGACAACCCAAAGTATTGATCTAGGCCCATTTTGGTATATTTCATGCCACCATTTCACCGCCAAATGCAATCAAATACAAAAAATCGATCACTTTTCACAAATTTTTTCACAAACATTTGGTTTCTAACTTAATTTATTTACAAACAGCTTGTGCAATTATGGCATAAATGGTTGTAAATTCTTCTCTGGGATCCCCTTTGTTCATAAATAGCAGACATATATGACTTTGGTGTTGCTTTTTGGTAATTAGAAGGCCGCTAAATGCCCCTGCGCACCACACTTGTATTATGCCCAGCAGTGAAGGGGTTAATTAGGGAGCATGTAGGGAGCTTTTTGGGGTAGTTTTAGCTTTAGTGTAGTGTAGTAGACAACCCCAAGTATTGATCTAGGCCAATTTTGGTATATTTCATGCCACCATTTCACCGCCAAATGCGATCAAATTAAAAAAAATCATTAATTTTTTCTCAATTTTAGGTTTCTCACTGAAATTATTTACAAACAGCTTCTGCAATTATGGCACAAATGGTTGTAAATGCTTCTCTGGGATCCCCTTTGTTCAGAAATAGCAGACATATATGGCTTTGGCATTGCTTTTTGGTAATTAGAAGGCCTCTAAATGCCGCTGCGCATCACACGTGTATTATGGCTAGCAGTGAAGGGGTTAATTATGTAGCTTGTAGGGAGCTTGCAGGGTTAATTTTAGCTTTAGTGTAGAGCTCAGCCTCCCACCTGAAACATCAGACCCCCTGATCCCTCCCAAACAGCTCTCTTCCCTCCCCCACCCCACAATTGTCCCCGCCATCTTAAGTACTGGCAGAAACTCTGCCAGTACTAAAATAAAAGGTATTGCTCTCTAACCCTTCCCCTCTGCAATAATGGGCGCCATCTTGGGTACTGGCAGCTGTCTGCCAGTACCCAGTTTTGTAACAAAATGTGCCTTTTTTTAAAAAAAAATCCCTTTTCTGTAGTGTAGCCTTCCCCCCCCCCCCCCACCGAGACCAACCCCCAACCCCTTCCAGGACCCTTAGATTGCATTTTACTGCATTTTTGTTTTTAACTTTTAACTTTTTTTTTCTGTAGTGTAGCGGTTCCCACCCGCTCCCGCCTCGTGCATTCACCCGCCAACCACCCCCCGTGCTCCCGCCCCTGATCCCGCCCCCCTCCACTCCACATAGAGCACCGATGGCCGCCCACCCGCCTCCCACGTAAGCTCCCACCCACCAACGATACCGGCCATCGATGTCCGGTGCAGAGAGGGCCACAGAGTGGCTCTCTCTGCATCGGATGGCCAAGGGGGGTTATTGCAGGATGTCTCCATATCGAGGCATCACTGCAATAACCGGAAAGCAGCTGGAAGCGAGCAGGATCGCTTCCAGCTGCTTTCCAGACCAAGGACGTACGCCACACGTCCTCGGTCATTAACTGCATTTTTTTTGAGGACGTGTGGCGTACGTCCTTGGTCATTAAGGGGTTAAAGGCCAACCCCTGCCCTTCTCCACTCTCAGGCAACCAAGGCCATCCTAAGACTAAAATCACAATATTTCCTATTTGCGAACAAACCAGATAGATATATGGCTTATAAGATAAGGGAGCAATGCAGAGCCTCAGTCATCCCCTTAATTGAAACAGCACATAAAACTGAGACCTCACACCCACAAGAGATCGTAGACACTTTTGCAACCTTCTATAGCGAATTATATGATGGGAAAAAGGTTAGCCACAACACAAAGACAGAGACCCTTACCTTTACCTTTTTCACACATATCCCACTACAAAATATATCTAAAGAACAGGGGGAAGCTCTGAACGCCCCTATATCCAACCTAGAAGTGTTAGGAGTCATTAAAGATCTCAAACCGGGTAAAGCTGCGGGTCTAGACGGATTTACAGGTGAATATTATAAATTATTTAAGGCTACACTAGTCCCTCACCTTACCAAATTTTGCAACTACATAATGGAGGGCAACCCTGTCCCACCTGAACTACTGAATGCAAAAATAGTAGTAATTCCTAAAAAAGCTAGAGAGCATAAAAAATGCCAAAATTACCGTCCAATATCCCTGATTAATCAGGACCTCAAAATTTTTACGAAAATAATAGCGAACCGACTCAAACTAATTATACCCCCCTGGTTCACCAGGACCAGGTGGGCTTCATCAAAGTTAGGGAGGCCCCGGACAATATAGGAAGGATATCCAATCTAATTCAGACCCTAGGAGAGACCCGAACGCCTTCTTTACTCATCTCTTTAGACGCGGAGAAGGCATTCGATAGAGTCGACTGGGAATATATGTTCCTAACTCTACATAAAATGGTGTTCAAGGGTTCCTTTATAAAAGCCCTGCAAGCGATATACTCTCTCCCGGGGACCCATGTGACCTCAGCGGGATACAAATCGAAAACCTTTCCAATCCGTAATGGTACCAGGCAGGGTTGCCCTCTATCGCCACTGCTTTTTGCCCTTTGTATAGAACCATTTGCAGTTAAGATCCACTCACACCCAGATATAGCAGGGGTTTAGATAGACACATCAGTTTACAAACTAGCCCTCTTTGCTGATGACATTTTGTTGACTTTGACTAACCCTCTCATATCACTATCTAATCTTTATACTATCCTAGAAACTTTCTCGACTTTATCGGGATTCAAAATAAACACAGAAAAATGCAAAGCCCTGCCCATTGCAATTCCCCATCAGACCCAGATACTTCTAGAAACAAATTTCAACTTCAAATGGATGAAACACACCCTAAAATATTTAGGTATTCACCTCCCGATTCAATCCCAACAGTTATACAAATTTAATTATATCCCACTACTCAGACAAATAAAACAAGACCTGTTGAAATGGAGAGGTTATAAATTCTCCTGGCTAGGTAGAGTGGTCGCGGTGAAAATGAACGTCCTCCCACGAATACTATACTTGTTCAGAGCTTTTGACATCAAAGAAAAGAAATCCAGCGAAACGTCTTGAAAACATCAACTTCTTCTTTATTAGACATCAGGTACAAAAAAATCCACACTTCATCATAAAATAATAATAATAGAAATAGCTTGTGCCACCAGATTAAGCCGTAGCCGGTCTTACGCGTTTCGGCTTAGAAATGCCTTAATCATAGACCATGCTGCTACATCCGGCGTTAACCCTTAAATAACCAAAGGAAAATTAATCACAAGGGTCAACAGCTGTTTCTGGGAATACAAGCTAATTAGGACATTTCAAAATGCAAACATCGAGTGAATGTTACTGGTTTAATTCCACACAGTAAATAAATATAGACCTTTAGCTGGAGTGGTCTCTCGCAAAAAACTTTATAATGCCAATGAGAGTTATGCTGGAGTGAGCATCATTAATAAATAAATAAATGCCTTTATCAAACAGTTCAATTCAGGGATATCAAAACCTTAACAAAATAGTCCCTAGTATAACATTAATTATCAAGACTAAATATGCATCGCGGGGATAATAGAAAACATGTAGCTCTATTAATTCAAAATATTAATTAATTCTGAACTAATCTGTATAAGGCCTTTTTATCATATTAGATGATCTTATATTAAGTTCCCTAGTGCTATTAAACTGATACTATTTTATCCCCCTGCTGACTAGCTTTAGTCTATGTTAAAGTATCCTATTTGAATAGGTACCCTTGCTAAACAGTGTATTAATATCCCAATCATAAAACCAGGACCCTGTTAATTGGATATGCTTAGAGCTGTTAATAGTGTATTGTTACACTTTCAATTAGAATTGCCAATGATTGATTACATCTCCTGTAGCATTAAATCCCTGTGGACGTCTAGTCCGCAGGGTGAAGATCCAAAATGACTCCCTATGTAATAATCTGGCAGTTCTATCCCCCCCACGTGGAGTATTTCTTATAAGTTCAATAACTTGCCATCTAAATGTTTTGACTACTTTATGATGTATTGTTATGAAGTGATGAACCAGATCAGAGACATCTATATCCTTTTCAATGTTATTAAGGTGTTCTCTGATCCGGAACCTCACCTCACGGGTCGTGCAACCCACGTACTGTTTGTTGCACTCTGTACACTCTACTACATATATGACATATGTGGTTCTACAGTTTGTGCAGTTAGAAAGAAGAACCACCCTTTGTGTGACCCTAGACTGAAAGCGATTAGTCATATTTGTATGGCTGCAAGCAATGCAAGCCGTGAAGTGGCACTTAAAGTGCCCCTTCACTGACAGCCAACTGCTCCCACTCGTGCTTGGTTTCTTAAGCATGCTCGGGGCTAGGATATTGCCTATGGTTCGTCCTCTTTTGGGGACAAAATTACAGCCTTCTTCTACAAAGCATTTGAGACCTACATCACCCGTTAACATTGAGAAATGTTTTTCTATGATACCACATATTTCTCTGAATTGTGGACTGAAGGTAGTGGTGAAGGTGGGTCTATTTAAATCAAAAGTTCCACTTTGATTTATACCCTTCTTCTGGAGCATACTGGATCGCTCCATTCTATTAACCTCCACATACGCCCTCTTTACTATTTTTGGGTGATAGCCTCTTTCAAGTAATTGTGTCTTGAGATTGATAGCTTCCCTCTGAAAATCAGAGTCAAGGGAGCAATTCCTCTTTAGTCTGATCATCTGTCCTTTTGCCACTCCGAACCCAGTGTGTCTTGGATGACTGGATTTGGCATGCAAAATCGTATTAGAGGTAATAGGCTTCCTATATAGAGTTGTTGTTACCTTTCGATTAATTAAATCACCAGTAAGAGCAACGTCCAGGTATGGAACTGTCAATTTATCCCAAGCAAACGTGAACTGCAAGTTCACTGTGTTTGTATTTAGATATTCGTGAAATTGCACTGCTTCTTCCTTGGACCCAGTCCACACGACCTCTTGTATGATTTGATCTTGCTTCTCTGTGTGTTCATTTCTCCAAAGATGTGTTCAGAGCTTTACCTATCAAAATAATCAGAGCAGATATAGAAACATTACAGAACGACATACTAATCTACATAAGAGGTAGTAAAACTGATAGAATATCAAAAGCGATACTGAACAGACACAGAACACTGGGAGGGTTCAGAGTTCCGAATTTAATAGATTACTACAATGCGTCCAGACTAGCCCACGATACCTCGCTATTAAAGAGACCCAAAGATATTGTCTGGCCTACCCTCGAAACAAAACTGGGCAGCTGGGGCGAAACAGACTCAATTATATGGGACCAAGAGAGATCACAAACTAATAGGGAATCCCCTAGACCTTTTACTACAGATCTCACGACAGCGACTTGGAGGATGGCAAGAACTAAATATAACCTTCTACTGCAACACTCTTTGTTTATACCAATTAGATACATATTACCTAGTGACCTTTGGTCTCAAATTAGGAAATGGGAGAATAAGGGATTATATAGAGTAGCAGACTATGTAATGGGTAAAGCAACATTATCATATAACCAGCTACAGACGAAACAAGACCCAATAAAACTACACTGGTACATGTATCTACAGGTAAATTCAGCTATATAAATTTACTTGAGGAAACCCCGAAGCGAAGCCCCCACAATCCTAGAAGAACGCACTAAACGCTCTATTTCATTCTATATGTGGCCATACAATCTTCTCAGAATACCACTAAAACTTCTATTATGCTAGCGTGGGAAAAAGAATTACACATACATAAAGCAGTAAAGGAGTAGGAGGAATTGTTTCAGAAAGCTGATAAGGGTCTCTTGAGCATGGATCTCAGAGAAAATGCAACCAAGACCATCTTTCAATGGTACCTCACACCCATGAGAACGGCACATATGCACCCACAAGGAAGCAGACTATGTTATAGAGGTTTGCGGAGAACTAGGAACATACAGGCACATGTGGTGGGACTGTAGAGAAGTCAAAACGATTTGGGGACAGCTATCTTCCTTTCTCAGTCAGATTCTAGAAGAAAAACTCAACCTTACGATCCAACAGGCCCTTCTACATGAGCATTTCAGCAATTATAACAAATACATCAACACATTTATCAGAATTCTGTGCACAGTCACTAGGACATGTATAACCAGATATTGGAAGACTGGAACACCCACATGGACAGAAATTTACAACAAAATACAGCATACATACACTATGTATGATTTAGTTTCAGGAATATTAGATAACAAAGATGTGGTTCACAAGGTGTGGTATTACTGGATAGGCAGACAGACATTGTAATTACATAAGTTCCTTGGGGTCTTGGACTGGTTGGCCATTGCGAAAATTCCACGTCAGAGCATCACATAAACAAGCAATTGAGACAAAAGTGTTGTCACTACTCCCCATCAAAGATTCTTTATCTACTCATAACCCCCCCTTTATCCCCCTCCCCCTGTTTATTTGACCCCTCCCCCCTCTTTACTTTATTCTATTTAACTTCAGTACTCATGGATCTTGATGCATATCTGTAGTTGAAAAGGTTTGTTGAAATGTGTTAATATAGATAACAAGTATGAAACTATCTCCCAGAGGAGGCAATCTCTCTATGTATTGGGCTCAGTGTAGAGGGATAAAGATGACACCAACCTCACCAGACCCAGAAGATAATTAGACAATGTCGTTACTTCAGATAAGGTGATGTCAAATACTTGTACTTTTATAATAAGAGCCTGTTAGCTCTATATGTTTCCTTTGAAGATCCAAATATCCCATCCTTCCGTATTATTGTAAATCTGACCTCTAGAGGACCTCCTTACAGAGGTCATAGGGGGTACGGATATTGTGTTTTTTTTTTCTGTTCCATGACTCATCTTGAAATCGAAATAAAAATTATTTAAACAAAAAGGCCAACCCCGTAATCTGTCTCCTAGGTTGTTTTCATGCATCACTTGGCAACCGCGCTATTTCTGCAAGCTTCAGGGGTGAGGCAGTGCAGAAATAGTTTAATAGAGGACACACATCCCAGGCTAGAGATCCCATGGTTTTCAGTGGGGCACCTCCAATCATAAAATACATGCTGCAATCATTGTGTATCTCATGCTGCTGCTGGAAGCCTGCATGTGAGCCAGCAGAAATACAGTAACTGTCAAAAATGACAGTTACTGTGTGCTCTATGCTTTGTAGTCTGATGGCCTTAGACATTGTTACTGCCAATCAGATAAACTTACTGAAATCTAGAACTTGTGTAATTAAAACATTCACAAACACACTCCCAGAGCTACAAACTTTTGAACCATTTTATAAGCTTTAATAAATTACTATTATATATAATTTAATTACTGATTTTATTGTGATTTGAGCCCATGAATTCCAGCTTAAGAAAATGGTGCTGTATCTCTATCCAGATGCTCAATATGTGATTTAGTAGTTTAAATGTATCTAATGATATAAAAAAAACAGAGTATAGTGTTAGATCATCATGGTTAGATGTGTTCGCAAGTTAAGTCTTTGTGAAAATGATTTTATTGTTTATTTCTTTGTCCTTAACCCCTTAAAGACCAGGGCAGACCCTAGATACTAGAATGCTGCAAAGCATGCTGGTATGAGGCTTAGTGGCCAATCACTGGATGCTTCAGTGAGTGAGGAAGTCTAGTGATGCACAAAAAAATGGCCCATTGTGATCACTGTGACAACCAGTTACAGTGATCACATCTCAAAAATGACAAGCCATTGTTTGTTAGCAATGGCTTGTCTTGGACCCTCCCCTTCTGTCCCATGAATACATACAATAAATTATAGTATAGTAGTAAAGTATAACATTATTTTAATAAATTGCTTTAATATACTTTTTAATTACATTTTATTTTAATAACGTTTAATTATTTACAATTTTATTTTAATAAAGTTTTTGTTTGTGTGTGTGTGTGTGCTTCACCCCTACATTTTATTTTCTGCCCTTGATGCAAAAAACATTAAACATAATGGGCTATATTACAAGTGGAGCTCTAATTACCGCTTTCACTAAAGTGGTAACTGCGCTAGAAGTAAATCTTTTACGCGCATCGGGTTGTGCTGGTATTACGAGTTGAAAGTAAAGAGTTATCCCTCCATTGCTAACCCGACAAACTCAAAAAGCCAAACTTACACTATCCATTGGGGGGGGGCTGGTGGTTTAGTGGTTAATAGTATAGTTGGTTACTTTGCATTGGGGTCTGGAGGTATAGGGGTTATTATTGTAGTGAAGAATTTGCGATGTGGGGGGTGGCGGTTTAAGGGTTATTAGTGTAGAGGTTTAGTTTGCGATTTGGGGTGTGGTGGTTCAGGGTTTAATATAGTAAAGAGGAAGTTTGTGATGTGGGGGGTGGCAGTTTAGGGGTTCATATTGTAGTTTAGTGCAACTGGTTCCTCCGACAAAACCTGAAAGGTCACTTAAAAAGTTTGAGCAGTAATTGTGATTGCATTTGAGCAATCACATTTACTTTCAACTTGTAATACGAGCGCATATTATCACTCAATGCTAACCATAGAAAATATGGAAAGAGTAAATTACCGTGAGTTTGCGCAAATGAATTTCCGGTAATTTTAACAGCAAATTTTCAGTTTCCAGTTTAATTCCATTATCAATTTGTATATACACATACAGTATATACGGCTAGATTACGAGTTTTGCGTTATGAGGGGTGCGGTACTAACTTGCACATTATTCTTAGTGCTCCATACAGCACTCCAATACCAGCGCTGCTTAAGTAAGTGGTGAGCTGGTTGTACGTGCTCGTGCACGATTTCCCCATAGACATCAATGGGGAGAGCCGGCTGAGAAAAAGTCTAACACCTGCAAAAAAGCAGCATAAAGCTCAGTAATGCAGTCCCATTGATTCCTATGGGGAAACACATTTTATGTTTACACCTAACACCCTAACATGAACCCCGAGTCTAAACACCCCTAATCTTACATTTATTAACCCCTAATCTGCCTCCCCGACATCGCTGACACCTACATTATTCTTATTAACCCCTAATCTTCTGCTCCGGACATCGCCGCCACTATAATAAACATATTAACCCCTAAACCGCCACACTCCCGCATCGCAAACACTAGTTCAATAGTATTAACCCCTAATCTGCCGTTCCTAACATGGCCGCCACCTACCTACATTTATTAACCCCCAATCTGCCGCCGCCACTATACTATATTTATTATCCCCTAAATCTAAGTCTAACCCTAACCCTAACACCCCCTAACTAAAATATAATTAAAATAAATATAATTAAAAATTCCTATCATTACCTAAATAATTCCTATTTAAAACTAAATACTTACCTAAAAAATAAACCCTAAGCTAGCTACAATATAACTAATAGTTACATTGTAGATATCTTAGGTTTTATTTTTATTTCACAGGCAAGTTTGTATTTATTTTAACTAGGTAGAATAGTTACTAAATAGTTATTAACTATTTAATAACTACCTAGCTAAAATAAATATAAATTGACCTGTAAAATAAAACCTAACCTGTCTTACACTAACACCTAACCCTAAAATTAAATAAATTCCCTAAATTAAATACAATTAACTAAATTCAATACAATTAGCTAAATTACAAAAAAAAACACTAAATTACAGAAAATAAAAAGCAAATTACAAGATCTTTAAACTAATTACACCTAATCTAATTGCAATCAGCCAATAGGATTGAACTTCAATCCTGTTGGCTGATTCAATCAGCCAATAGGATTGAACTTCAATCCTATTGGCTGATCCAATCACCCCAAATCACCTCAAACTCACCCACTTAGGAGTATTGACAGTCCCTTCTCTTGCACGATTGGATTCATGCAAAAAGGGGGAGGCCTTACACACAGGATCCTTTGTCCATATGCCACAAATGTGTGCGGACAACTTCTCAAGTTGAGAAGCTTATCTGCACGCTGTTTAGTACATGCAGGCCTTACTCAGTATTTCAAATTACCAGAAGTTATTTTTCTCAGAAATTTCATATTGCTTAATTTCCCTGCCCACTGTATCATGTAACAGCCATCAGCAAATTACAAACTATCGGCTAGATTATGAGTCTTGCATTATGAGTAAAAAAGCAGCGTTAAGCCTCATAACGCTACTTTTTTACTACCGCTGGTAAAACGAGTCTTGCAGATTTAGGGGCACCGCACACTTTTTTGGCCTGAACGCAAATCAATAGGACTTCCATAGCGCCGGTATTACAAGCTTGTCCTGGGAGGTTAAAAAGTGAGCGGTACACCCTATCCCGTCAAGATTCGTACCGCATTTTAAAGTAAGTAGTTATGAGTAGTTATGAGTTTTACACTACAAAGCCGTAACATAAAACTCATAAATAAAGTGCTAAAAAGTACACTAACACCCATAAACTACCTATTAACCCCTAAACCGAGGCCCTCCCGCATAGCAAACACTAAAATAAAAATATTAACCCCTAATCTGCCGCTCCCGACATCGCCGCTACTAGAATTAACATATTAACCCCTAAACTGCCGCACTCCCGCATCGCAAACACTAGTTAAATATTATTAACCCCTAATCTGCCACCCCTAACATCGCCGCCACCTACCTACATTTATTAACCCCTAATCTGCTGCCCCCAACGTCGCCGCCACTATACTAAATTTATTAACCCCAAAATCTAAGTCTAACCCTTACCCTAACACCCCCTAACTTAAATATAATTAAAATAAATATAAATAAAAATTACTATCATTACCTAAATAATTAATATTTAAAACTAAATACTTACCTGTAAAATAAACCCTAAGCTAGCGACAATATAACTAATAGTTACATTGTATCTATCTTACGGCTAGATTACGAGTCCTGCGTTAGTCTTAAAAAGCAGCATTATATTAAAGTTATTAACCCCTAAATCTAAGTCTAACACTAACCCTAATCCCCCCCTAACTTAAATATAATTTATATAAATCTAAATAAAATAACTATCATTAACTACATTATTCCTATTTAAAACTAAATACTTACCTATAAAATAAACCCTAAGATAGCTACAATATAACTAATAATTACATTGTAGCTAGCTTAGGGTTTATTTTTATTTTACAGCCATGTTTGTATTTATTTTAACTAGTTAGAATAGTTATTAAATAGTTATTAACTATTTAATAACTACCTAGATAAAATAAATACAAAAGTACCTGTAAAATAAAACCTAACCTAAGTTACAATTACACCGAACACTACCCTATAATTAAATTAATTCCATAAATGAAATAAAATTATCTAAAGTACAAACCCCCCCCCCACTAAATGACAGAAAATAATAAACAAATTACAAGAATTTTAAACTAATAATACCTAATCTAATCCCCCTAAAAAAATAAAAAAGCCCCCCCCCAAAAATAAAAAAAGCCCTACCCTACACTAAATTACAAATAGCCCTTAAAATGACCTTTTGCGGGGCATTGCCCCAAAGTAATCAGCTCTTTTACCTGTAAAAAAAAGTACAAATCACCCCCAACATTAAAACCCACCACCCACACAACCAACCCTACTCTAGAACCCAAACAATCACTAACTAACCCCTTGAAGATCACTTTACCAGGAGACGTCTTCACCCAACCGTGCCGAAGTCCTCAACAAAGCCGGGAGAAGTCTTCATTCAAGCCGGGCAAAGTGGTCCTCCAGACTGGCAGAAGTCTTCATCCAGACGGCATCTTCTATCTTCATCCATCCGGCGCGAAGCGGGTCCATCTTCGAGACATCCGACGCAAAGCATCCTCTTCATCCGACGGCTCTTCTGGAATGAAGTTTCCTTTAAATGACGTCATCCAAGATGGCGTCCCTTCAATTCCAATTGGCTGATAGAATTCTATCAGCCAATAGGAATTGAGGTAGAAAAAATCATATTGGCTGATGCAATCAGCCAATAGGATTGAAGTTCAATCCTATTGGCTGATCCAATCAGCCAATAGGATTGCGCTCACATTCTATTGGCTGTTCCAATCAGCCAATAGAATGCCAGCTCAATCTTATTGGCTGATTGTAATTTTTTTTACAGGTAAAAGATCTGATTACTTTCGGGCAATGCCCTGCAAAAGGCCCTTTTAAGGGCCATTTGTAATTTAGTATAGGGTAGGGCTTTTTTTATTTTGGGTTTTTTTTTTTATTTTATTAGGGGGATTAGATTAGGTGTAATTAGTTAAAAATTCTTGTAATTTGTTTATTATTTTCTGTAATTTAGTGGGTTTTTTGTACTTATATACAGATTGAGCTTGCATTCTATTGGCTGTTCCGATCAGCCAATAGAATGCAAGCTCAATCTGATTGGCTGATTGGATCAGCCAATCGGATTGAACTTGAATCTGATTGGCTGATTCAATCAGCCAATCAGATTTTTCCTACCTTAATTCCGATTGGCTGATAGAATCCTATCAGCCAATCGGAATTCGAGGGACACCATCTTGGATGACGTCACTTAAAGGAACCTACATTCGTCGAGAGTCACCGGAAGAAGAGGATGGATCCGCGTCAGCTGCTTCAAGATGGTCCCGCTCCGCGCCGGATGGATGAAGATAGAAGACGCCGCATGGATGAACATGTCTACCGGTCCGGATGTCCTCTTCTTGCCGGATAGGATGAAGACTTCGGAGCCTCTTCTGGACCTCTTCTTGCTGGATAGGATGAAGACTTCGGACCCTTTTCTGGACGGATCGGTGATACCCGGCGTGGTGAAGATAAGGTAGGGAGATCTTCAGGGGCTTAGTGTTAGGTTTTTTAAGGGGGGTTTGGGTTAGATTAGGGGTATGTGGGTTGTAATGTTGGGGGGGTATTGTATGTTTTTTTAAAATGCAAAAGAGAAGTTTACTTTGGGGCATGCCCCGCAAAAGGCCCTTTTAAGGGCTGGTAAGGTAAAAGAGCTGTTAACTTTTTATTTTAGAATAGGTTAGGGCATTTTTTTATTTTGGGGGGCTTTTTTATTTTTTTAGGGGGCTTAGAGTAGGTGTAATTAGTTTAAAATTCTTGTAATCTTTTTTTATTTTTTGTAATTTAGTGTTTGGTTTTGTTTGTAATTTAGTTTAGTTGATTTAATTGTAGATAATTGTAGGTAGTTTATTTAATTAATTTATTGATAGTGTAGTGTTAGGTTTAATTGTAACTTAGGTTAGGATTTATTTTACAGGTAATTTTGTAATTATTTTAACTAGGTAGCTATTAAATAGTTATTCACTATTTAATAGATATTGTACCTGGTTAAAATAAATACAAAGTTGCCTGTAAAATAAATATAAATCCTAAAATAGCTACAATATAATTATTCATTATATTGTAGCTATATTAGGGTTTATTTTACAGGTAAGTATTTAGCTTTAAATAGGATTATTTATTTAATAAGATTTATTTTATTTCGTTAGATTTAAATTATATTTAATTTAGGGGGGTGTTAGGGTTAGACTTAGCTTTAGGGGTTAATACATTTATTAGAGTAGCGGCAAGGTCCGGTCGGCAAATTAGGGGTTAATAAGTGTAGGTAGGTAGCGGCGACATTGGGGGGGGGGCAGATTAGGGGTTAATAAATATAATATAGGGGTCGGCGATGTTAGGGGCAGCAGATTAGGGGTACATAGCTATAATGTAGGTTGCGGCGGTGTACGGAGCGGCAGATTAGGGGTTAATAATAAAATGCAGGGGTCAGCGATAGTGGGGGTGGCAGATTAGGAGTTAATAAGTATAAGGTTAGGGGTGTTTAGACTCGGGGTACATGTTAGGGTGTTAGGTGCAGACTTAGGAAGTGTTTCCCCATAGGAAACAATGGGGCTGCGTTAGTATCTGAACGCTGCTTTTTTGCAGGTGTTAGGTTTTTTCCAGCTCAAACTGCCCCATTGTTTCCTATGGGGGAATCGTGCACGAGCACATTTTTGAAGCTGGCCGCATCCGTAAGCATCGCTGGTATTGAGAGTTGAAGTGGCGTTAAATTATGCTCTACGCTCCCTTTTTGGAGCCTAACGCAGCCCTTCAGAGAACTCTAAATACCAGCGTTGTTTAAAAGGTGCGGGGGGAAAAAACACGCGTAGCTAACGCACCCCTTTGGCCGCAAAACTCTAAATCTAGCCGTTAGGGTTTATTTTATAGGTAAGTATTTAGTTTTAAATAGGAATAATTTATTAAATGATACGAATATTTATTTAGATTTATTTAAATTTTATTTAAGTTAGGGGGTGTTAGGGTTAGGGTTAGACTTAGGTTTAGGGGTTAATAACTTTAATGTAGTGGCGGTGATGTTGGGGGAGGCAGATTAGGGGTTAATAACTATAATGTAGGTGTCGGCGATGTTGGGGGCAGCAGATTAGGGGTTAATACATACAATGTAGGTGGCGGCGGTGTCCGGAGCGGCAGATTAGGGGTTAATAATATAATGCAGCTGTCGGCGATGTCGGGGGCGGCAGATTAGGGGTTAATAAGTGTAAGATTAGGGGTATTTTGACTCGGGGTTCATGTTACAGTGTTAGGTGTAGACATAAATGTATTTTCCCCATAGGAATCAATGGGGCTGCTTTAGGTGCTAAACACTGCTTTTTTGCTTTTTCAGCCGGTTTGTAAAAACCCATAATGCCAGCGCTGTCTGTAAATGAGCAGTGAGCATAAACTGCTCATTAGCACCGCATAGCTTCTAACGCAAAACTCATAATCTAGCCGTTAGGTTTTATTCTTATTTTACAGGCAAGTTTGTATTTATTTTAACTAGGTAAATTAGTTACTAAATAGTTATTAACTATTTAATAACTACCTAGCTAAAATAAATACAAATTGACCTGTAAAATAAAACCTAACCTGTCTTATACTAACACCTAACCTAACCCTACAATTAAATAAATTCCCTAAAATTAAATACAATTAACTAAATTCAAAACAATTAGCTAAATTTTTTTTAAAAAAACCACTAAATTACAGAAAATAAAAAACAAATTAAAAGATCTTTAAACTAATTACACCTAATCTAATAGCCCTATCAAAATAAAAAAGCCCACCCAAAATAGAAAAAAAACCCTAGCCTAAACTAAACTACCAATAGCCCTTAAAAGGGCCTTTGTGGGGTATTGCCCCAAAGAAATCAGCTCTTTTACCTGTAAAAAACAATACAAACATCCCCCCAACAATAAAACCCACCACCCACACAACCAACCCCCCTAAATAAAACCCTAACTAAAAAAACCTAAGCTCCCCATTGCCCTGAAAAGGGCATTTGGTTGGGCATTTGCTCTATTGCAGCCCAAACCCCTAATCTAAAAATAAAACCCACCCAATACACCCTGATTGGAACAGCCAATAGAATGCGAACTCAATCCTATTGGCTGATTGGATCAGCCAATAGGATTGAAGTTCAATCCTATTGGCTGATTGCATCAGCCAATAGGGTTTTTTCGACCTTAATTTCGATTGATTGATAGAATTCTATCAGCCAATCGGAATCTAAGGGACGCCATCTTGGATGATGTCAATTTAAAGGAACCGTCATTGTAGAAGAAGCCGTCAATTGAAGAGGATGCTTCGTGCCGGATGTCTTGAAGATGGAGCCGCTCCACGTCAGAAGGATGAAGATAGAAGATGCCGTCTGGGTGAAGACTTCTGCCCGTCTGGAGGACCACTTCTGCCGGCTTCATTGAGGACATCTTGCCGCTTGGATGAAGACATCTCCCGGCTTCATTGAGGATGGATGTTGGCTTTTCAAAACTGTAAGTGGATCTTCGGGGGTTAGTGTTAGGATTTTTTAAGGGTGTATTGGGTGGGTTTTATTTTTAGATGAGGGGTTTGGGCTGCAATAGAGCTAAATGCCCTTTTAAGGGCAATGCCCATCCAAATGCCCTTTTCGGGCAATGGGGAGCTTAGGTTTTTTTAGTTAGGGTTTTATTTGAGGGGTTGGTTGTGTGGGTGGTGGGTTTTACTGTTGGGTGGGTTGTTTGTATTTTTTTTTACAGGTAAAAGAGATGATTTCTTTGGGGCAATGCTCCGCAAAAGGCCCTTTTAAGGGCTATTGGTAGTTTAGTTTAGGCTAGGGTTTTTTTTTTTTTTTTTTGGGGTGGGCTTTTTTTATTTTGATAGGGCTATTAGATTAGGTGTAATTAGTTTAAAGATCTTGTAATTTGTTTTTTATTTTCTGTAATTTAGTGTTTAGTTTTTTTGTAATTTAGCTAATTGTATTGAATTTAGCTAATTGTATTTAATTAAGGGAATTTATTTAATTGTAGGGTTAGGTTAGGTGTTAGTGTGAGACAGGTTAGGTTTTATTTTACAGGTCAATTTGTATTTATTTTATCTAGGTAGTTATTAAATAGTTAATAACTATTTAGTAAATATTCTACCTAGTTAAAATAAATACAAACTTGCCTGTGAAATAAAAATAAAACCTAAGATATCTACAATGTAACTATTAGTTATATTGTTGCTAGCTTAGGGTTTATTTTATAGGTAAGTATTTAGTTTTAAATAGGAATTATTTAGGTAATGATAGGAATTTTTAATTATATTTATTTTAATTATATTTAAGTTAGGGGGTGTTAGGGTTAGACTTAGATTTAGGGGTTAATAAATATAGTATAGTGGCAGCGACGTTGGAGGCGGCAGATTAGGGGTTAATAAATGTAGGTAAGTGGCAGCGATGTTAGGGATGGCAGATTAGGGGTTAATACTATTTAACTCGTGTTTGAAATGTGGGAGTGTGGTGATTCAGGGGTTAATATGTTTATTATAGTGGCGGCGATGTCCGGAGCGAAAGATTAGGGGTTAATAAGAATAATGTAGGTGTCGGCGATGTCAGGGGCAGCAGATTAGGGGTTAATAAGTGTAAGATTAGGGGTGTTTAGACTTGGGGTTCATGTTAGGGTGTTAGGTGTAAACATAAAATGTTTTTTCCCATAGGAATCAATGGGGCTGCGTTACTGAGCTTTACGCTGCTTTTTTTGCAAGTGTTTTTTTCTCAGCCAGCTCTCCCCATTGATGTCTATGGGGAAATCGTGCACAAGCACGTACAACCAGCTCATCGCTGACTTAAGCAGCGCTGGTATTGGAGTGCGGTATGTAGCACAATTTTGCTCTACACTCACTTCTTGTCTTTTTAACGCCGGGTTTATAAAAACCTGTAATACCAGGGCTGTAGGAAAGTGAGCAGTGAGAATAACGTGCAAGTTAGTACCGCACCCCTCATAACGCAAAACTCGTAATCTAGCCAATAGAATTTAACAGTAGATAAGAACCAAAAAGGCCCATCAAGTCTGTCTATATTACATGTTACTTTTTTCTTAGGATAGCCTTATGAATGTCCCAGGCATTTTTGAATTCCTTTCCTTTACAGTCTTTGTGTTTACCACTTCAGTTGGAAGTTTAGTCCTTGAATCCACTACCCTTTTTGTAAAAAAATGTTTCCTTACATTTCTCCTGAATCTGCTACCCTCTAACTTTATATTGTGACCCCTTGTTTTCGCATTTGTTTTTTTGTGGAAAATGCTTTCAGCTTCTACTTTATTAAGTCCCTTCATATATTTGAAGGTTTCTATCATGTCACCTCTTTCCCTTCTATCCTCTAAACTATACATATTTAGGTCATGGAGACTTTCTTTGTACGTCTTATATTTTTAACCATGTACCATTTTAGTAGCCTTCTTTTGGACAGCTTCTAATTTATTTATATCTTTCTGAAGATATGGTCTCCAGAACTGTACACAGTATTCCAGAATTGGTCTAACTAATGATCTGTAAAGTGGAATAAGAACCTTGCTATTTTTGTTACTAATACCTCTCCCAATGTAACCAAGTATTCGACTGGCCTTACTGGCTACACTGCTGCATTGTGTACTACATTTTAAATCATCTGAAATAATAATTTCCATATATATAAAAAATAAATTATTTACATGTTTTATAAGCATATACTATTATCTTTGGACTTTTGCAACTGGTTACTTGTGATAGAAGCTCCTTTAGATAATGTATACTGTATACCAGCCCTGTTACATTGGCTTCTATATTAGGTATTATTTAATGTAAAATGGTAGGTGAAATGTGTTACCTGATAACACTCAGAGGTTTAAGGGTTAAATTAACAGCTCTAGAAGAGTTGAGGGCTGTTAGTAAAGAAACAGCTTTCTTGAATTAACAAAATGTGGAACAACTTGATTAAAACTTAAAGGGACACTGAACCCAAATTTTTTTTGTTTGTGATTCAGATAGAGCATGCAATTTTAAGGAACTTTCTAATTTACTCCTATTATCAATTTTTCTTCGTTTTCTTGCTATCTTTCGGCTAGATTTAGAGTTCTGCGGCGCGTTAGCTACGCGTGCTTTTTTTCCCCCGCACCATTTAAATACCGCTGGTATTTAGAGTTCACAGAAGGGCTGTGTTAGGCTCCAAAAAGGGAGCGTAGAGGCATATTTACCGCCACTGCAACTCTCAATACCAGCGGTGCTTACGGACGCGGCCAGCTTGAAAAACGTGCTCATGCACGATTCCCCCATAGGAAACAATGGGTCCGTTTGAGCTGAAAAAAAACTTAAACTAACACCTGCAAAAAAGCAGCGTTCAGCTCCTAACGCAGCCCCATTGTTTCCAATGGGGAAACACTTCCTAAGTCTGCACCTAACACCCTAACATGTACCCCGAGTCTAAACAGCCCTAGCCTTACACTTATTAACCCCTAATCTGCCGCCCCCGCTATCGCTGACCCCTGCATTACACTTTTAACCCCTAATCTGCCGCTCCGTACACCGCCGCAACTTACATTATACCTATGTACCCCTAATCTGCTGCCCCTAACACCGCTGACCCCTATATTATATTTATTAACCCCTAATCTGCCGACCGGACCTCACCGCTACTATAATAAAGTTATTAACCCCTAATCCGCCTCACTCCCGCTTCAAAAACCCTATAATAAATAGTATTAACCCTTAATCTGCCCTCCCTAACATCGCCGACACCTAACTTCAATTATTAACCCCTAATCTGCCGACCGGACCTCGCCGCTACTCTAATAAATGTATTAACCCCTAAAGATAAGTCTAACCCTAACACTAACACCCCCCTAAGTTAAATATAATTTAAATCTAACGAAATAAATTAAATCTTATTAAATAAATAATCCTATTTAAAGCTAAATACTTACCTGTATAATAAACCTTAATATAGTTACAATATAACGAATAATTATATTGTAGCTATTTTAGGATTTATATTTATTTTACAGGCAACTTTGTATTTATTTTAACCAGGTACAATAGCTATTAAATAGTTAATAACTGTTTAATAGATACCTAGTTAAAATAATTACAAAATTACCTGTAAAATAAATCCTAACCTAAGTTACAATTAAACCTAACACTACACTATCAATAAATAAATTACATACAAATACCTACAAATAACTACAATTAAATAAACTAACTAAAGTACAAAAAATAAAAAAGAACTAAGTTACAAAAAATAAAAAAATAATTTACAAACATTATAAAAAAATTACAACAATTTAAAGCTAATTACACCTACTCTAAGCCCCCTAATAAAATAACAAAGCTCCCCAAAATAAAAAAATTAAAAGGGCCTTTTGCGGGGCATGCCCCAAAGAATTCTGCTCTTTTGCCTGTAAAAAAAACCATACAATGCCCCCCCCCCCAAATTACAACCCACCACCCACATACCCCTAATTTAACCCAAACCCCCCTTAAATAAACCTAACACTAAGCCCCTGAAGATCTCCCTACCTTGTCTTCACCACGCCGGGTATCACCAATCTATCCACAAGAGGCTCCAAAGTCTTCATCCAAGCCCAAGCGGGGGCTGAAGAGGTCCATCATCCGGCTGAAATCTTGATCCAAGCGGGGGCTGAAGAGGTCCATCATCCGGCTGAAGTCTGGATCCAAGCGGGGGCTGAAGAGGTCCATCATCCGGCTGAAGTCTTCTATCAAGCAGCATCTTCAATCTTCTTTCTTCCGGCTCCATCTTCATCCCGCCGACGCGGAACATCCATCCTGGCCGACAACTTCCCGATGAATGACGGTTCCTTTAAGAGACGTCATCCAAGATGGCGTCCCTCAAATTCCGATTGTCTGATAGGATTCTATCAGCCAATCGGAATTAAGGTAGGAACATTCTGATTGGCTGATGGAATCAGCCAATCAGATTCAAGTTCAATCTGATTGGCTGATCCAATCAGCCAATCAGATTGAGCTTGCATTCTATTGGCTGTTCTGATCAGCCAATAGAATGCAAGCTCAATCGGCCAGGATGGATAATGCCTGTCGTCGGCCAGGATGGATATTGCCTGTAAAAAAAAAAAATATATAAATCCTAAAATAGCTACAATATAATTATTTGTTATATTGTAGCTATATTAGGGTTTATTTTACAGGTATTTAGCTTTAAATAGGATTAATTTATTTAATAAGAAATAATTTATTTCGTTAGATTTAAATTATATTTAATTTAGGGGGGTGTTAGGGTTAGGGTTAGACTTAGCTTTAGGGGTTAATACATTTATTAGAGTAGCGGTGAGGTCCGGTCGGCAGATTAGGGGTTAATACTTGAAGTTAGGTGTCGGCGATGTTAGGGAGGGCAGATTAAGGGTTAATACTATTTATTATAGGGTTTTTGAGGCGGGAGTGAGGCGGATTAGGGGTTAATAACTTTATTATAGTAGCGGTGAGGTCCGGTCGGCAGATTAGGGGTTAATAATTGTAGGTAGGTGGCGGCGACGTTGGGGACGGCAGATTAGAGGTTAATAAATATAGGGGTCGGCGGTGTTAGGGGCAGCAGATTAGGGGTACATAGGGATAACGTAGGTTGCGGCGGTGTGCAGTCGGCAGATTAGGGCTTAAAAAAATGTATTAGAGTGGCGGCGATGTGGGGGGCCTCGGTTTAGGGGTACATAGGTAGTTTATGGGTGTTAGTTTACTTTAGAGCACAGTAGTTAAGAGCTTTATGAACCGGCGTTAGCCCAGAAAGCTCTTAACTCCTGACTTTTTGCTGCGGCTGGAGTTTTGTCTTTAGAGCTCTAACGCTCACTTCAGCCAAGACTCTAAATACCAGCGTTAGAAAGATCCCATTGAAAAGATAGGATACGCAAATGGCGTAGGGGGATCTGCGGTATGGAAAAGTTGCGGCTGGAAAGTGAGCGTTAGACCCTTACCTACACGACTCTAAATACCAGCGGTAGCCCAAAACTAGCGTTAGGAGCCCCTAACGCTGGTTTTGTCGGCTAACGCAGAACTCTAAATCTAGGCGTTTATTTGAAAAAGAAGGCATCTAAGCTATTTTGTTGGTTTAGAACCATGGACAGCACTTGTTTATTCGTGGGTGAATGTATCCTCTATTCAGCAAGAACAACCCAGGTTGTTCACCAAAAATGGGCCAGCATCTAAACTTACATTCTTGCATTTCAAATAAAGATACCAAGAGAATGAAGAAAATTTGATAATAGGAGTAAATTAGAAAGTTGCTTAAAATTTCATGCTCTATCTGAATCACAAAAGAAAAAATTTGGGTTCAGTGTCCTTTTAACTTTTATTAGAACACACAAAAATAGGAATTTTAAAATTAAAAACACTCTCAGATACTTGAAAGTATGCAAGTATATGCTAACTTAAGAAGTTGATAGTTCAACACAAGTAATATATTGTAAGCTAATCTGGCTCTGGGGATTCCCCACCACACTAGTGTGCAAACCACTTGTACAAACTGTTGCATATGTACTTTGCTATTGCTGCTAGTCCAATTCTTTATCAATTTATATGTATAATAGCAATGACTGGACAAGCTTCTATGCAAAAAGCTTTTTAGGTTTACTCAGCACAACATCTGGTTAAATTATTGCCCAAGGGGAAACACACTCAGATAATAACCAAGAGGTTAAACTGAGTAACTTGATATATTATGTATTGTTTATTATTGACGGTCTTAAGAGCTTAAACGGACAACTCTTGTTGGTATAATGTGTCTATAATATTAATTCAGCATCTATGAACACATTCCTTAGTATGTTGATACAATCTCCTTAATCTAGTTGTATATGTTTCTACCATTAACCTATTCCGTATGGAGCGGTAACAATTCTAATAGTCTTGTAGAGGTTAATTGGTAGCCTTATATGTGGTGTCAGTTGATTATAGAAGTTATAATATAGTCATCTATATACATCACCACTATAATTATGTAGCTTTGCAAATTTATTGTTGCAAATCTAATGTTGTATAATGTAATAAGGCTATTGTAACCGTTATACCCCAATATAATTGTATAGACTCTCCTATGAAGTAGGGAATGGATACCTTATGATAATTGGGGATTAAACTCAAATTTATCCCAGGAAGATTTAATATGTCAACATCAATACAAAGGTACTGTGTGTTACCATTTCTTCTCTCAATCAAGCTTTTCTGTGTGTTACCATTTCTTCTGTCAATAGAGTTGCTGTGTGTGTTACCATTTCTTCTCTCAATCAAGCTTTTCTGTGTGTTACCATTTATTCTGTCAATAAAGTTGCTGTGTGTATTAACATTTCTTCTGTCAATAGAGTTGCTGTGTGTGTTACCATTTCATCTGTCAATCAAGCTGCTCTTTGTGCTACTATTTCTTCTGTCAATCGAGCTAATCTGTGAGTTACCATTTTTAGATAATGCGGAATCCCGGCATTTCTGAATCAATTTCCAATTATCTCTAATTAAAGAAACTCTCTGCAATGAATCTTTGCAATAGCACTGGCATTTCTTATGATACCTAGATGAATCTCTAAAAGGGGTGGCACAGATTACAGGAGTACAAGAACAGTGGGAATATTTTAAAAATGATATTCTAGATGCAACTAAACACTGTATTAAGGCTTGTTTGTAAAAGTAAAATAAAAATAAAACCAATATGGTTTTCAAGAGAAGTAGCACATGCAGTTAAGACAAAAAAGACAGTCTATAAAAAATACAAACTCACTGGCTTAGAAGAGGATAAGTAAAAATGGAGAACCCATCAAAAGATGATGAAGCAGTTAATCAGAAAGGCTAAAGCTGATGCAGAAGAGAAAATAGCACAATATGTAAAAAAAAAAAACGGTGACAAACCCTTTAGATATATCCGTGAAAAGAGAAAAACTAACAGAGGGATAGTTAGACTCAAGAATGATGATAGAGTAGTGGAAGAAGATAAACAAATAGCAAACTGTTTAAATGATTATTTTTGTTCAGTCTTTACAACATATGGTAAAGATAGTGAGATTCTATTAAGGGATGTTACTGTAAATAATAATGTGAGTAGTACTTTTCTTTTTACAGGGGAAGAGGTTTAAAGGGCTTTATAAAAAAATAAAAGTAAATAAGTCTGTGGGTCCAGATAATATTCATCCAAGGGTTCTAAGAGAACTTTGATCTGTAATAGCTACTCCATTAGCTGATTTATTTATTTAATCAGTCACTTCTAACAGGAGTTGTTCCAAAAAACTGGAAAATTGCCAATGTAGTCCCTCTTCATATAAAGGGTAGAAAGGAAGATTCTGCTAACTATAGGCCAGTCAGTTTGACCTCAAACGCAGGGAAATTAATGGAAACTCTTTTAAAGGAAAGACTTGTATCTTTCCTTCAGACAAACAACTTAGAAGACAAAGGACAGCATGGTTTCACTGCTAGAAGATCATGTCAGTCTAATCTAATTGATTTTTTTGACCATGTAACTAAAATAATAGACCAGGGAGGAGCCGTAGATGTTGCATATCTAGACTTTAGCAAAGCATTTGACACCATCCCATACAACAAACTTATTCACAAAATGTATTGCCTGGTCAAATAAATGGGATCTGAAATTCAATATTACCAAGAACAAAATTATACATATAGGATCCAAAAACCCAAAGGCCAATTATAGTCTTAATGGTACATTACTTACTGTAACTAAAGAAGAAAGGGACTTGGGAATTATTATTTAAGATTATTTAAAATTTGGTACACAATGCAGCAGTGCAGCCAGTAAGGCTACAAAAATGGTACATGGTGTAAAATATAAAACGTACAAAGAAAGACTCTATGTTCTAAATATGTATAGTTTAGAGTGTGGTTATTAATTAATTTAAAATATTTTTACTTTAGTAAACCACTAAACCAATACAAGTAAGTTGTGAAATAAACTCTATGAGAGGGTCTCCATTGTTTCCAAACTGTTTATTTGGAATCAATATATGTTAATAATAAGAGACATATTTACAGGTATATATATATACACATCTATTTTACAGCAAAACAGTCCACATATTTAAAACAGGGCAACTTTACTACAATAACCATCACCATCCACCATCCAGCCATTTTTTTCAGCATGCACAAGATAAGAACAGAAATAGAGATAGACAGAGAGTGTTCCAGTTCTTTATACCCCAATTCAAAAGGGAGTGGTTTATCAAATGCCAGTCAAAGGCTATTGGGAGTGTCCTACTTAGACAGGCACTAAGCCAAAGAACTACTTGTATATTCAGTTTTAAAACCAGCTATGTGACTTGCCAGGTCTAAAATCTGTGAGCTATATTTTAATATTCCAGTGATAAAATGTCACCACATTCCCTTACTTTTTCTTCTCCTATGTTGCCCCGTTTTCTAGTTATACCCACTAGTACAGAAGAACAGTGGGAGTGAAAACCTTACAGGGAAAATTCTCCCACCATCCCTTAGGAATATCATACCCTCGGTGATATGAGCTCTTCTGTACTTTCCTAGGACTGTCAATTCCTAGTCTAACTTTATACAATTCATTAAAAAAATTAATTTAAAATTATACATAGAAACACAAAATCCTATGCTAAACCCCATTAGCAACATTTATACAATGGTCTTAAAATTGGGAAAGATTAAAAATTCATGTATGAGTGTGTGAGTGTGGGTACACTAGATGGGTATGCATGTAGTAAAATCTTTATTAATAAAGTGTGAATTGTGCCTGTAAAACAAAAGTTATAATGGTTCACTGAAGTTATTTGTTGTCATCTTTTGGCATCTGGTCCTTGCTGTTGGCATCTGGTCCTTGCTTTTGATTTACCAAATCTCTCTCTTTGAACCACTTTGTTTTTTCCAAGACCCTCAAAGGAATGAAAAGAGATTAAAACCAGGCACATATTTACTTCACACTACAACACTCCATCTGCAGTAGAAACCACATTCACAGTTATTAGCTTCAAGTTGGGATGTGCCTCTATCATTGCATCATCCCACTCGCCCCCTTACTTAAATTTATGTTGCTTGTCCTATATTATTATTTACCCCTTTATGATATATATTATTTTGGCCTAATGCCCAATTTTACATCTCCATTGTGATACATTTTATACTTATTTAATTTGTCCAATGCCACCATCATAGATTCTTGGTTAGATCAGTCCTGATGACACCTGAAAAACAACAATCTATAATATGTGTTATTGGGGAAAAGCTGGAAAGAAAGGTGAGAAGCCTTCTATCTTCATTGGTTGTCATCCTGCAAGATAAGACTTCAGACAGCTTACATAGAAATTTTATTGCATGTGGCCTCCCAAAACTAATCACAATGGAGGTATCTGTTATTTGTTTTTGGGGTTTTTTGAAAGAAAATGCATCAATTAACTATGCATTCTAAACTTAATGAAAAAACACTTAAAATTAATAATTGAACTTAAAACTAAAGTACACATTACACAATACAAATGTACTGAAAACAAATATGCTTATAAACAAAAATTAATGATTTAATATGAGCCCTCCAACTCTGTCAGCTGTTTCTTTAGAAACCCAATTTCATCTCTCATTCTCCTGTTTTTTATTGTTTGAGTTCCCAATAACTTAAGTTGGCCTTATTGCTTATCTCATTTGGCCTCAACATCCAATTTTTACACTTGTTTTCTCCTCTGTTAATGTCGCCATTTAAATTCCTGTCTCTCCAGTTTCCTGTATTTGATGCTCTACTATTCTGATATCCCCAAACATGTCTCCTGTTACCCCTCTCTGATTCCTGCCTGTGAATATTCAGATTGTTCTCCAGTGACTGCTTTACTGCAGAAATTGCCTTAATGGTGTATGGGTGATAATTCCACCACTTCTCAGCTCTAGTGGGCACCATATCTAAGTTTGTGGAGTTTGGATCATACAGCTTTACAAACTCCTGACATTTTCTAGGGAGAGCTTCAAGTACCCTCTGTATGTGAGCTGGTGACTCACCCAGAATAAAACTCTTTTTGCTACTTCAAATGGTCCATCTAGAGGTCTCATGGTAATTTCACTAATCTCTTTTTCTAGACTAGTAAAATTGAAAAAGGTTTTATCTATTCTCCCAGCCTTATCAGATATGCTTGAGGTGAATCCTAATAACCTGTTGGCATAGGGCCCCATGGCATCTTGAAGCAATTCTGTCCATTCCTGCATGCTCATACCTAATTTTATGGCTTTTTCAGATCCCTTGTGAAACCAATGTGAAAAATTATTAAAGCTATTTTGGGGGATTGTGCCCAACCATTTCTGAAAAATGTCTTTATCGGCTACAGTCATTGGCCTAGTCTGATTTGAAAAATCTGTAGGAACTTTTGGAGTGTTAAAATGCTCAGATATTATGACAGGGGCAATTGGAACAGAACTTGGATTTTTAGTGGGACCCAATTGCATTTTATCTTGTTTTATTACTTGTTTTGGCTCTTTCCTTTGTGGCAGTAAGTGATCACTATCTGCATTGTTCCCAGAAATATCACTAATTATTTTTTCTTCTTGTTTTATTTTCATTTGTAACTCAGTAATTTTGTTTGAGTATTCATTTCTGCTGTGTTCTGTTAATTTTAATTGACATTGTAATTTACTGATCTGTATGGTGTTAGTTAAAGCAGAAAGCTTAATACAATCTCTGTCAGTCTGTGTATTATATAACTTTAATTTAAGGTCTTTATTTTGCTCTGTCCGGTCTCCAGTAATGTTTGTTAGTCCCCTTATTGTTGAAATCACTGCCTGCGCTATCATACATTTTCTTTTATTATTATTAATCTTTTTAATAGATACCACCTGTGTTAGAATCTCTAAAACACTTTCGCATTTTTGGTTCTTAGCTTCTGGGATGAGGAATGGACCATTGTATTTATGAATGTAATTGTTAAAATAATCACAAATTTCCTGTGAAATATAGTTTTTTCCAGACATTTTTAACAGATAGCCGTTAGAACTAAAATAAAAAAATAAAAAAAATAAAAAAAAATATATATATATATATATATATATATTAAGAAATAAATATACTAGAACAGACTCTGAATAAGGTGTCTCTCACAGCATAGTAGTTTTTTTGTTTTTTTTGGTTTCCAAACAGTTTATTTGGAATCAATATATGATAATAAGAGAAATATTTACAGGTATATACATACACACATACACACATCTATTTTACAGCAAAACAGTCCACATATTTAATACAGGGCAACTTTACTACAAGAACCCCAGTTTGTCCAACACTGCTAAAATAATCATAGGAATATACTTAGTAGCATTATTCAGTGTGTCCACCATCAGCCATATTTTTCAGCATGCACAAGATAAGAAGAGAGAGATAGAGAGTGTTCCAGTTCTTTATACCCCAATTCAATAGGGAGTGGTTTATCAAATGCCAGTCAAATGCTATTGGGAGTGTCCTACTTAGACAGACACTAAGCCAAATATCTACTTGTATATTCAATTTTAAAACCAGCTATGTGAATTGCCAGGTATAAAATATGTGAGCTATATTTTAATATTCCAGTGATAAAATGTCACCACATAGAGGATAGAGGGGAAAGATAGAAACCTTACAATATATGACGGGACTTAATAAAATAGAAGCTGAACGCATTTT
Source organism: Bombina bombina (assembly GCF_027579735.1). Taxonomy (NCBI): domain Eukaryota; kingdom Metazoa; phylum Chordata; class Amphibia; order Anura; family Bombinatoridae; genus Bombina; species Bombina bombina. The sequence continues at coordinate 136,914,553 of NC_069504.1, read as the reverse complement.
TCACAAAATAAATAAATGCCAAAACAAAGGGTCAAAATCTAAATTTAAAGGGCAGATTCAGGAGAAATTTGAGGAAACCTTTTTTTACAGAAAGGGTGGTGGATTAATGGAATAAACTTCCATTTGAGGTGGTAAACACAAAGACTGTAAAGGAATTCAAAAATGCCTGTGACATGGATAAGGCTATCCTAAGGAAAAAGTAACATGTAATATGGGTAGACTTGATGGGCCTTTTTGGTTCTTATCTACCTTCAAATTCTATCACCTAGATTACGAGTCTTGCATTAGCCTTAAAAAGCAGTGTTGAGGGGTCCCAACGCTGCTTTTTAACGCCCGCTGGTATTACGAGTCTGGCAGGTACAGGTGTACAGCTCACTTTTTTTCTGAGATTTTCGAATACCGCAAATCCCCTTACGTCAATTGTGTATCCTATCTTTTTAATGGGATTTTCCTAGCGCTTACGATTGCTGGAAAAAGTGAGTGGTAAACCCTCTCCTGTCCAGACTCCTACCGCATTTAAAAATCAGTAGTTAAGAGTTTTACGGGCTAACGCTGTAACATAAAACTCTTAACTAAAGTGCTAAAAAGTACACTAACACCCATAAACTACCTATTAACCCCTAAACTGAGGACCCCCCCCCCCAGATTGGAAACACTTTAATAAAATTTTTAACCCCTAATCTGCCGACCGGACATCGCCACCACTGTAATAAATATATTAACCCCTAAACCGCCGCACTCCTGCCTCGCAAACACTAGTTAAATTTTATTAACCCCTAATCTGCTATCCCTAACATCGCCGACACCTATCTACATTTATTAACCCCTAATCTGCTGCACCCAACATCTCCATACTATATTAAATTTATTAACCCCTAAACCTAAGCATAACCCTAAGTTTTACCCCCCTAACTTAAATATAATTTAAATAAAACAAAATTAAATTACTACAATTAAATAAATGAATCCTATTTAAAACTAAATACTTATCTATAAAATAAACCATAAGATAGCTACAATACAACTAATTGTTACATTGTAGCTAGCTTAGGATTTATATTTATTTTACAGGCAACTTTGTATTTATTTTAACTACGTACAATAGTTATTAAATAGTTATTAACTATTTAATAGCTACCTAGTTAAAATAAGTACAAATTTACCTGTAAAAAAAATCCTAACCTAAATTACAATTACACCTAACACTACACTATCATTAAATTAATTACATAAATTACCTACAATTAAATAAAATTAACTAAAGTACAAAAGAAACAAACAAACACTAAATTACAGAAAATAAAAACATAATTACAATTTTTTAAGCTAATTACCTGTAAAAAAAAATTAAAAAAAAAATAACCCCCCAACATTACAACCCACCATCCACACACCCAACCCTACTCTAAAACCCACCCAATCCCCCCTTAATAAAACCTAACACTACCCCCTTGAAGATCACCCTACCTTGAGATGTCTTCACCCAGCCGGGCACAAGTGGACCTCCAGAGGGGCAGAAGTCTTCATCCGATCCGGCCAAAAGAGGACATCCAGACCGGCAGAAGTCTTCTTCCAAGCGGCATCTTCTATCTTCTTCCATCCGGAGCAGAGCAGGTCCATCTTGAAGACATCCGACGTGGAGCATCCTCTTCCATCCGACGGTGACTGAAGAATGAAGGTTCCTTTAAGTGATGTCATCCAAGATGGCGTCCCTTCAATTCCGATTGGCTGATAGAATCCTATCCTGATAGAAGCCAATCGGAATTAAGGTAGGAAAAATCCTATTGGCTGATTGGATCAGCCAATAGAATTGAACTTCAATCCTATTGGCTGATTGGATCAGCCAATAGGATTGAACTTCAATCCTATTGGCTGATTGGATTCTATCAGCCAATCGGAATTGAAGGGACGCCATCTTGGATGACGTCACTTAAAGGAACCTTCATTCTTCAGTCGCCGTCGGATGGAAGAGGATGCTCCGAGTCGGATGTCTTCAAGATGGACCCGCTCCACTCCGGATGGAAGAAGATAGAAGATGCCATCTGGATGAAGACTTCTGCCGGTCTGGATGTCCTCTTCTGGCAGGATCAGATGAAGACTTCTGCCCCTCTGGAGGTCCACTTGTGCCCGGCTGGGTAAAGACATCTCAAAGTAGGGTGATCTTCAAGGGGGTAGTGTTAGGTTTTATTAAGGGGGGATTGGGTGGGTTTTAGAGTAGAGTTGGGTGTGTGGGTGGTGGGTTGTAATGTTGGGGGGGTATTGTCTTTTTATTTACAGGTAAAAGAGCTGATTACTTTGGGGCAATGCCCCGCAAAAAGCCCTTTTAAGGGCTATTTGTAATTTAGTATAGGGTAGGGAATTTTATTATTTTGGGGGGCTTTTTAATTTTATTAGGGGGATTAGTGTAGGTGTAATTAGCTTTAAAAAATTGTAATTATTTTTTTTATTTTCTGTAATTTAGTGGGGGGGTTTTTTGTACTTTAGTTTATTTAATTTAATTGTAGTTAATTGTAGGTAATTTATGTAATTAATTTAATGATAGTGTAGTGTTAGGTGTAATTGTAATTTAGGTTAGGATTTATTTTACAGGTAAATTTGTACTTATTTTAACTAGGTAATAACTATTGTACCTAGTTAAAATAAATACAAAGTTGCCTGTAAAATAAATATAAATCCTAAAATGGCTACAATGTAACTATTAGTTATATTGTAGCTATCTTATGGGTTATTTTATAAGTAAGTATTTAGTTTTAAATATGATTAATGTATTTAATTATAGTAAATTTATTTAGATATATTTAAATAATATTTAAGTTAGGGGGTGTTAGGGTTAGGGTTAGACTTAGGTTTAGGGGTTAATAAATTTAATATAGTGGCGGCAATGTTGGCGGCGGCAGATTAGGGGTTAATAAATTTAATATAGTTGCGGTGACATTGGGGGGCAGATTAGGGGTTAATAAATAAAATGTAGGGTTTGGCGATGTTGGGGCATCAGAAAAGGGGTTCATAAGTATAATGTAGGTGGCGGCAGTGTCCGGAGCGGCAGATTAGGGGTTAATAATATAATGTAGGTGTCGATGATGTCGGGGGCTGCAGATTAGGGGTTAATAAGTGTAATATTAGGGGTGTTTAGACTCGGGTTCATGTTAGGGTGTTAGGTGTAGACATAAATTATATTTCCCCATAGGAAACAATGGGGCTGCATTAGGAGCTGAACGCTGCTTTTTTGCAGGTGTTAGTTTTTTTTCAGCCAGCTCAGCCCCATTGTTTCCTATGGGGAAATCATGCACGAGCACGTTCAGCCAGCTCACCGCTGACTTAAGCAACGCTGTTATTAGAATGAGATGTGGAGCTAAATTTTGCTCAATGCTCACTTTTCTGAGGCTAACGCCGGCTTGCAGAAAACTCGTAATACCAGCGTTGTCTTAAGTGAGCGGTGAGAAAAAAAGGCTTGTTAGCACCGCACACCATTACGGACAAAAACTCATAATCTGGCCGTATGTTTCTATGTTTTTAATGAGAACACACAGTTGATATTCTCTTTTCCACTTGTGGTTTTGTTTTCCTGCAATTGCTACTTTGCCAGCTAAAGTTTCCATAGTGTGCCATATTTATCTGCCAGTCTCCCGTTTTTTTGCATATATTTTATGGTCTCATCTCACAGTAAATTTTAAAGCTCCTTTACCTCAGTTAGTATCCCAAAGACTGCAACTAGGTAATACCTAGGGTTACCACCCAGCTGGTATTTTACCAACATGGGCTAGATTACAAGTGAAGTGCTATTTTAAAGTGCACAACTAAAGGAGCAAATATGCCCGTCTATGGGTGCATGTTAAATAACCAGCCATTACAAGTGGCTGTTAATGCTACTGTGAGCTTGTGTTAGCACTTTGCGCTAACTGCAATTAACCTAAGGTCAAACCTCTGTACCCCTGTAATAAAGTATACAGTTCCTTGTATAAAAAAAATATGAGAATCTGTATTTTTTGCAAAATAAACTGCACAAAGTAGCTATAAGGGGTTAAAGTGAAGGAATGTGGGGTGTTAGAAAAAAAGGGCACTGTAACGTGCCTTTACATAGCTGTCTATGGGAACTGTATTTTAAACTGCAAATATATATATATGTATCATGTCTCATGCATCAGAACGAGGCTCCCATTGAAGACTATGGATGCGTTCTCTTGTGAGCACAATGTTTCCAGGCAATTTTGTGCTCCACTCATGATCAATATTTTTAAGGCTCAGTTTAAAGTTGAAAATGAAGAATAAATATAAAAATAAGGATAATATCATAGGGAAACTTATTCAAAGTATGTTAGAATCTAATTGTAAATCAATGATTTAAAGTGATGGTAAATCTGAGCGTTTAAAAAACACTAGGATTTACCATCACTAAAAATAAACTGTAGTTTCAGTTATCGCTTATTAAAAAAAAAGGGTGCTAAACTCACCCTTTCTGTGCTGTGGCTCCTCACTAAAGTCAGAGCCTCCGGACGCCAACAGGACAATGTTGTTTTCTCATTGAGGAACGGAACGGAAACCATCACTGATCCAAACTGCAGCAGTAGTTACACATCTGAGTCATTGCAAGGGATATACACACAGTAGTGCAGGCTCAAAAGTCTTAAATTTGCAAGCACTAATGAATTAGATCATGTCATTTTTTTTTACCATTATGGCCCTTTAATCTTCAGAGCTCGTGTTTTTCTAGCACAACCTCTAGTGAAATTGATTTACTATAAGATCTCTCTCTCTCTGAAGTTTATTGGTACTATAATGCCCTGTGATTCTAGAGGTTCAAGTATGCAATACAATGTTCTGACTATTGCACTGGAAAGTGCTGTAAGATGAAAGTAACAGTATTTAATCCTCTACGGACCAATTAGAGGGATCTTTACACTATGTAATGCTGGATCACCAATTCTATTTAGTGATAATTTTATTATAAAAAACAATACTGCTAAGCTTAGTACATACCTGAGTCTCTACTAGCACCAGAAATATTTTTTTTCAGCAATGCTTGTTTATTTTATTTTGAAAACAGTGGTTTTGCATAAAAATATGCAGCATACGTCATATCCTAATAGAAAAACACATGCATACAAAAATAGAGGCGACCGTAAGATGCTATATGTAGAAAGCTGCGCAATCGGCTAGAGTTTTACGGTACAGCTATACCGCTGAGCACATGCAATGGCCTGGAACGTATATTACGAGTCACGACAGTATAGCTATACCGCAAGCATTTTACCCTGTAACCCATGTCCATTCAGCACTTAAAAAAATGAGTGCGGGATTTTCATAGTGCCTGTATTACAGGTTGTTCGGTGCGGCTAAAACACCCATAAACTACCTATTAACCACTAAGCTGCCGCCCTCCCGCATTGCAAATACTATATTAAACCTATAAACCACTAATCTGCCGCCTACCCACATCCCCAACACTAAATAAACCTATTAACCCCTAATCCGCCACTCCCCGTCATCACCGACACTAATAAAAGTTATTAACCCCTAATCTGCCGCTCCCCAACAATGTCGACACCAAAATAAACCTATTAACCCCTAAACTGCCGGCCCCCCACATCAATAACACTATAATAAAGTATTAACCCCTAAACCTCCAGACCCCACATCCTAACTACCAAACATATTAATCCATAAACCGCCAGCCCCCACCTATCGCAAAACACTAAATTAAAATATTAACCCCTAAACCTAACACCCCCTAACTTTAAATTAAAATTACAATACAACTATCTTTAAAAAAATAAAAACTAACTTGTGAAATAAAAAAATAAATAAAATTAACCTAACATAACTATTCTAATAAAAAAACTACCAATTAAAAACCTAAATTAAAAATTATAAAAAGAAAAATCTAACATTACAAAAAATAATAAACATTAAATTACGAAAAATAATTAACGAAATTATAAAAAAAACAACAATTACACCAAATTTAATAGCCTATAAAAATAAAAAGCCCCCCTAAAATAAAAACACCCCCATAACCTACAATAAATTATCAATAGCCCTTAAAAGGGCTTTTTATATGGTATTATCCTAAGTTAAACAGCTCTTTTACCTTAAAAAATGAATACGTCCCCCCCTTAAAAATAAACCTTCCCACCCAACCGAACACCCAAAATAAAAAAAAACTAACTCTAAAAAATCCTAAGCTACCCATTGCCCCTAAAGGGGCATTTGTATGGACATTGCCCTTAAAAGAGCATTCACCTCTGTTTACTGCACTTAAAAGAGCATTCAGTTTTTTTTACAATTGCCCATCCCTAATCTAAAAAAAAAACCCACCCAAAAAATATAAAGAAAAACACTAACCCCATAAAATCTACTCTCGGTTCCTGAAGTCCGGACTTCCATCTTTTTTAAAGATAGTTATATTGTAATTTTAATTTAGGGGGGTGATAGGTTTAGGGGTTAATAGTTTAATTTAGTGTTTTGCGATGTGGGGGGCTGACGGTTTAGGTGTTAATAGGTTTAGTTTAGTAGTTACGATGTGGGGGACCGGCTGTTTAGGAGCTAATAGGTTTATTTAGGTGTCGGCGATGTTGGGGGCAGCGGATTAGAGGTTATTAAATTTTATTAGTGTCGGCAATGTTGGGGAGCGGCAGATTAGGGGTTAATAACTTTTATTAGTGTCGGCGATGTCAGGGGCGGCGGATTAGGGGTGTTTAGATTAGGTGTTTATGTTAGGGTGTTAGGTTTAAACGTAATTTTCTTTTCCCCATATACACCATTCCCCGATTGCAGGTGTTAGTTTTTTTTAACACTTTCTCCCCATTGATGTCTATAGGGGAAAGCGTGCACGAGCACGAAAACTCAGCCCTTGGCTTTTGTGCGGTATGGAGCTTAACGCAACATAACGCACAGCACAAGGAGGTTTTTCAGTAATTCGTAATGGCAGCGCTATGGAGAGTGCAATAATGCAATTTTTGGAGCGTTATTCTCACACCCTGTTTAGCGCAAAACTCGTTATCGAGGTGATTGCGATTAGTTATTAATGCAGGATCTCATTTATAAAGTGTGTCACTTGCTCACTGCTAGCTTCGCTCTACCCAGTGAAGTTTCCCTTTCCATTAAGCTTGAATACTTTCAATAAGAGACATCCTGCCATTCGCAGGGTCTGAAATGAAGAAAATGTATTATTTTTTTCTAATCACTCGAATTTTCTTTTAGGAATTAACTTAAAGGGACACTGTACCCAATTTTTTTCTTTTGTAATTCAGAAAGAGCATGCAATTTTAAGCAACTTTCTAATTTACTCCTATTATCAATTTTTCTTCGTTCTCTTGCTATCATTATTTGAAAAAGAAGGCATCTAAGCTTTTTTGGTTTCAGTACACTGGACAGCACTTTTTTATTGGTGGATGGATTTATCCACCAATCAGCAAGGACAACCCAGGTTGTTCACCAAAAATGGGCCGGCATCTAAACTTACATTCTTGCATTTCAAATAAAGATACCAAGAGAATGAAGAACATTTGATAATAGGAGTAAATTAGAAAGTTGCTTAAAATTTCATGCTCAATCTGAATCACGAAATAAACATTTTGGGTACAGTGTCCCTTTAAATTGGTATATGTCTTGGCTATATACTAGTACTAGGTTAGCTTTATAAAATCCAAAAGTCCCACATTATAAAGACAGTCCTCAACATATTGGTTAAAGGGACAGTCTAGGCCAAAATAAACTTTCATGATTCAGATAGAGCATGTAATTTTAAACAATTTTCCAATTTACTTTTATCACTAGTTTTGCTTTGCTCTCTTGGTATTCTTAGTTGAAAGCTTAACCTAGGAGGTTCATATGCTAATTTTTTAGATCTTGAAGGCCACCTCTTTTCAGAATGCATTTTAACAGTTTTTCACCACTAGAGGTTGTTAGTTCACGTATTTCATATGCTCGTGCACTTGAAGTTATCTGGAAACAGGCACTGATTGGCTAAACTGCAAGTCTGTCAAAAGAACTGAAATAAAGGGACAGTTTGCAGAGGCTTAGATACAAGATAATCACAGAGGTTAAAAGTATATTAATATAACTGTGTTGTTTATGCAAAACTGGGGAATGGGTAATAAAGGGATTATCTATATTTTAAAACAATAAAAATTCTGGTGTAGACTGTCCCTTTAAGGTAAGCCATTTGTATAATTATAACTATATATAGGACACCGGGGCTTCTTTCTTTCAACTCTTTGGTAGATGGCACCTGCTTACATTGCTGGTTAAAGTGACAGCCTACTTGAAAATTGTTATTGTTTAAAAAGATAAATAATACCTTTATTACCCATTCCCCAGTTAAGCATAACCATCACTGTTATATTAATATACTTTTTCCTAAGTGATTACCTTGTATCTAACTTCCTTGACATTATTTGAGGATTCAATTAACAATAACCTATGGCTCAAAGAAGATGATGATTTTAAAGAAATGAAGAAAAACTAAAGAAAAACATAAAGAAAGTATTTAAAGAAACACGCAAGAGTAATGTGGTACTTTCCAGACAGGATTTGAACTGAGATCATATTCAATGAACAAATAGGCCACTTTAAAGGGACATTAAACACTTTGCGATAGTGATATAAAATGATCATATATATATATATATAAAAAATCTGGAATATACTTTAATTATTTATACTTTATTTATTTTGTCCTCCTTTCCTGTAATTCCAATCTGAAATTGTGAGCTTTTCAGTTACTGTTAGACATGGAAGTGCAGAACACTGTTATATTCCACACAGCCATTGGCTGCACACTCACTGGAGTGTGCAGCCAATGGCTGTGTGGAATAACTGTCATAATTGGCCACAACAGAGACGGTAACCTAAGTTACAACATGGCAGCTCCCATTGTTTTATAGAAACTAAAACTTTACACTTATTTTGTCAATATTTAAACTGCTAATTAAATGTAAAAAAAAATGCATCTACATGTTATTCTCTTACTAATCTTTTCTATGAATGCATCGCTCTATCTAGCATTTATTTAGTGTTTAATATCCCTTTAAGAACCACCACAGTTTGCAGCACGAAATGGGATAAAAATTACATGGTCAAAAAAATGGATAATTCTCAGGACCTATGAGAAAACGGATGTTTCCAGCTTGCAGGTAATTTTTTAGAGTTAAATACATGTTCATTTATGTAGCTGAGAATGGCTGAAAGAGAATAGTCCTATACACATGGATAGCTAGAAATTTAGATAGAGCATACAATTTTAAACAATTTTAATTTACTTCTATTATAACATCTTCAACATTCTCTTGATATATTTTGGTAAAATCAGGGAGGTAAGCTCAGGAGCGTGCATGTGTCTGGATGGCTATAAGACAGAAGTTTTGCAAGAATGTTATCCATTTGCTGGAGAACTAGATGGCAGTAATAGTTTCTGCCATGTAGTGCACTGCAAAGAATATCATAGGAATAAAGCAAATTTGATAATCTTCATCATTATTTTCTTGTATAGCGCTGCAAAATTCTGAAGTGCTGGTAGAAGTAAATTGGAAACTTTTCAAAGATTGTATGCTCTGTCTGGATCCCAAAAGAAAATGTTTGGGTTTTATGTCCATTTATCTATGTTAAATAAATAAATATATTAATTATAATTGAGATATAGATAGATAGATAGATAGATAGATAGATAGATAGATATACATATACACACACACACTATAATATATATATATATATTTAATATAAACACACAGAAAAACTCCAGCACTCGCTCACATGCTCTCAACTAAGATAAAAAGCAGCAATGGAAGAATTAGTTACCGCATCTGGCCAAATGGGAAAAGCCCAGGTACCTCGTCAAGGTTTCTTCCAAATAAACCTGGGTCCCTAAACAGCCACACAATGCAGGCTCACAAACAAACAACTGTGAAAAAAAAAGCAACTGTGAAAAAAGCAGAACCCTGGATGAGGAAATGGAAGGAAGGGTTGTATGACCCCAACAGGAAGAGAACAAGGGGTGAAGGTGAGGACAGGGGGGCTGGGCTAAGAAGAGGAGTATAGGCACAACACAGGAAGTGACAGGCACATTTTCTAACAGGAGCTAAACGGTGGAAGCTGAATTTGAAATTGAATTTGGCTTTGCTTACCAGTATGGAGGCTCTGTTATCTAACCTGATGGCTGTAGCCAAGGAGAAGGGTGCTGACTGGATCAGAGAGAGGCTGGCAGCAGCAGCAGCAGCAGGCGAGGCAGGCACTGGAGGAGTGGATACGCCTGGTTCCAAGGAAGCAGCTTCCAGGAGCAGTGTACGGCCGACCAGGAGGTCGAGGCCTCCAGAGAGACTGAGCCCTGCGATGGGCACCGGCAAGAGGGGGAAGGCGAGTGGCAGGCCCCAGGCGAGTGAGCCGAATGGAGGACAGCCGGGAGCAGGAGCGGTACCCACGGCCAGGCCCAGGCCGGGCTTGAGGCCTCAGGAAGCGGAGACGAGGAGGAGCACGGCCCGGCGGTCGCAGCCGGGGACTCAGGTGCAGAGGAGGAGAGGAAGATCGGCTGGAGGATGCCAGGAAGCGGAGCGGCGGGAAACAGGACCCGGTGTGACGGCCAGAGAGGGCCTGCGTCGTGGAGCAGCGGTGCCGGATGACGTCACGGCCCGGCCGCAACCGGGCCCAGGAGCTGAGAAGGGCAGGCGGAGGAGCGGCAGGACGGTAGAGCGAAGGACAGGTAAGGTGGGCTTGGCTGAGGGGCCGGCGCTTCAGAAGATGGCGGGAACGGAGGTAAAAAGGGGGGGCGGATGCCCATACAGGGAAGGCGGGGGGTGAGGGGGGGGCTGACGCCAGCGGCGATATGTGAGCTGCAGAGGCAGCAGGGTGTGAGGGAGAGGCCTGCGGTGGCAGGCGATGGGAAGCAGGCAGAGGAGAGCTGGCTCAGGGAGGAGGGTAAGGTCACATCGCGGCATGGGAGGGAAGTGCATTATGTGGTGAAGGGAAAAGGGGCTGAGGAGGCGCAGGTGTAGATAAACCTGTTAGCCTGTGAGCCAGTTGGTATGTCGGCTGAGCGGGTAGGGGGGGGAGTGGGCATCGGCCACAGGGTAAAAGATAGGTAGGATGAGGGAGGACGTTGTGGAGGGGCCCCAGTTAAGGAGGTGTAGCCGGTGGAGGGGCAGGTTCAAGCAGTATTCAGGCAGGGTTAGGCACGATAGGGACGGACTTATGGGGGGGGAATTAGGTACCTCCCGGTGCGGCTGGTTTATTCCTGGGGGCCACAAGACGCATAGGCAGGGAACGGGTCATCTGTGTTGGGGGGGGGCAGAACAGGGGGACCTTGGGGGGCAGCTGGGAAGGGGACAAGGGGGGGTTAGTGAAAAGGAGGGCCAAAGGTAAAGGGGGGGGAGGGAGTTACGGGGTAGCATGGAGTTGGTACAGGGGGATGAAGTAAAAAAAAATAAAAAATTATATAGGGGTAAGGAAGAAAGAAAGAAAGTGAGGTTAGTTAGGTATGGGCATAGGAAGGAGGGGGGTTGGGGGGGGAAGGAGGTGGGATGAACTGGGAGAGGGATTACAGTTGGGAAAAAAGGGGGGGCTTGGGGAGCAGGGGAGGGGGATAATGGGAAATGGGGTAATTATTGATGGTGAGGTTAGTTAGGTATGGGCATAGGAAGGAGGGGGGTTGGGGGTGGAAGGAGGTGGGATGAACGGGGAGAGGGATTACAGTTGGGAAAAAAGGGGGGGGCTTGGGGAGCAGGGGAGGGGGATAATGGGAAATGGGGTAATTATTGATGGTTTGTTTGTTTTGCAGAGGTCGGGGCCAGTACGGCCAGGGTGGAGGAGGCGGAAGAAGCCTGCAGGGAGGCGGAGAGTTTGGAGGATCTGGAGCTGTGGACGGAGCCACCACTGGAATTAGAGGCCAGTGGTGACTTTGATGAGGATGAGGACCCACTTGAGGGGACGTCAGCGGGAGCAGGAACGGCTGGCCAGGTAGGGGGCATGGATGCCCTGGCGCAGCTTTTGCAATTGTTGACCCCACAACGGGGAGGTGAAAGGGGGGACAGCAGGGAAGGGAGGGGGAGGATGGAGAGGGGGGATGATTTGATTGGTTCCTCTTCCTCGCAGGCAGCAGGTTCCGGACGTGGAACGGGAAGGGTTCACACCCCCCTGAGGAGACGGGAGTCCCCCAGAGGGAGGAGAAGGTCTAGGTCACCACGAAGCAGGGGACCTGGAGGGATGGAGACGGAATCGCCAACTTGGGCCAGAGTGGATAGATCCAGAGAAAGGAGTAGATACGGCAGGGGGAGATCCCCTGCCAGGAGAGGTCCGGCAAGGCGCCTTCTGGGGACTGGCAGGGAGGACGAGATCAGGAGACCTAGGGCCTCTAGCCGGCAAGTGGACCACAGGCCTATGGCGGCGGAAAGGGAAGGAGGAAGGAGTGAAGTACCGGCAGCGTCGGCTCGGGCAGCAGGTGAGTCGGCTGTGCAGCCAAGCAGGGTGACTGACGGAGTGACTGGAAGAAGAGATGGAGGAAACTACCCAAAACTTTAGGCAATTGGTCGAGGGCTTTCTGTATTCTAGCTAGCGTGATGGGGGAAAAATTTCCAGAACACGGGTCGTCGTTGTTTTGCTACTACGACGAGATTTCGAACGCGTATCGGACATATGGTGGGATGGCGTGGTGGCGGTACGACGAACGTTTTAGGCAGAAAATGGCGGTGAGACCTGAGATGCGATGGGATGATAGGGACATGGGGATCTGGTTGGAGATTATGACCCCCCTTAGAGGAGGGCAGTCCTTTCGGTCAGCAGGCCACGGAAGCGGTAGTGGGGGTGGATCAGGTAGCACATCGACGGTTATCCGGAAGGGCCTCTGCTTCCAGTTCAATGAGGGTCAATGCCGTTTCGAGGCGTCGTGCAAATACAAGCACAAATGTTCAGGGTGTGGAGGTATCCATTCTCTCGCCAAGTGCTTCAAGAAAGCGAGGCAGGGAGGAAAGCCCGGCGAGGTGGGTAGTACGGGCACGGACCCCAGTGATGGTAGGAAGGATGGTCCTGTGGCTAAAGGAGTACGCCAATAGACGGGGGTGTTCGGCGGATGCCGAACTACTATTAACGGGATTTAGTTCAGGCTTTATTATCCCGTTCAAGGACCAGGAGTTAGGGAGTTTTGGGGGTAACTTAAAGTCGGCAAGGGAGTTTCCGAAGGTGGTGAGGGAAAAATTGTACAAAGAGGTGGCCCTGGGCAGGATGGCGGGGCCGTTTGAGAGCCCACCTTTGCAGGGTTTGCGGATTTCTCCGCTAGGGGTGGTGCCAAAAAAGGGGGTGGGGCAGTTCCGGATGATCCATCACCTTTCTCACCCGAAAGGATTATCAGTCAATGATGGAATTGATCCGGAATTGGTGTCAGTGAACTATGCGTCTTTTGACAGGGCGGTGACCCTGGTCCGGAAGGCGGGCAAAGGGGCATTGCTGGCTAAGGTGGATGTGGAATCAGCCTTCAGGTGTTACTAGTGCACCCCAGGTGTCACCACCTACTGGGGTTTTATTTCAAGAGTTCCTTTTTCGTGGACCTGTGTCTCCCCATGAGCTGTTCCATCTCTTGTGCGTACTTTGAAAAGTTCAGTTCTTTTGTGGAATGGGTGGTCAGACAGAAAGCGGGAATAGCTTCAATTGTCCATTATTTGGACGACTTCCTATTTGTGGGGGCGGCCGATTCGGGGGCTTGTGAGCGCTTGGTGCAGGTTTTCGGGGAGGTGGCCCGCGATTTTGGGATACCGGTGGCGGCCGACAAGTCGGAGGGTCCGGTAACGTCCCTTAGTTTCCTGGGTATCCAGTTAGACTCGGATCGGATGGAGTGCAGGCTCCCGGAGGATAAGGTGGCGGACCTGAGGAACCTACTGGGGGAGGCGATGTCCGCAAGAAAGGTGACGTTACGGCAGCTGCAGTCGTTGCTGGGGAAGTTGAACTTTGCCTGCCGGATCATCCCGATCGGCAGGGCCTTCTGCCGGCGTTTGTCCTTGGCAACGGCCTGGGTGTCCGAGCCAAAGCATCACATAAGAATGACGAGAGAGATGAAGGAGGACTTGAGGGTATGGCTTACCTTCTTGGACAAATTCAATGGGAACCTCATTATCCAAGAGATAGGGTGGTCAGACGAGGCCCTAGGTTTGTACACAGATGCGTCAGGGGCTCAAGGGTTCGGGGCTTATTTACAGGGCAGGTGGTGCGCGGACAAGTGGCCGGACAGTTGGGTGGAATCGGGTCTTACTAAGAACCTTACTTTCCTGGAATTCTTTCCGTTGGTAGTAGCTTTGAGGGTGTGGTCACACGTGTTGAGGGACAAAAGAGTTACATTTCATTCGGACAATATGGGGGTGGTAGTGGCTATTAACAGATTGACGGCGAATTCCCCCCCGGTGGTGAGGTTGCTGAGAGCGTTTGTGCTGGAATGTCTGCGAAATAATATATCTTTCAGAGCTGTCTATGTTCCGGGCAAGATGAATGTGATTGCTGACGTTTTGTCCCGTTTCCAGTGGGACCGGTTCTTTGCAGCAGCACCAGAGGCAGACGAGGAATGGGTGCCCTGCCCGATGGACCTGTGGAGTTTGGGCAGGGTGTGATCGACTTGGTGCGAGGATCTTTGGCGGAGACCACGTGGAGGGCGTACGCCCGGGTGTGGAAACTGTGGAGGGGGTTGAAGGATGGCCGGCATGTGTGGGACACGGAGGGTAGCCAACTGCAAGTATTGCTGACCTGGGTGAAAAGGTGGGGGGAAGAGAGGCTGTCGCCTTCAGAAATACGGAAAAGGTTGGCGGCTTTAGCCTTTTGGTTCCAATTGGTGGGCATGGAGGACCTGACAAAGGTTTTTGTGGTACGCATGGCAGTGAGGGGTTTGTGCAGGGGACGGAGGAGACAGGACGGGAGGAGACCAGTGACGTTTGCGATACTGGAAAGGGTGGTTAGTTGTTTGAAGGGTTTGTGCTTTTCGGAAGGGGAAGAAAGTTTGTTCAGAGCAGCTTTTGTGTTAGCATTTTTTGGAGCATTCAGGGTGTCTGAGTTGGTGGGCCGGAATCGGAGGGATACAGGGGGCCTCCAAGGGGGGGAGGTCATTGTGAGGGATAGGAAGGTGGAAGTGTGGCTGAGGAGGTCTAAGACGGACCAAGCGGGAAAGGTTTGCTTGATAAGCTTGAGGGAGATAGGGGGGAGGTGCTGCCCGGTGGCCGCAACGAGAGATTACCTTGGTTTGCGCCCCAAAAGGAATGGGCCGCTGTTCCTACATGCGGACAGTTCAGCGTTGTCTAGGTACAAATTCATTGCAGTGTTCAGGAAGGCATTGGAGAGGCTGGGAATTGGGGGGATGGATTTTGGGTCACATTCTTTCAGAATAGGGGTGGCGACAGAGGCTGCAAGGTTAGGGTTGGATGTAGGAGTAATCAAAAGAATTGGGCGGTGGAGATCAGAGAGGTTCAAGGGGTACGTTAGACCGGGGCTGAGGGTGTAAGTTGGGGGTGCGGCAGCTGATACGGCTCTATTTGTTTTGACAGGTCCGGTGAGGTGCTGGGTGATCGGGCATTCATACATCCATTGGGCCAGGAAGGCTGCTGCAGTGAAGGACAATGGTTTACAGCTGGGACTGGACAGGGAGAAGGTGGAGATAAAGTGGCTGGGGATCAGGGGTATGAAATGGGGCCAGTTAGTTTTGAAAGTTGTGGAATTTGCAAGATTGTTTTCTACCCCTCAAATTTTGGTGATACATGTAGGAGGGAATGCCTTGGGGTTCATGTCACAAAGAGACTTGGTGGAGGACATGAAAAAGGGGATAGACCGGATATGCCAGCTTTTCCCGGGGGTGGTTATTGTATGGTCTGAGATTGAGAGTCAGTTGGTGTGGAGGTCAGCTTTGGATTTGGGGAGGTTGGAGGCTTCCAGACGGAAGATCAATAGAATGGTGAGTGGGCATGTGAGACGGTGCAGAGGTGTGAGTTTGAGGCATGTGGAATTTGAGGGCGAATCAGGGAGGTGTTTCTACCTGAAAGATGGGATACACCTCAATGAGGTGGGGTTACATCTCTTTAATTACACTTTAAAG